>NC_073257.2:57143333-57449444 GCF_029289425.2 Pan paniscus | reverse complement strand
CACACAGCATAAATGAGGTCATATATCTCTACTTCTAGATTGCAAATGCTGTCAAATTTCCTTCCCCACTCCCAGTTCTGCTAGGCAAGGATTCATAATGAGTGTCCAGGCTCTCCTTAGCTTTCCTTCTTTTAGTGGTGTAAATATTTTAGATTTTTCTTTCCAGTTTTAGTATTTCCAGGCCAGCAGGTCCTCATCTCTTCAGCACCTCATTAAGCCACACTCTTGTTCCCCTGGGATTCTGCTTCCCCAAATCCAGCGTAGCAGCATGAAGACCTATGGAATCACCCCCGTGCCTTCCTTCCTGTGTCCCTGTTTGTAGGGGGGTGTGAATCAGATGGTCTGGATTCAGAGCTGGTCTGGCCAGGTACTAACTACAAAACTTGAGGAAGTTACAGAACTACTCCAAGTCTGAACTTGTTCAGCAATAGAGGACATTACAATAGTGGAGGTCTCCCACAGCGGGAATTCATTGCTGTCGTGTAAAGCTCTTAGCAGAGTATCTAGAATAAGACACACACCCTAAAAGTAGCTATTGTTTTTGTTACTGTTATTCTCACTAATGGATAAATAAGAAGAACCTTTAGTGTGAGTTCTTCCAGATTTTCTTTCTGTTACCAGTAAACTCTAGAGAGTCAGGAATTGCTGTGCATGTGGGGCCCAGAGACACTTAACCCGGGGCAGCAGCCAAAGATGGCTACCCAGCCATTGAAATGAGGCTCATTTAAATAGAGACGCACTGTGAGTATAAAATACTGTACAGAAAAGGAATGTAAACTACTTATTCATAATTTGATATTAATTACATGATGAAATAATACTGTTTTACATATGGGGTTAAATAGAATATATAATTAAAGTTAATTCACTGTTATTTTTAGTTTTTTATTGCAGCTACTAGAAAGTTTAGAATTACATATGTGTCTCCCTGTTGTTTTTATGGGACAGTCCTCATCTAGTGTCCACTTCTTAAGTAATCAGCTCTACCGCAGGGTCAACTCTGTGCTACACACTGCGGGTAAGGACATCTCAATCTGTTTAGAATCTCAAGGAAAAGTTCTAGGAAGTCACAAGATTTCTGTGAGTATTTAGGGACACAACTTATATTCAGTTACACAGGGGTGAGCATATAGAAGTCAGTAAAAGTTTGCTAGTTTTGTTACTGTTACTATCTCTGTATTAAGTGGGAGGCTGTAGGATTCTCTGTGCCTCAGGAGGGAGAATCATCTCACTTGCACACACCGCTGACATGTTCCTAGACTCAGTGGCGTGCTCTGCACTCAGGGAAAACGGCTCCTGGAACTGCTGGTTCCAGAGGCAGCCTGGCCAGCAGCAGAACTGTGGAGCATCAGCTTGGGTCCATGGAAGCTAGCAGTGACACCCTGTGTGAACCCAGTAACTCAGTACTGGTAGGCAGGGTTACAGATGAGAGTTTTGTGGCTTGCTGACCTGAGTGGTGCGGAGGATGGAAGTTTGTGGAAGGACCTTGGAGATGCCTGTCTTTTCACCACATTCTCTGAGAACTGACTGGCTTCTCTCTCTCATGTCTCACCCCCCACCGAGGTTTCTAGGGACCAAAGGGTCTCCCTGTGAGGTGCAGACCGCTCGTGATTTATTTGAGGTTCTCCTGCCAAGTACTCTCAATGTTTAACAGGTTTCCACCAGAGCATCTCATCTTCCTTCCCCCTGTCTGTTTCTTCACTTCTCGGTATTCGATGCTAAATAGATTCGGATGAACAATTTGGCTGGCTTGGCTCCTTCCTGGCCACTGCCTGTGTTAGCTCCCCCACATAAAACCTGAGCTGACAGCAATGGAATTTATGAAAACCAGTAAGAAGTGAGGTATGCAGCACAGCACTCACATGGAGCTGACCCTGAAGGGCTGAGTCCTCTTTTTCCAGCCAAATTGCACAAATAATAGGGCTAGGACCCTTGCAATTGCAAACAGCAAATATGTGAAGGTAATTCAAAGAAAAGTAGTTTATGTGTCTTTGAAAAACTAGGATTGGAAGTGGGCTGTGGGGGCCATCTTCCTCTGCACCCCAGTATAGCTCCAGAGTTCCCAGGGACCCTGGGACTGACTGGTCCCGCAGTTGGGTGTGATCCTTCACATCCCACCCTAGGATCTAGCTGGAGCCTGGGCTCCAAAGATAACACATCCGGAGATTTCCTTGTATGGATTTCCTTCTGAGGTTTTAGTTGTGGAGGGGAAGGGAATCAATGTAAGCTTGGTAACCCTTTCCAGATCTCCATAGGAGGCCTCCATGCTCCTGCTGTGCTTCGCACAATCGCCTTCCCAGAGTAGGGATGTGGGGATGGTCTCCAGCCACAGGACAGGACTTTTGGGGTTTGTGTTTCACTGGTGGAATGTGGTGCCCTCAGGGCTCAAAGGAACTGATCACAAGAGGCCAACCTGTTTTCTCAGTCTGACTCGCTTGCCTCCGAGTTCTATGTTCATAAGCTCCACGGAGCCCCTCTGCACACGATTGGAAATATGCTCTTTTCAGACTTGAAATCCAAAGGAAACAGAAATATGCCAAACTGCCATGTGATTTCTGTTAAGTATATATACACATATATATATATATATGCCTGTACGTATATATACGCACATATATTGAATTTATACATACACACCTACACACATGTGTATATACATACACACATGCATACACCTATTTATATATACACACATGCAATTATGCACATGCATAGATTATACACATACTGTTCATGCCTACACATGCACACATGTACACACATACATGCATATATATACATACATGCAAATGTATGCACCCGTGCACACACTCACTACCTATTTCAGGCTCTCTATGGACTCACTGACAATGGCTGAAGCATACTGAAACCTGAACACAAAGTTCACCAGCTCCAGTTCCTCCTGGTGTGACTGCTTGGCTTTGAGATTTGGGCAATGAAGATCCAACAGCTTCAGAGCCAGCCTGTGGTAGAGACGTTTGTTGTGTTGCATGAGAGGGACTGTGCCGAGAAAGAATGAAGCCTCCTGAGCAGAGGGCAATGCCCTGGCCAGCCTGGGGCCTGGAGGTTTGAGTGAAGCAGGCCAAGTCCCGGCCCCTCATGGCGAGTGCTGTGCTGACCCTGAAATAAACTGTTGTGCTTCATTATTAGACACATTTTTATTTGAAACCTCCAACTATTGCCATTCAAATGCTGTCCCTGAAAGGAAACAGATCCCAGGAGAGGGTCATGGGGGGAGCCCCAAGAAAGTGCTCCCTGCTTCCTTCCTGCCCCAGCAGTGATGCACTTTCACCTGTCAAAATGATGAGCTCCACAGTCAGAGACTTTGTATAACACACTGAGGAATAATCACAATAAAAAGTAAGTTTAAGAAAAGGAAAAAAATCAGATGCCTTCCAAACAAGTGAAATTTGTTTAAAACTGGAAATGATATTTGGAGATAACCTGGAGTTTGTGCAGTCTGCCAATCTTTGCCTTCTGGAACAGAATAACTGCCAGCAGCCAAGACCACGGGCACCCACGGTGCGTGCAATTTATCATCCTCTGAGTTCCTGGCACCGAGGGAAGTATTCATGTATGTAAGCTTCACTTCTCCCTTGAGCCTTCCCCCTATTTGCCCAGCAAATTATCTCCAGAGAAATTAGGCAAAAGCAACTCTGAAAGTAATGCAAAAATATTGCTAAAATAATTGAGTGAGATTGCAGTGATCATATCCAGTTCTTTAAAGACACTAACATAGCCTTAAATACATTCATTGAGGGTTTTGCAGAAATATGAATTTATGGGCTAGAATCCAGCAACCGAGGTTAATGTACAACGTTTCAGAATCTGGTTCAGTTTGTAATGAAGTAGAGGAGACACCAGCCTGGCAGTCTTGGAATATAATATTTACACTTTCCAGAGAACAGTCAGCACCTGAAACTGGACTTTTATGTGGGGGGTGATCCTCCTTGTGGCCATGGATCCCTCTTCTGAAGGCCTTAGAGAAGACAAAGCAGAAGCGTTAGTGTGAAGAGTGGAGGCGAGTGTTGTGTTGATGCATGCATTAAGCAGCTCAAGTGGCATCATTCACATCCATCAGCTTAGAGCAGCCCAGTCTACAACATATGACAGGGTATGCAATCACCCCATAAATGTGTGCATAAGCATTATCAGATTACTTTATTTCCATTAAACAAACTCACCTTAACCTTCAGGTGGAAGAGAGTCAATCTTCATTCTCATTGGCAGAGATGCTTAGTGCTCCCTGCAATAGCGTTTTCATGCTTCTCATAACTGGGGCCATGTGACCAGAGGGGCCACCAAACCACAAGCAAGAGTGCTGTGCACCATTTCTGGGCTGAGATAGTATGAAGTCTTGGCTCTGCCCTCCAACAATCTCTTTCCTGTCCCAGCAAGCTTCAAAACCATGCTTTCCAGACAGTGGTGGCCATAGAAGCAGGCCAACACAGATCCACATCCAATTTTCTGGGAGCAACAAAGATATCTTTGCTGAGTGGAGCCTGGTTCATTTAGGAATTAGTTACATTACATACCCCAGTGTATTACCTGCCTAATTGTGTCCTCTGGGCTCACAAGGTGGGAAAGACTTACAACATGACAGAGAAATGAGACAAGGGCCCTTTCCATGTCACTCTGTCACGGTGGCCACAGATTCATTCATGGTCTAGTGTTTGTAATCCTTTGTTAATCCCACACAGTACTTAGGGGTCAGAAGTTCTACCTGCTCAGGGGAGTAAGGGACAAAAGGATTGTGGTCACTACCCACTTCAGCCTAGGACTATGAGTGGTGGGCACAGGTGAGGTGATGCCAACTGATATGGTTTGGATCTGTGTTCTGCCCAAACTCCATCTTCAGTACTAATCCCCAGTGTTGGAGGTAGGGCCTGGTGGGAGGTGACTGGATCAAGGAGGTGCATTTCTTACGAATGGTTTAGCACCATTCTTCTCAATACTGTCTTCGCCATAGTAAGTTCTCATGAGACTTGGTTATTTAAAATTGTGTGGCATTTCCTCTCTCTCTCTCTCTCTCTCTCTCTCTCTCTCTCTTCCGCTCCTGCCATGTGAAACACCTGGCCCTTCTTTACCTTCTGCCATGACTGGAAATTTACTAAGCCTCCCCAGAAGCAAAAGCCATTATAATTCCTATACAGCCTACAGAACCGCGAGCCAATTAAACCTCTTTATAATTACCCAGTCTCAGGTATTTCTTTATAGCAATGCCAATATGGACTAATACACCAATACAGATGCAGTTCACTCCCAGGCACAAGCCCAGGGAGACATGGGGTGGATTACAGGGCAGTGATGCTGCCACCTTTAGGGTCTGGGGTGCTGTGGCCAGTCCTCTCCCAGCACAGAATGAGCAGCAGCAGAACATCCTCAAGAGGGGAACAGGTTTTTCTCCTTTTGCCCACATGGCCCCAACTCCTTGCCTTTGAAGGATGGATAAAAGGACCTGAAGGAAAATGGAGCAAAATAACAGCCCTCCTCCAAATTGATGTATAAACTTAATGTAATTCTTACTAGAATCCCAGCAATATTTTTTGCAGAGATAGACAAGCTTCTTCTACCTTTTATATGGAAAGTCAGAGGACCTAGAAGAGCTACAACAATCTTGAGAAGACTGAAGTGCAAAAATAATTCAGTAATTAAGATAGCATAGTATTGGCAGATGAATAGACACATAGATCGATGGGATAGAGAATCCATAAATAATCACACTAAAAAGGCCAACTGATTTTTAAAAGAGGTGCAAAAGCAGTTCAATGGAGAAAATGTAGGCTTTTCCATCACTGGTGTTGGTGCAATTGGACATCCATTAGCAAAATAAAAAAAAGAATCTCAACCTAAACCTCACAACTTTTGTATAAGTTAACTCAAATGAATCATGGATACAGAAGGTAAACTTATCAATATTTCAGAAAAAGAAACTTAGGAGAAAATCTTCTGGACCTAAAGCTAGGTTAAGAGTTTTTAAACTTGACACTAAAAGTACAACCTATACAGGGAAAAATTGACAAACTATATATAATAAAAAATTTTTAAACTTGTTCAATGAAAGACCCCATGAAGAAAATGGAAAAAACAATAAACAAAAAGCAAGCTACAAGTTGGGAGAAAATATTTGCAAACCACACATCTGACATACGATGTTTTAGAATACATAAAGAAATCTCAAAATTCAACAGTAAAAAAAAATCTAATTAGAAAATGGAAAAAAAGGGAGAACATACATTTTACTGAAGAGGATACATAGAGAGTAAATAAATACATGAAATTATGTTCAACATTATTAATCATCAGGGAAATGCAGATTAAAACTACAATGAGATACCACCACACCCCTATCAGAATGGCTGAAATCAGAAATAGTGATAACACCAAATGCTGGTGAGGATGTAGAGAAACCGGATCACGCACTCATTATTGGTGGGAATGTAAAATGATCTAGTCATTCTGGAAAAGTTTGACAGTTTCTTAACACTAATCATGTAACTATCATATGGCTTAGCAATTACATTCTTGATTTTTTATCCCAAAGAAATGAAATCTTATGCTTCCACACAGGCATGCATATGAGTGTTTATAGCAGTTTTACTTGTAGTAGCCAAAATGAGACAACCCAGATGTCCTATGTGCAGTGAGTGGTTAAATAAACTTGGGTACCTCCACGTGGTGGACCACAGCTTAGCAATAGAAAGGAACGAACTCTTCACACATGCCACAACTTGGATGATCTCAAGGGAATTATGTTGAGTGATAAAGGTCAATCTCACATGGTTACACATTGTGTGATTCCATTTACATGATGGTCTCAAAATAAAAAAAAAATTATGGCGATGGAGAACAATTTCACTAAATTGTGATCTAATTTGCCAGGGATTGAGGCTGGGGGAGAAGGGTGAATGTGACTTTAAAGAGATGATGCACTCTTTATATTGTGGCAGTGGAACGGTCCTATGTATGGTGGTGGTGGGTACACAAATGTGCAGATGTAGCAGAATGGCAGAGAACACATGAACACCTAGAAATGAATGTGTGCAAAATGGTGAAATTCAGATAACATCTGTGGCCTCTATGACAGTCAGTTTCCTGGTTTCTATGTTGTTTTGTAGTTGGGCAAGATGTTAACACTGAACAAAACTGGGTGAGGGACACACAAAACTTTCCCACACATTTTTTGCAACTTCCTGTGATTCTGTAATTACTTTAAAATTAAAAAGTTTTAAAAAATCCAGTAGATGTAGACCATGACCATGAACTTAGACTCCTTGTTTTTTGTTGTTATTGTTGTTTGTTTGCATGTTTTGGATTTTTTTTTTTTTTTTTTTTTTTTTTTTGATGAGGAGTCTCGCTCCGCTGCCCAGGCTGGAATGCAGTGGCACAATCTTGGCTCACTGCAACCTCCGCCTCCCGGGTTCAAGTGATTCTCCTGCCTCAGCCTCCTGAGTAGCTGGGACTACAGGTGCCCACCAGCAGGTCTGGCTAATTTTTTTGTATTTTTAGTAGAGATGAGGTTTCACTCTGTTAGCCAGGATGGTCTCAATCTCCTGACCTTGTGATCCGCCTGCCTTGGCCTCCCAAAGTGCTGAGATTACAGAACGCAGTAGGTTGCCTGCCAGCAGGGGCTGCCTTACCTTTGAGTCTCCCCCATCCTCTGGGGAAGACTGTGAATGAACGAAGGAGTGCAGCTCTTGGCGACAACTCAGCCCAGTAGAGGCTCTTGGCTCTGAGGCTTGATGTGGAGTACAGAATTAGTTCATGCTTTATCTTTGTTCATTTGTTAAACAATGATCCATCTAGTACCTACTGTGGTCCAGGCCTATGCTAGTATTTGAGGCACTAAAATCTGAACCCTGTCTGCAAGGAGGTCCTCTATTGCTCCTTCATAGAGCGTGACAAGTGAAAGTAGAAGTGAGCCAGTAGAGGTGAGTGTAGGACTCTCACACAAGGCCAAACAACCCAGTTCACAGGCTCAGAAGCTGAGGTTGAAAACAAATAAAAATTCAATCAAGAGCAGGTAGTGTTTCAGGTGGAGAAGAGATCACATGCAAGACCAAGGGGTCCCTGGGTCTGCACTTTTGCATGTAATCTCTTCTACAACTGGCCTCCCCAGTGTCCCCTGGCACCATGGTTTCTGTGGAGGGGACCCAGAAGCCTTGGGCATGAGGTGGGCTATACCCCAGGCAGAGAAGAGTCAGATCTCAGATGTGGCAGGATTGGGGCTGAGGATAGAGCGAATTCAAAGAAAAAAATGGGAAGCAGAGCCTGGAACCATTCCAGTACGAGAAGGAGACAAGGAGAGTGGCTTTGGCCACGAGCTGGGCTGGCCAGAGGAGTGTGCCTGCAGCTGGCAAGCAGACTCCAACGGATGTTGCTCCACCCACTCCTGGCCTGGTGAGAACTTTGCAGTCGACTACAGGCTTTGCACATCTCACAAATTAGTGGTACTGATTAATTAGCAGCACTGCAGTGGGTGCTTGAGGCCTCTGGTCCTGAAATTACATGGCTTGACTTCCAGTCCTGCTTTTGCTAGGACAAAAATTGATGACCTTGAGCAAGTTACTTAATGACTCAGATTCTCATTTTTTTATTCATACAATAAACATAATGTTAATACCTACTACGTCATAATATTATCATGAAGATTACATAAGATCATGTAAGTAAAGGGCTTATCAGATCATCAAGCACATAGTAAGCACTTGTTACCTACAATTAATACTACAATTATCACTATGCTGTTATTATTGTTTTTTTTTCCTTGGCTCACTAACCCTAGAAATGTCTTCCACTGTGTTTCTACAGCACGTCTCTCTGGAGAGGTGAGCTTTCCCCAAGTCAGGGCACGAACCCCTCCAATCCCCCAAAATAAGTCAGGGCCCCAGCCAGGCTTCAATGCAGACACCTCACAGAGGACTTTGCAGGCTCCCCCAGTGCAGGACTCAGGTGGCCAGTTATATCTTTGTAGTGTAACCCATTCTTTTCCTTCAGCCTTTTTATGGGCTTGGGCACAAGTCAAGTCCTTCATCTCTCTTTCCTCGTGCAGCCCCTTCCTCACTCTCTGGAAGTGAGATGCCATAAAGAGACATCCCCAGGGCATACTGAATCATGAGAGCATTCCGCAGCACAAGAGAACATCCTTTAATTTTTTCCAGGACCACATTTTTTTTCTCCAGTTTGCTTTGTCTTCTGGTTGAAAGATTTTTTAAAAAAATCTTGTGAAAATCTCTATGTATCTTTTTGAAGAGGTAAAACAGAACCAGCTGAACCTAATCAATTCGCAGAGGTGCCATAAATGCTCACCAGGCTATAAAAGGGCGACCTCTCTGATACAGCAAAGGAGAAGTGAGAGCTACGATGAGAACATGGCAGCCCCTCGACGCCAGGATAAACACCTCTCAAGCTCACTTTATGCTTATGCCTGTCAGCTCTAGTGGCTGAGCTGACGATTAGAGAGAGAACTTTAAACGAGGCTCTCAGAGAGCCCGAACCTTGGTCTAGGTGTCCCCTGGGCACTGGAGTTGCCTGGTATAGGTGAAGGAGAAAAATAGCCACCCTATCAGAGCCCAGGCCTTAGAGTGGGGACACAAAGGTTGATGCCACCCTTCTCTGCTTGAACTGTTGTCCTAACTACTCGTCTAGTCCTATCTTCACAGATTCCAGTGAATCGGGAGAAGTTGCCCGTCCCTGGTTGTGCCCTAAAGCTTTCCTCCTTAGGGTCTAACGGAGGCTTTCTCTGATTACCTCCAGATACAAAAAGATTGTTTTAAATGGGCACAGCAGATAAGTGGGACAGGTGCCACCTCTGTCTCCTCTCATGCATAAGGTTATTGCCATTAATTGGTCATTGCATTAGTTTTTCCTTCCGGGCCCTGAGTAGGTCTTTGTCATCTCCCAGCCACTGAGTGAAGTTGGCAAACAAGGTGAAACAACTCTATCATGGCAGGCCTTCTCTGGCCATCCCAATTTGTTAGTCCTAGAATCACTGCTGATGTGGCATCAGATGGGCTTTTATTCACTGGTTTCCAAGGAGAATCTCCCAGAGAGTCTGAGGGGGTTGAGAAGAATCTGCACAAATTGTGACTAAGTGTTGAACCACTCCATGCTGGTCAGGTCTAATGTGGGCCACAGCCACGGCGCTGTGATTTGTTCCATGGCCAAGAGGGATGAATCTGAGGCAATAAAGGGATCAGGACTCATGTTTTCCATTTATTCTTGGAAACAGGGGACAGAGCTTAAGTTGTGTTTGTGTGGGTGGGTGTGGTACATAAACTTCATTTTCCAGCATAGGTATAGGTCAGTTTTGCTTTAAGAAACCTGGTCCATCAACAGAATTTCCACAGGACCCACCACCCTAGATGTCCTGATGAGGTCCTATTGAAACCTATCTCTCACAGTCCACTGACACATTATCTGAACCACTGATGGGGGTTGCCAGCCTTCTACATTTTCCCTCCTCAGCATTGCTGGGAGTATCTTGGAGATGTTTCTGATAAGCTCATGACCAAGTTCCCTCCCTCTGGGTGAGACCGCTGCTTCTCCGGTACCTCATTTCTCAGCTGCCACTTGTTGAGTACCAAAAAGCTCCTGCCTCGAGAAGAAAACTCTGACTCTTTGGAGCTTAGCGTTCCCTGAGACTTTGACATGATGCTCCCACTTCTCCTTGGGTCACCATAGTCCTCCTGCTCTATCTGGTATAATAATTTCCTCCCAGGGACGTTAAGACAATGCCAAGAATCACCAAGCTGTGGAGGCCTGGACTACAGAGGTGCATTTCTCTGTGCGTGCATGGGTATGGCAGGCACCGGGCTGTGACACTCTAGCAACAGACCTGGGTTTTATGTAGCATCGCCTCTCCCCTGTGTTCAAAAAGGAGCTCCTGACCTGTCCTGGGTCAACTTTGGAAAAGTTCTCTTCCAGGATTCTTTCCCCTTACAGAAAACATTAAGTCTTCCCAACTTATGCAAGACATGTTGCACCTTCATAACCGACATGGGTTCTATTATAGTTCAAGGATCCTTTTTTGCCCCCATGGAAATAAACTTCTGTTGGTCCCATCAGTTTAGTTTGCTGAGCAGTAGGAGATACGTGAATCTGAAAGTCAGGCTACAATGCCCAAATGTGAAAATTATAATGTAGAATAAAATACAAAAGTTTTGCCTTAAAATGTGTGTATCAAGAATGGTGGGTAGCAAATTATGGTAACTGAGAGTGGTGCTGAAGCCCTAAGTTTTGGTCTCATTCTCATCTAAGTAAGAACCTGATCAAAAGAGGGGAACGTTTAAACAAAATTTTGGGATGCCATTGTTTTGAACTGAGCTTGTACACTAGGCCCCAACAGACCAGAGAAAGTCAAAACAAAGTTTCATGCTAAATGCCACATAATCAAATGGAAACTTTAAGAAAGCAGATAGGTCCTAAAACAGACCAGGTTTTGTATTTTTCGTGTACACAGGAGATTCCAGCACAAGGAGGCCCCCTCTACTGTAACCCTTACCAAAAAAAGAAAAAAAGAAAAAAGCCTGAATTCCTTGTTCCCACCTTACAAAACATACTCCTCTTCAATTTCCTAGTATGATTTAAGACCAAATAAGTACGTTTACAATGGAGACAGAGTGATTTCAATGCCTAAAGTTTTGGTCAACCTCTTAAAATTGGGAGGTTGATCAAAAGTAGGAAACTATTAAATTAAGTTTAGTCTGAAGCTGCCTCTTTACAGTTTTCAGTTTGGCTTAAGTGTTTCTCTGTACATAGTGCACTGTATCCGAATGAATGGTGTGTGGCAAGAGGAGCTCTGCCAACCTTCTCCTCATTGAAATTTAACTGGTGAAAATTATAAAAACAAAATAATTAACGTGGTGAAACTCCATCTCTACTAAAAATAAAAAAATTATCTGGGCATGGTGGTAGGCGCCTGTAATTGCAGCTACTTGGGAGGCTGAGGCAGGAGAATGGCTTGAACCTGGGAGACAGAGGTTGCAGTGAGGAAAGATTGCACCATTGCTCTCCAGCCTGGGTGACAAGAGCAAAACTCTATCTCAAAAAACAAAACAAATCAAAACAAAAAACAATTTCATCTCTAAAAGTTGTCTCAATGGCATGCAGCAAATGGAAAAACACTTACTTGAGAAAATCTAATACATCTTGATAAAAATAGCAAGAGACTGACATTTGAGCCATGAACTGCTCCCATGTCCAGCCCGCACTCAGCTTCTTGTGAAAAAAGCTCTACCCTAGGGACTTTACTCCAGATGTGTTTAGCCAAGAAGGCATAGGATCCCTCTCCTTCCAGTTTCCAGTCTATGGCTTTGACTTCATGCAGAGAGAGGCAGAATACCAGCTTTCCTCATACCCCTCTTCTTGCAGGAGGTCTACTTTGGGTGGATGTGGCTAAAAGGACTAGCATTCACTTCTTTCACCCAGTTCCCATTCATATAAAAGAAGCTCTACCCTAGGTATGGCAAGTCAAAATGTTGGGACTACTTTTGTCCATGACCTTTCAATGGATGAAGATTCCACAGCAGTAGGGGCAATCCTAGAAGACCATGGGCTACCATCTCTGACCAGTGACCACTCGCAGAGCAGGATATTCCTTTGGGAAAAATGGACTATTGTTCTTGCCCGTATGTCCCACCAGTGACACAGGGATTCCATAGAGCAGAAGAGGCAAGCCTCAAGCATGGATAGCTCCACAGTTGTTCCTGAGAGGACTCATTTTGTTTGGAAAAGAGTGCAGAGAATTTTATGCCTAAGGGTGTTGTCAAAAACATGGAGATCTTTGTGGAGAGCCACTAAGAGGGGACTGGTAGTTCCATGAGACTTGTAACAAGTGAAAAAGCAGAACAGCCAAGAGTCTAACAGAGAGAACCCGGAAAAGAAAGAGTGTAGAAAGATCCTCCTGGGATCAAGGTCAAATCTAGGTGTTGGCAAGGCTATTCCTATAGATTAGTCTGCATTCAGTTAGAAAAAATTAGAGTAGGGAATGGGACAGAAACAGTATCCAAGTCACACACAAATGCATCAAAAAGGGGCGGACGCTTCCCTGGCACATGACACGTAAGCACATACTCTGACCAAAAACTGACATAAGAAAAAGCTCTTCTGTTCCAGTGGAGACTCGTATAAAGCCAACCTTAAGCAGAAAATCACATTTACCTTTTGAAGTCTGGAAGACTCTGTGATTCCAAGGCCATGTCCTCTCAGGAGTAATTGAAGAGGAATATTTTAAACTATTAGTTCCTACTTGACCTTGGGAAAAAATTGTAACTTTCCTGAACCGTGAAAGCAATTTCCAAGCCAAATATACATCCACGGCAATGGGTAAAAATTTAATGACTAATGGGGGCTTAAGCACAACCTTTGACCAATAAGCAGCTTAATGTGGACCCAGAGGTGACCACTAGGCTAAATGAAAAAACTAGGGAAAAATTTATGAGGATAGACAACAGAGGCTGCATAATGTAAGGCTAGAGGAAGAATAAACTTCACAGATTTAATTTAGACAAATCACTAAAAATCAACAAATGACTAGTGGGAGAGGGAACAAGCCTGGGTGTGGGTGTGACAGGAATGTAATCAGTTGGAATTTCTACAATGTATTGTCTAAAATGTCCAGTTGGAAACAAAAAAATTACAAGATATGCAAAGAAACAGGAATGTGTGACTCATAGTGAAAAAAAAATAGTAGAGGGAACTAAATAAAATAAAATAAAAATTGTTTTAAGGGAACACAAGTGTTGGGCTTAGTATACAAAGACATAAACTAGCTATTATAATATATTCAAAGCACCAAAATAAATTGTTTAGAAAAAAATAAAGAAAATTATGGTGACAATATCTCATCACACAGAGAATATCAACAAAGAAATAGAAGTTATGAAAAAAGAATCAAATGGGCTTTCTGAAATTGAAAAATAAAATAATTGAAATGAGAAATTTACTAGAGGAACTCATCAGTACATTTTAAACTGTCACAATCAGGAATAAGTGAATTTGAAGATAGAGCAATAAAGATTATGCAATCTGAAGAACACAAAGGAAAAAGGATAAAGAAAAACAGAGTCTCAAATAAATCTGACACCATTAGGCACAGCAATATATGTGTAATGAAATTACCATAAGGAAAGGAGAAATAGAATTATAGAAATTAAAAACATAATGGCTGAAAACTTTCCAAGTTTGGTGGAAAACATTAATCAGCACATCTAAGAAGTTCAACAAACAAAAAGTTGGATACACGCAGATATATTCGCCCAGACATATCATAGTTGAAATCTGAAAGCCATATATGAAGAGAAAACCTCAAAGGCATCAAGAGAAAAATGACTCATCATGCACAAAGTTACCCCAGTAAGATTAACAGCTGACTTCTTATCAGAAATAACAAAGACCAGAAAACGGTGGGGTGATATATTCAAAATGTCTAAAGGAAAAACAACATAAACAACAAAAATTCCCTCTGTCTTATACCCAGCAAAAACAAAAGCTATCTTTCAAAAATGATGTCAAAATAGACATTCTACAATAAACCAAAAGTGAGATAATTCATTGCTAGCAGGCTTTTCTTAAGCGTAATTCTTCAGACTGAATATAAGTGACACCAGACAGTAAATAGATTTCACATTTTAAAAAATGAATGCTGATAAAGGTAAATATAAAGACAATATAAGGATATATTTCCTTTTTAAAAACTGATTTTAAAAGTAATTGCATCAAATAATATGTATAAATTTATATAGTTCTTCCTATAATATATTGATGGTAACAGCCCAAAGAAGACAGTGGGAGCAAAACTGTATGGAGAAAGGAAATGATACTAGATGGTAACTCAAATCCACAGAAATAATTTAAGAGAGCCAAAAATGTAATTAAAATTTAATAAAACAAACTTTCTAAATGTATACTTTATCTCCTTGTTTTCTTTCAGCTTATTTAAAAGATATAAGATTACATAAAGTAACAATTATGGCAGTGTATTTTTGTGTTTGTTACCTGTATAGATGTTAGATGTGCAGTAATCATAACCAAAAATAGTAGTGGAGGGAGATGTGGCTACATATGAATACAACTTTTAAATATTACTGGAATTAAGTTAATACATATTTGAAGTAGACTCTGATAAGTTAAGATGTATATTGTAGGCCCTAGAGCAACTATTAAGAAAATAACTGAAAGATATAATAAAATCTCATTATTGGAATTAGTTATAATAGATACTACAAAAAGAAGGTGGTAAATGAAAAACGGGTCTTTAAAAATCATGTGGCATATACTACACTTGATGGTAGTCAAAAGGTCCAGAAGCAATTCATGTGACATATAGAAAATGAAAAGCTAAATGGCAGAGGTAAATCCAACCATATCACTAATACAACATTAAATATGAATGGATTAAACAATCCAACAAAAAGGAAGAGATTTTGACATTGGATTAAAAAAATTAAACCAAGACACAAGTATATGCTGTCTACAGAGAGGCACTTAGATTCAATAATACAAACAAGTTAAAGTAAAAGGATAGAAGGGTATGTAGAATGCAAATAGCAAACATGAAAGAGCCAGAGTGGTTCTAATAATATCAGAGAGGATAGACCTTAAAATTAAAAAGTTACTAGAGATACAGCATGGCAGGGATACTGACAAAAGGTCAATCCCTCAGGAAGATACATACAATATAAATATATACACACCCAACAAAAGATCTACAAAATACATGAAGCAAAACCCAGCAGAATTTATGGAAAAATAGAAAATTCAACCATAATAATTTGAAACTTTAATATCCCACTTTGAATAATGAATAGAACAACTAGTGATGATAAACAAGGGTACAGAAGACTTGAACAACTATAAAGCAACTAGGTCCTGCAGACATGTATAAAACCCTCTACCTGATGAGAGCAGAATACACTTTCTTCTTAAGCTCTCATGGACCATTCTCCTGCATGTGGAGCCATAAAATCAGCCTCGATAAGTTAAAAAAATTGAGATCATGCAAAGCATTCTCTCAGACTGTAGTGAAATAAAATTAGAAATCAACAAGAGAAGGAAATTTGGGAAATTTTATAACATGTAGGATTAAACAACACACTCTCAAAATAACCAGTTTGTCAAATAAGTCACAAAGGAAGTTAGAAAAGCCCTGAGCTGGTAAGTTGGTAAATCCTTGTCCAATGAGAGGAATCCTTTAAAGGCTCAATGGAGGAATGGGAAACAGGTCTTACCCCAGGAAAGCAAATGCATCAGAACAGAACAGAAAGGGGTCTCCCTGGGGCTCATACCGGGCAACTGCACATGTTCCTGGTTTGTGCAAAGAGCTGTCTTCAGAAAAATGGTGGAAAGAGAGGAACAGGAACAGGACTTCAGGAGAAGTTTGCACACAGCAAAACCATCCCTGTGGAAGTGGTAGGCAGGTAACCTGGCTCCTACCATACTTCCTCCTGCCTCCTCCCCTGGGGCTGGCTCTGTAAAGAGTCTCTTCTAAGCCACTAACCTGAGCTCATGTATGACTTCTCCTGCCTTTAATTTCATACAAATGTACAACTTTGTTGGCTTTTCTCAAGTCAAGTTACATCTTCTGTTATCAATGGGAAACAGTGTGCCTTTTCTGTAGCTAACTGATGCAAATCTAGCTCAGAATGGGGGTGGGAGATGGGGAGACAGGTGCCGGGCACAGTTAAGGGCAGCCCAGCTATCTAGAACCTTTCTCTGGACTTCCTTCAGGGTTTTGCAGCCTTGGCACTATTGGCATCTAGGCAAGATAATTATTTGTTGCAGGAGGTCTGGCCTGTGCATTGCAGGATAGTTAGCATCATCCATGGTCTTTACCCACTACTTTCTAGCAGCACCCAAATTCCCCATTGTGACAACCAAAAAGGTCTCCAGACATGAACACATGTTTCCTTGGGGGCAAGATTGCCCCCAGGTGAAGAGCACTGGAGGCTTTACTGTCAGACTAACCTGGGTTCAATTCCCTCAGCACCCCTCAGCAGCAGCATGTTCCTGAGTCTGTTTCCCCCTCTATAGAGTAATAATGTTACTGTTGACCTCCTTGTGTTGTCTGGTGATGAAATGAGTAAGTATATGTGAAGCACCCCATTCATGAAGGCACTTGGGGTGCCTCCCGTTACCTCACCCCCCACTCTGCATCACAGCCACCTCTATTCCCCTGATCTATTCCCCCAGACCTGCCTACACCAGCCTTTCCTAGGCAGCCTGGCCATTGGGCTGGGAATCTTGGGGTCATGAAATGTACGAGCTGGAAGGAGTTACGCAGGGTTCATCTAGGTAACTCCTTCATTGTTCAGGTGGAGACAGGAATCCGAGGAGGGAGCAACCATTCCACCTACAGGACAGTGCAGGGCAGACAAAGTTTGTCAACAGCTTCCTGCTGTCTGGTTGGGAGTCTCTTTGACTCAGTCCTCTCCTTTTTTATACCCAGCATCCCACTGTATTCTCCCAGGAGCCCTGAGCTGTAAGGAAGCAGAGTAGGGATGAATGTCGCTATTTTATAGGGGAGGAAACCGTGGCCCAGAGAACTCAGGCCATCTCTCTAAATCACACAACCAATTAGTGACAGAACCAGGACAAAACTCAGCTCTACTGGCCCCTAACTCTATTCCCTTTCCTGTATACCTGCAGAAAGAAGAAGTGTCAGTTTTAAGCCTGAGGCAGGGCGTGTACGAGAGAGACATTGGATCAGACAGCCTTATCATAAAATAATAATTCTGCAACACTTGCTCATTAGAATCATCAAGGTAGATGAAAACAAAAAAAAAGAACACCTACAGTAGTTTATCCATATACTAGAATGTTCCATGCTGGGAATCTAAATGTGCAGCAGAGACAGGTACTTCTGGTGAAGACACCTCTGCCTGCATATGCAGGTAGCCCTTGAACATCGCACAGAGAGAGTGTTCACCCCAGGGCTCTCATGGAGGGAAGCCTGCCAGTACCTGCACGCCTGCCTCCTCTGGATCTCTCTTTCCTGGCAGAAGTGATAGGCAGTAACAGTGACTGGGCCCCAGAGCTCCCCTCTCACACAGTTACTGGGTATAAGAACTAATGAAAGTTCAGAAAAATAATTTTCTTTCTACCCCAAACAATCTTTGTAAGAAAATGAATTGCCATATGCAATTGATGTTTTTAAATATCTTTTTATTGTTTGGGTTGAATTTTTTTTCCTTTTGAATGCAGGGTCTTAAGTAATGAAAGAGTGAAAATTAATTTTCCTCTTCTTCGCATGGGATGTTCAGTGAGGCTTTGAATTCAGGTCCTGGACTCCTTTTCCCCAATCCAAGTTAGCAGTTTTTGCACTTGGAAGATGTGGGAACATGGGGCCACATTCCCCCAAGAAATAGACGAGCTGCTTCCAAGGCTGGATGCCTCCCCAAACATCCACCTTCTCGCTGGTTCTCCAGGCAAGCTCCATGTGCTCCCACCCTGCGGTTTCAGTCTGTTACATTTTCTGTTTGATCTGTGTAAGCATTTGGATCAGTGGCTGCTTACCCAAAAGAATGTGTCTGAATGGTCTCAAAAGTGGAAAAAATGAAAGATTTTGTGCTTCAAGGATAAAAGATAGATGTGGCAAACCATGGGAGGGAGTTGGACTCCAAAAGATGAAGGACAAAGGGACTTCCAGTTCAAAATAGTAGGGCCAGGAACTTAGATGTCTGGACACTGAGCCCTGCAGTGTTGTGAAGAGAGCAGCCACTGAGGCTGGCCTGGCAGGTGACCAGTGAAGGGGATCTACACCGGAGAACCAGACATGAGCATCTCTATGGCAGAGGAATGAATGGTTGATCAGAAAGTAGAGGTCCATCCCCAAACAATGCCAGGGAGGATAGAGTGATCTTACCACCAAAATGACCAAGACTAAGGGATCTCCCAGATTCAATTGGACATAGGCAATTATACAAAAATTATGGTTTCTTATGGCTAAGTGTCAGACAGCAATTCCTATGGTTCATCACATAAAACCACAAAACCATTCCCAGCATTTTACCAATATTTTTATTTTATTTAATTATTTTTAGACAGAGTCTCACTCTGTTGCCCAGGCTGGAGTGCAGTGGTGTGATCTCTGCTCACTGCAACCTCCGCCTCCCAGGCTCAAGTGATTCTCCTGCCTCAGTCTCCCGAGTAGCTGGGATGCCCGGCCACCATGCCTGGCTAACTTTTTTGTGTTTTTAGTAGAGACAGGGTTTCACCATGTTGGCCAGGCTGGTTTCGAACTCCTGACCTCAAGTGATCCACCCACCTTGGCCTCCCAAAGTGCTAGGATTACAGGTGTGAGCCACTACACCCGGCTGTTTTACCAAGACTTTTGACCCATGTTATTTCATTTGATCTCAAACATAGCTGGCTTCCTTGCAGTCAGGGAGTGCCTGTCATCTTAATGGGGAAGAAGCTGGATCCTGAGAACGATCAGGTAAGTACCTAGAATTCTGATTTTTATTCTCATTTTACAAATGAGAATTCTGACACTCAGACAAGTGACTTATCCAAAATCAAACAGCTCGTAAATGCTGAGGTTTGAAACCAAATCCAGTTGCTTTCCAAACCTGCTAAACAAATGCAGAAAATAACCATCTCCTACTTAAGGCTTCAGTTCAGCATTCATCAAAAGGCTGTGGGCTTGAGTCCAAACAAGCCCACTGATTTGCTCTGTGAGTTTGGGTCCAGCATATCCCTTCCATTAGAAAGGGCAGGCAAAGCGCTTACTTGTTTACAATGTGTCCACAGCAGGGAACATGCAAAGTGGTCAGAGAGCAAGCTTTGGTGGTGTGGAATCTTAGCTCTGTCACTTATTAACTATGAACTTTTCAGCACATTTTTCAAAATTTCAGAGATTCTGTTTCCTCAGCTGTAAAGGGCTCTAATAATACAATCTTATTAGTCTGCTATAAATATTATAAACAATGCTTTACAGCAGTTGGGACCCAGTACACACTCATTAAATAGCCTTATAGAAAGTAGTTGTTTTGTAACTTGAAGCCAGGAGCAAGGATAGTTTTCTAATTTTATTTGTTCCAGAAAGAGTTGGTAGCTCTTGGTTGTCAGTCGGACCATTGTAGAGCTCAGTCATTACATGTAGTCAAAGAAGAGGATCTGCGATGCATCCAGGGCCTGGGTCTCTGTGAAGCCACAGAAGGGGATTCTAAGTGAACCTGGGGACTGTTAACATTGACACCCGCTGAGGGATGTCCTCTGTGGTGAGCAAGCCTATTTAGAATGACAAAACCCGCAAAGCTTTGTTCGGCCCACAGTGCTTCATTAGGAAGAAAACATGACGACTTCATTTGAATGGAGGCTAATGGCTAACAGATGGTCTGGCAAGGCAAAGACCACAAAACACTGTCTCCAAAAATGTAGTTAGGTTTTGTAAACCCTGAATTCTGTTTTCACTTTACTCTCCAGTTTCTGTGAGTGTGAGCTGGGACCGAGGAAGATGGCTGAAAGGAAACAGAGCATGACCAGAGAATGTGTTTATGCTTCTGCAAAACTAAGTTATTTCCACTAGCTGCCCCCAGCAAGATAAAAATGAGATGTATGAGAAGAGAAAGAGGGCCAGGACATGGCCTTTGAAACTAATCTAAGAGGTGTCTCTGTGGGGTGGGCTCTTGAAATTACTTCTGCTATGAGGTGATGACCCAATGAGAAAGAAAGGGAACACTTACTAAGCTAGTGTCTAAATACTCACTGTGCTAGATTTCACACACACAAACACACACACACAAACACAACAAACAAAAATTTTATAATGTCAACCTCCTTCCAATCACACACACACACAATTTTGTCATGTCAACCTCTCTCCAATCTCTCACACACACACACATATCCTCAATTTTGTAATGTCAACCTCCTTCCCATTAGGGTAAATTCAGGCAATAGAATTGTTTGTTTGTTTGTTTTCCATTTTATTTGTTTTTTTGTTTTCAGCTTTTTTTTTTTTTTTTTTTTTTTGTAGGCACCAAAATACTGTTGAGTTCTGGGGCCAATCCTACTGGTTTGGAGGTAAACAGGGTTTAGAGCCTAGGAAATAAACAAAAATGACAGAAGACAGTGCACTCTGAGACTCTCCTAAATCTTCATAAAATTAATTATGGCTCAATTGCATGAAAACTCATAAGTAAATGCAATTTTGTTTCTGGATTGATTGATGTAGCGACAAAACAGAGATAGCATAATGGGAACTGAATGTAGCAGCATAACAGTTTGTATTTACGGCATTGGCAGAAATTGTGGGGAGGGATTTGACTTCCACAGGCTGTGGAATTGAGGTTTTAAATTAAGTAGAATAAAGCTGACATATTTTATTTCATTAAAATTGACAAAAATACATATCTTGACTATTGTGAGTAATGTGGCAATAAACAATAAATGGGGTTAGAGATTATTAGTCCTATGTTATTAAGAAACTGAAGATTAAAAGAGTAAAAGAAAATAGAGTAAGTGGGAGAATCAGTATTTGAATCCAATTATTTTTCATTAGAAAATTTATGACTCACCAGAGCCACCAAACTACCTACTTTATTGGTTGGGAAAATTGCCGCATTGGAAGAGACATGACCACATGTGTGTAGTTTGTCCACATTATAGAAGATACCAAAACTGATTTGGTCTACCTCCTAAGCTGCTTTCCTTTGAATGCATTTAAAAAATTAACAACTATCTTAAAAAAATAACTCTGACATGTACCCATTGTAAAAATAAAACTAAAATAAACTTAAAAGCACAAAAATAAATGTTAAAAAATGCATCATGCAAAATCCCACACAGAGACAGTATTGTTATCAAAGTTTGATGAATTTCATTAATGTCCTCTTCTTATACAAACTAGATACTGATAAGCTATCAATCTAAATTAGCTGTATAGATAGGATTTTATAACACTGATATAAAAGTTAAAGCCAGAGCAATTAGTCAAGATAAATAAATAAATGAAGAAGGAGAAGTCAAAATGTCCCTGTTTGCAGATAACATAATCTTATATATTGAAAAGCCTAAAGACTACCGAAAAACTCTAAGGACTCATAAACAAATTCAGTAAAGTTGCAGGACACAATATTAACATACAAAAATCAGTATCATTTCCATACCCAAATAACAAACTAGCTTTCATGAAAAAGAAATCAAGAGGGTAATCTCACTTACAATAGTTACCCCAAAATGGCTATTATCAAAAACACAAAAAATAACAAATGCTGGTGAGAATACAGAGAAAGGGGACCCCTATACACTACTGGTGGGAGCCTAAACTCATACAGCCCCTACCACAGAGAACAGTATGGAAGTCCTTCAAAAAACTACAAATAGAACTACCACATGATCCAGCAATCCCACTACTGAGAATTTATCTGAAGGAGGGAAATCGTTATATCTGAGAGGCATCTGCACCCCCAAGTTTATTGCCTCATTATTCACAATAGTCAAGATATGGAATCAACCTAGGTGTCCAACAACAGATGAATTGATAAAGAAAATGAGATGTATATACACTATGGAATACTATTCAGCCATTAAAAATAAAATCCTGACATTTGAGGCAACATGGATGGAATGGGAGGACATTATGTTGGGTAAAAAAAAACCAGAAACAGAAAAATTAAACTTCGCATGTTCTCACTCAGATGTGGCAGTTAAAAAAAGTAGATTTCATAGAAGCAAAAAGTAGAACAGAGCATACTAGAGGCTGGGAAGGAGAGGGAGACAGGGAGAGATTTATTAAATGATACGAAAATACAGTTATATAAGAGGAATACGTTCTAGTGTTTTATACCACTGTAGGATGACTAGACATCAATAGTACACTATAAAGCTTCAAATAGCTAGAAAGAGGATAGTGATGTTCCTAGCACAAAGAAATGATAAAGGTTTGAGATGATACATATGTTAATTACCCTGATCTAACAACTGTACATTATTATGTATTAAAACATCATTATGTAACCCATGAACATGTGCAATTATTGTCAATTAAAAGATAAAATAAAAATTTAAAAATACTTTAAATATATTAATTATGAAAATATAGATTAATCTGAGATTTAATGCAATTTTGTTAAAAAGCCCAAACAGAATTTATTACAGATTTGATAAGCTCCTTCTGAAATTTATAGACAAGAGCACATAGTGAAGAGAATAAAGTAAAAAATGTACTTTACCAAAAATAAAGACTTCTTTTTTTTAATTATACTTTAAATTTTAGGGTACATGTGCACAACGTGCAGGTTAGTGACATATGTATACATGTGCCATGTTGGTGTGCTGCACCCATTAACTCGTCATTTAACATTAGGTATATCTCCTAATGCTATCCCTCCCCCCTGCTCCCACCCCACAACAGGCCCCAGTGTGTGATGTTCCCGTTTCTGTGTCTATGTGTTCTCATTGTTCAATTCCCACCTATGAGTGAGAACATGCGGTGTTTGGTTTTTTGTCCTTGCAATAGTTTGCTGAGAATGATAGTTTCCAGCTTCATCCATGTCCCTACAAAGGACATGAACTCATCATTTTTTATGGCTGCATAGTATTCCATAGTGTATATGTGCCACATTTTCTTAATCCAGTCTATCATTGTTGGACATTTGGGTTGGTTCCAAGTCTTTGCTATTGTGAATAGTGCCGCAATAAACATACGTGTGCATGTGTCTTTATAGCAGCATGATTTATAATCCTTTGGGTATATACCCAGTAATGGGATTGCTGGGTCAGCCCCATGGTATTTCTAGTTCTAGATCCCTGAGGAATCGCCACACTGACTTCCACAATGGTTGAACTAGTTTACAGTCCCACCAACAGTGTAAAAGTGTTCCTATTTCTCCACATCCTCTCCAGCACTTGTTGTTTCCTGACTTTTCAATGATCGCCATTCTAACTGGGGTGAGATGGTATCTCATTGTGGTTTTGATTTGCATTTCTCTGATGGCCAGTGATGATGAGAATTTTTTCATATGTCTGTTGGCTGCATAAATGTCTTCTTTTGAGAAGTGTCTGTTCATATCCTTTGCCCACTTTTTGATAGGGTTGTTTGTTTTTTTCTTGTAAATTTGTTTGAGTTCATTGTAGATTCTGGATATTAGCTCTTTGTCAGATGAGTAGATTGCAAAAATTTTCTCCTATTCTGTAGGTTGCCTGTTCACTCTGATGGTAGTTTCTTTTGCTGTGCATAAGCTCTTTAGTTTAATTAGATCCCATTTGTCAATTTTGGCTTTTGTTGCCATTGCTTTTGGTGTTTTAGACATGAAGTCCTTGCCCATGCCTATGTCCTGAATGGTAATGCGTAGGTTTTCTTCTAGGGTTTTTATGGTTTTAGGTCTAACATTTAAGTCTTTAATCCATTTTGAATTAATTTTTGTGTAAGGTGTAAGGAAGGGATCCAGTTTCAGCTTTCTACATATGATTAGCCAGTTTTCCCAGCACCATTTATGAAATAGGGAATCATTTCCCCATTTCTTGTTGTTGTCAGGTTTGTCAAAGATCAGATGGTTGTAGATATGTGGCATTATTTCTGAGGCCTCTGTTCTGTTCCATTGGTCTATATCTCTGTTTTGGTACCAGTATCATGCTGTTTTGGTTACTGTAGCCTTGTAGTATAGTTTGAAGTCAGGTAGCATGATGCCTGCAGCTTTGTTCTTTTGGCTTAGGATTGACTTGGCAATGTGGGCTTTTTTTTGGTTCCATATGAAATTTAAAGTAGTTTTTTCCAATTCCGTGAAGAAAGTCATTGGTAGCTTGATGGGGATGGCATTAAATCTATAAATGACCTAAGGCAGTATGGCCATTTTCACGATATTTATTCTTCCTACCCATGAGCATGGAATGTTCTTCCATTTGTTTGTATCCTCTTTTATTTCATTGAGCAGTGGTTTGTATTTCTCCTTGAAGAGGTCCTTCACGTCCCTTGTAAGTTGGATTCCTAGGTATTTTATTTTCTTTGAAGCAATTGTGAATGGGAGTTCACTCATGATTTGGCTCTCTGTTTGTCTGTTATTGGTGTATAAGAATGCTTGTGATTTTTGTACATTGATTTTGTATCCTGAGACTTTGCTGAAGTTGCCTATCAGCTTAAGGAGATTTTGGGCTGAGACAATGGGGTTTTCTAGATATACAGTCATATCATCTGCAAACAGGGACAATTTGACTTCCTCTTTTCCTAATTGAATACCCTTTATTTCCTTCTCCTGCCTGATTGCCCTGGCCAGAACTTCCAACACTGTGTTGAATAGGAGTGGTGAGAGAGGGCATCCCTGTCTTGTGCCAGTTTTCAAAGGGAATGCTTCCAGTTTTTGCCCATTCAGTATGATATTGGCTGTGGGTATGTAAGACTTCTAAAGAATTTAGCAAAATAGAGACCATGCCAATTTGGTCCAGAATTTTATACACAAACACAGAATGACTTATCCGTAAGGAAGAAATAAAACTAGAACCCACGTCATGCTGTATGCAGTAGTCACTTCCAAGTGGATTAAAACTTAAATAATTTGTTTAAAAGTAGTTTCAATTTGGAAGAAAATATGGGTGACTATATTTAACACCTGAGGTAGAGGGGGAAGGATTTCTTTTAGAAAACCACGAAGTTACAAGCCATCGAGAGAAAATTAGTAAATTTGCCTATGTTGTAATTGAAAACAGGTGAGACTTCTTGCTATGGCAAAGAGAATGGCAAACGTTTTGCCCCCAAAACCAAGTTTACAACTGAACAAAATTGTCAGAAACAAACATTTCAGGCCTCTGGAGGGTGACCAAAGCAAAAAACAAATGGAAAGATATTTTTAAATGAAGATGTGCTGGAACTTCTGCTAAAAGTGGTGGGAGGGTTGGACGCAATGGCTCACACCTGTAATCCCAGCACTTTAGGAGGCCGAGGCGGTGGATTGCTTGAGGTCAAGAGTTCGAGATCAGCCTGACCAACATGGTGAAACCCCGTCTCTACTAAAAATACACAAATTAGCCAGACCTGGTGGTGGGTGCCTGTAATCCCAGCTACTCGAGAGGCTGAGGCAGGATAATCACTTTAACCTGGGAGGTGGAGGTTGCAGTGAGCCGAGATCGTGACACTGCACTCCAGCCTGGGCAACAGAGCAAGACTCTGTCTGGAAAAAAACAAAACAAACAAACAAAAAAACCGAGTGGGAGTCTGAGGCTGCTTGCCAGGGTCTGCTCCCATTCCCTCTACCCCTAGCTCAGTTGCAGTAGTTTTACCAGGGTAGGGTTGGCCATGGAATCCAGCAATTTCGCTGCCAGAGGCAGCTCACTAAATTTGGAGTAGAGGGTGAAAACTCATGGCTGATGGTGTTTTCGGTAAAATTAGAAAACTAACTAGGAAAAAAGTGGGGGAAAACTTGTAACTCTGCTAGCCTAAGGTTGTTACTCTTGGTTGCAATGAGTGTCAAACCAGCCTGAAATTTAAGGGGAATACCTTAAAAATTAGAGAGTCATAGAAGGGTCAGATAAGCTCTATACACATCCTTGAAAGACTAGAAAACTATGCATGCACATGGGAGACCCTAGAGGGTCCAGGAGGATGTAAAAACTGGGGCAAAAGCCTGAGAACTGCCTGAGCTTTGAATGTGCTGCCCTTCCCACCCACAGACCCATGTACAGAGGTTGGAAGTGTTACACTCTACATGTCTCTAGGCATTTGAGCACAGTCTCTTCTTAATCATTGCTGATCCTTAAGTTATTCAGGCAACCCATAGGAAGCCATCATGGGTCACACATTGTCAAGGAGTCAGATCTATAGGTAAGTCCAGGCAAGTAATTAATAATAAACAACAACAACAAAAAAACGGAAAACTCTCGGACCAAAAATTTCAGAATCCAGAATTGCTACAATATATTATGTAAAAGCTCCAATTTTCAACAACAACAAAATTATAAGATGTGAAAAAACAAGAAAGTGTGTCCCATGCTGAGGAAAAATTAAAAAAAAAACAAAAGCAGTCATTAGCAACTGACTCCAAGTGGTCCCCCATATTGCTTTGGGCAGGCAGACTTTCAGCTGCTATATGTTAAAAGACAAAATACATTTATGTTTACATAATTAATGGAAAATATGATAATAATAACTGTATAAATTTGACATCTCCATAAAGAAAGACAAATTATAAAAAAGAAGCATGTGGAAATTCTAATAACTGACATGAAAATTCACAAACTCTTTAAACAGGGTATCTCTGTAAAAGTATAAATTATGGAAAAAGAAAAAAGAAGCAAATGGAAATTCTAGTAGCTGACATGAGAAACTCACTAAATGGTTTCAAAAGAATATTTGAAGTGAACTTCATGATTGGTAAATAGAAATTATCTGATGTAAAAAGTGAAGAGAAAAATACAGAAGAAACATGGACAGAGATTCAGAAACTGTGGGACAGTGTCAAACACTCCCTCCAGGTACGCCCAGGACCCTCCTCAGCACTCCTGAAAGGAGGCCCTCTCCCTGCTTATGGTAGTGGCATCCACCAGGGGTGGCTAATGCCTTCCAGACCAATCCTACTGCAATTCCTCCATCCTTTTGTGGGTGTAGCAGGCAGTTTCTCATGAATCACAAACTGCAGTGTTGAACTTTATATAAAGGAACATTCTGTGGGAATCCTTTTCAAGGGTATTTACCTACTTCTATTCCCTTTTCTTTGCCCTAGGTTAGGCAAGATGAGGTGTACTAAAGCATTGTGTGTTTTTTATTGGGTATTTGCCATTGATCTGTCCTTTCCTGGTGCTTTAAGAAAAGAGGGTGGAAAGAAAAGGCCACTTTACCATAAAGCCATCTATGAGCAGGTCTGAAATGGCAATGATTGGGAAAGGACTCCCATGAGGGAAAATAAACTGCTTTTTCTCTTCCTTTCCTAAGATAAATGCAGCTTTTCTGTTTTACTATATGGCTAACTTTTCTAAGCTCTTAGATCACCAGCAAAGAATAAAATATTCAGAGAATTAAAATATTTAAAAATATACAAGTTTTGTTACTCAACATAAAATGGATAATATTTATTTTTTAGGTAGAACATATTGGATTATTGTGCAAGTAGCATTATAACAGAGCTTAAGGTTTTTTCTAAAATAGGGAATATTTTTTCTATCATGTCATGTAAGAAAGCACCAAACTAACTTTATTACAAAGTTTGTTATGGTAAAATTGTTTAGTCCCCAGATGGGAGTTTCACTTGAATGTAAAGAATAGCATTGTTTATTTTAAAAACCCACCATTTCACACCTATAAGAATGACAAAAATATTTCAAAGCCTGAGAATGCCAAGTATTGGCAAATAAATGTAGAAGGGAAAAGTCACACCCTAATATAGAACTACAAACGATTATAACCATTTGGAAAACAATATGGCAATATCTAATAAATGAGAAAGCTAACTCATGGCTGTCAGCTTACCAATTCCCCTGCTGTTTACATAACTTGGAAAAACATCTGTATACATATTTAATTGAAACAAAAAAGACTGGCACATCAACAAGATAAATTATAATTAAATTTTGGTGGACTCTTAAATACAATGGTTCCCAGCAATGAAAACAAATGATTTAGATCTATGATTATCAACAACCATAAATCTCATAATCATTCTAGGGAGTAATAAAAGCAGGTTGCAAAAATGTATGTATAGAATGATTCTGTTTAAAAATATACAAAACAAGATTATACATTCTGGAGACAAATACACATATGCGGTAAAACGTAAAAGAATAAAATGAAGGATAAATGCTATATTCAGAGCAGCAGTCACCTCTGGGAGAAGACAAGGATGTGTTCACAAAAGGACTCAATAATAATTGCAGTTTTATTTTTTAACCTGAATGATTAATATATAAATGTTTATTTTTGTTAATCTTTACATGTTTTGCAAGCCTGAAACACTTTATAAAATTTTTATAAAAGAAAACTCTTATTCAGTCCAATCACTAGGCCAATTTGAAACAATGTTACTAAAAATATTAGTAAAGCTGCAGTTTATGTATAACATTGAAAGTACCGAGAACCCCAAAGTCTTAATGAACATCAAAAAATAAATAATTTCTAACATAGGGGTGTTAACATAGGGCCAAACACAGGACTATCTTTTTACTTTGTTATTTATAGCATAGGGGCTTCAGCTGATAAACAGAAATTCCCGTCATTCTCTTTCAGGACATCACTTCCCAGAACTTCTGTGAGAGACTGTAGGGATATTGGTGTTTTTATTTAAACATTCACTGTTACACTACGAAATATTTTCTATATCCTGTAACAATATCATTTGTCATTTTATTAACCAGTGGTACTATTGAAGTCTTGAAAACAATGTGCTAAAAAATAGTAAATTTGGAATAGAATCTAACTGTAATTTATTAAGGAGATTAAGAATTGCAGTGATACTATTAAGATGGTATGCCTCAAATATTAGAGATAATGAGAAAATAAACACTAGCATAAATGTATCATTCAGTTTACTAAATAGAATAGCACAGAATCATTAAGTTACAATATATACCTTAAGTCATGTGGCTATCCCTCCCTGGCACCCCGTGACACACACACACGTTGATGACATTTGGGGCATAAAAGATGTGGCAACCCCAGACCTTCATTCCAATAAAGCAAAAAGTGGACGAAGAAGCGTGGGGGCTGAGCCCTTTGGATGAGGCATGCATTCATTCATCATGCTGTCTACCAATTTCTACTGCTTATCAGGGAATCTTGAACTTCAGCTTCAGTGAGAATTTCCTGTAGAGCTTGTTAAAACACAGACTGTGGGATCCCACCCCAGATTTTTGTTTCAATAGGCCAGGGACAGAGCTTGAGAACTGGTATTTCTAACACGTTCCCAGGTGCTGCTCGTCCTTGTGAGCAATTGCTCATAGCAGTCTTTTACACTCATCTACCTTTCCTGCCTTTCATCTTCCTTTCCTACACTATCTTTCTTGACATTCAGTTTGTGGCTCCTTGTCCAGATCATACAGTTAATAAGACAGAGTTAATAAATAATTTACCTTTTTAACGTATTAGCATAGTGGATCCTATAGTAATGGTATTTCAACTCATCCGTGTTTCAATGTACTTTCCTGAGTGGTAAGAAAAAGCAAATTTATCCCCTATATTTCTAAGCAATCAGCCTGCACAAACTCCTGGGGTGAGCTCTCACATAGTGAATGCTAGTTGTGTGCATTGAGAAGTGGGACGGATTAAGAACACTGGGTTTTATGATAGGAAATAATACTCAATGTGCTCTGAGGTATTTTGGGGTATGTTTGGGAATTTGTACAAGTAACTCAAGTTCTTTTTCTCATTGTAATTGGGGATAAGAATATTACTCATAGACACCGTTGAAGAAATTAAAGGAGATTGTGTGTGCCCATCTTGGATCAATACATATTAGTGTCCATTTCTCATCTCTTCTATCCTTATCTGGTCAGAGTGGGGGGAATTCGGGGAAATATCATAGAGGATGTTGCCTTAGAGGACAGGAAGGATTTGGGATGTGCTAATGTATTTATTTCCAAAGTGTAGCTAGCATGGCTGAGAAAATGAATTTTTAGTTAAATTTGAATGTAAATAACTCCATGGGGCCAGTAGCTATGGTATTGAGGACTGCAGGTATAGAATTTAAGTAAGTCAGATAGGTCTAGATTCAAATCCTGGCTTCTCTAGCTCTAGGATCTTATGCAAATTACTTCCTGAGTGCAACCTACCCCCTCCCCCATATGGTTGCCATGATGAAGAAATAAGGTTATTAATGAAAAAATGGAAGTACTGAGTACATACCAACTGTTATTCTAGCACTAAATGCAAATGTGAATATTGATAAACTTTCTTCTTGAAACTGTTCCATGAAAGAAAGTTGATGAATTATGTGGAAATATTCCCCAATAAACTCTCTAAATTATAGGCAGCTGGTTGTGTGTGAAGATTTGAGAGAGCCATCTCAGAACTTTGTCCTCTGGATATTTAACACAGTTGGAATGTCTCTAAGCAACTGGATCCTGCATTTTGTGATGGTTTTGAAAAAATACCTGTTTCGTGTAGATTTATGACAAGGGTTAATGCATGCAATAAAACTGGTTTTGCATTAAGCTCATTTAAGCACATGCACATTCAATCATAACTGCTGAGCCAGGGCCCTGCTAGGAAACTCACAAATTTATTATGTAGTATGAACCCACATTCTCTACTGTTTGATTCCATGAACATGAGATTGCATTTGACATTGAAATGGATGGAACAACTGTCCTGAGAGCAAGAAGCTCCTTTAGGGTTTTGCCTCAGATCACTGGAATCACGTTGAGAGAGGTAATTGTTAGTCTGTATGTCTCAGTTTCCTTATCTATCCGACTAAGAGGACAAAATACACCACAGTGCTGTCTCCTTTTTCAGGACTATGGAGGCCATTCAACAAATCATGAGTTATATGGAGACTTAATGAAAATAAAGTGCATAATAGGAAAAGAAGGTGCAATAGATTTTATTCAGCTCTCCCGTGTGGCCACGTGGATGGATTCTTCCCAAGGGAGCATAATAGTAGAGCATTTTAGTTGCAAATGTGGAATGAATGTAGCTTCTAGTTGAATATTTTCTCTGGCTTTGTCTATGTGAAGCACAGATGTTTTAAAAATCATCTCTATATTAAGGCTGAGATAACCCAACTAGGTTTGAAAATAATCACATTTTTCAAATTGTGTTGTTTCCCATGCTCTAGACTCCAGGAGGAAAATTGGCTTCAGGAGATGGTTTTTAACATGTTTCCCCAGGGTCCTAAATTCAGCAGCCTCCGGGAGCACGAGAGCAGCACAGCCCATTTTCTGACATGGACAATGAAGGTACAGGCCCGCTGTTTGTGCAAGTCTCTCCTGTGGATTCATGCCTCCTCTTGCACAGGGCAAATGAGGAGTTTTGGCCATGGACAGCTTTAGGAAAAGGCATTTTAAAACGAAACCCCCAACTCTGGTTCACCTGGTTCCATGTGGGCATGCTGGACTTGGGAGAAAATAAGTTGTCTATCCATGCATCTGGCAGCGTCTTGGTCTCCTGAGGAAGTCAGCTGGTATTGACATAAGGCATAACAGGGCTGAGCTCAGTTTTAGATTTTCTGGTACCAGCTGACTTCTGTGGTGCTACAGCCACTTCCTAAGTACCTTCCTCGGTATCATGGTCTAAAGTCTCTCCTATTAAATATGCATGGCCTCCTATGCCCTTGACAAAGGAGCACAGATTGGTTAAGGTGATTGGCCTGGGAAATATCTGCACTTTGGAAGAGAAACTTATTTTATTAACCACAGGAATGTAACCTGGTACACTTTATACTAAGACCATAATAGTCCTAAAACAGTGTATAAGAATAACTGAGTTAAAACACCTTTATCTGGAGACAGAGTAGTCCAGTCTGAAGCGTGGCAAGCCTGCACACTTGTTTACGGTCTGCCCTCCACTTTGGGTAATCGGGGAGTGGGGACTAGGCATGGACATCCCATCGTGCAGCTTCATTTGCATGGATTTTCTGAGACTGCCCATGTAAACATAAATATGTGATTCCTCAAGCACTTGCACATACACATACACATGCTTGCCCCTCTCCAAAAATAAGCAATAATCCAGCACCATCTAGATCCATATAAAAATACATATATAATTTCCCCACCCCAAAAAGCAAAAAGGTTTACAGAAATGCAGCATCTGATCTGTTCTGCCAGATAGGGCCCTGAGCCTTTCTGTCAAAACAGCTGCTTTCAGGTTAAGGATAATTCTAGTTTTGTTCCAAACCAAGGACTTTCTCAAATAATGGAGTAAACTCCCACACGGTCATTTAGGAAGCAGGGAGTGACTTCAATATCTTAATGGCATTTCTAGTCTATATTCACTTAAGATTCAAAAAATCTCGTAGTCAGTTTCTCACTCTCACACACCCTCATGTACATGATTGAATTAATGTGTGAAGTAGAAGCAAATGTTGGCTCAAGGTCATCTAGCCATGGCCAGAAACAGTTATTTTGTCTTCAAATCCAGTGGGTTTTTTCCCCTACTTTGCAACATGCCTCAAATATTGCCCCTGATTACTCACATGAGTTCTTCAGAAATGGAGATTCATGATCTCATAATGTCAAAGCTGGAAGGTTCTGACATCATCTCCTCCCAGATTTCCCTCGTTTTTTAAAGAGGTCTAAAGTCCCAAGAGTTCATGTGGCTTGGACAAGTTCACAGAGAAAGTGAACAACAGAAAAATGACCAGAATGCCTCCCCAGGACCCCAGAGTTCTCGTTTCTGACTTGTTTCAGGCATCCCCACTCATATTCATCTTAACTTTTATTTTGTGGAAAAATATAATTAAGTCAAAGCTGCCAAAACTCTATTCCTTTAGGGGAACGTTTGTTTCTCCAAAGTGATAAGAATATCAGTTTGCAACAGGCATTTGACATTCAGACATCTTGAAGATCCACTGAGATTATTAAAGAGAATGTTAAATTTTGTGCTTTTCTCTAGTAATTTTTAAAAAAGTCTTACAGGAAATTAAATATTGCTGGCCAGTTTAGGGTTCCAAGACCAGACAGACTCTGTTAATAAGAGGAATGTGAGTAAAGAACGGTAAATATCAAAGTTCTTCCTGAATTTGAAGTCATAACAAGTAATGTTAATGATACTTGCTAAAATCATGCGACCTTTTTTCTTTCATTTGTTTGATTCGTGTGTTCTTCCTTCCTTCTTTGTATGCAAAGTCAGATGTGCTCCAGGGCTGAAGCAAGTGAGCCGGGGCTAGAAGTCTGCTCTCCTTGGTACAGCTGGCCTTCCAGTAGTTCTGTGCTTTAAAAGTCTCTGGCATGGGTATAAAAAAGATAACCATGCTTGGAATCTACCTTGTAGGAGCGATCTGGAATGGATATCTTCAAAAGCTCACCCCAGTGAATTTCACATGCAGTCAGTGTGGACAGTCACCAGACCAGAGGTGCACGTTTGCCCTCTTCACTGGGGAAACGCCCATGTCAGTGCAGAGGAAGCCCTTCTCCCCGCCATCTCTGTTCCAGCACTGTCTGCTCCAAAATGCAAAACTGGACTTAGGCACATGCAGTAAGTCACTGGAAACCCCTTCTAACTTCTCCCCTTTGCTGAGAAGGCGGAGGCCTGTGGTGCATACCAAGGACAGAGATGTGAATCGCAGGTGGTTACTGCAAGGGAACTGCAACCGAGCAGAGGGCGTGGCTCATGGGACAGAGAGAGATAGTTAAGGTGACTTTTCGAATCTGCACTTCCAAATCCAGGGTCTGCTGAATCAAGTGTCTGCGCTGTTCTAGAATCCAAGCTGTGTGGTGTTGCCCTCTCTGGTCCTACCACCGGAAGGTGCTCAAGTGTCAGCTGGATCTGGGCCCAGCAGTTGACTCTGCGGCCTTAGTAAATTACAGCAGTGCTAGCATCTGCATTTGGGCCTCCGCCAAGAATTAAGTTTCAGTACAGTGCCAGTAAATAGAAAAACACTCAATGAATGTCAGCTAATTTTAATTGTGCATCTTGCATTTAAATAACCTTATTCTCCTGTAGCTCAGAAGAATATAGGACACACTGATTCATCTTTCTTCTCTATAATTTGGCCTTCTCTGCTTTAAGGCATGTAGGATCCATAAGGGGTCCTCTTTCAAGAGGGTCAAGCCATCTTGGATGGGAACATCTGTCAGGTCTCTGGGCACGTGGATCTGGAAACACATTGTTTGAAGTCCAGAGGCTTGGACCTCTGAGTGCTGGAATTGCAAGCAGAGTATATTTTCTTCTTTTTTATCAGAGAGATAGGGACATTTTATAGTCTGGGAGGAACCTTGATGGTGACAGAGTTGACCCTGGAACAACAGGGGGTTGAATTGAGCGAGTACACTGATGTATGTGGATTTCCTTCTGCCTCTGCCACCCTCAATACAGCAAAACCAACTCCTTCTTCTCCTCCTCCTCTTCCTTCTCCTCCTCCTCAGTGTGAACCTTTATGATGATCCCTTGCATTCACTTAATGAATGGTAAACATATTTTCTCTTCCTTATAATTTTCTTAATAACATTTTCCTTTTGCTAGTTTACTGTAAGACTACAGTATTAATACTTATGACATATAAAATACATGTTAATTGACTGTTTATCTTATCAGTAAGACTTCCAATCAACAAGAGGCTATCAGTAGTTAAGTTTTGAGGGAGTCAAAATTATAAATAGATTTTTGACTGTGGTGAGGAGAGTCGACACCCTTAAGCCCCATATTATTCAAAGTCACCTGTATTTCAATATCCTGCACAAATAGGAATCCCTCTGCCAAATGACCAAACAGCCTTTCCTTGAAAATGTAGAAAGTCAGAGACTCCTCACTTCACAAAATAAACTCATTCTGCTGTTGGGAAATTTACCTGTTTTTTTTGTTTTGTTTTGTTTTGTTTTTTTAAAAAAGTTCTTCATTTTGAGCAAAATCTGCCCACCATAGAATCTCTCCTTTGATCCTAGTTCTTTCTACTTACTGTCAAAGATGATGCCCATCATGGAATGGCAGATAAGTCTCAGTTTCTGTTGATCTGGCAATGGTCATCAGGAGTATGGTGATGAAGGCAAGGAGGCCACTTCGGGGCTCAATGGGAGGAGGACTGGGGTCCACAGGCCATGACTGGCCACAAGGACTCCCTGAGAGGAACCGTGGGGCCCACCGGCCACCTCTGGCCACAGGGGCAAGGAGGGTGCAGCACACACCACTGACTCATTGGCTGACCACAGAGTCTAACCCTCAGCTATCTCCTCTCATGTTTTGTGAGTATTTTATTTTCAAAATTAGACACCATCTTCTTCACGCCCCCTTTCTGTGCATTCTTCAGTTTATTTCTTATTTTGGGGGTATTTTTAGAAATGTCAATCTCAGCCTAGGTCTGACTAGTGCAGGTAAACAGGAGCTGTATTATCTTCCTTTTCTTAGGACAGTCCCAACCCATACCGTTCGACACTTGTCTCTGTTTTGGGGGCATCCCTCTACCCTGTGGAATTTTATCATCTTACATTTATTTCTCTATCCGGGCCTCAGACTCCATCTTGCATTCGGTTCTGTCATCTGTTGCATTCTCCCTACTTCCTGCTTTGACACATCTGTGAATATGTTCAGCCTGGTGTCAATGTCTCATCCAAAATGCTGAGAAGTTGCCGGGTTTATCTTCTGGGCTTTCCATCAGCACACTTTCCTCACAATATGCCTTTTACACCACTCTTACACTCTTAACTACCTCCAACTTAAGACTCCAGCCAATGTCTTTGTAAATTATAACCCTCCTGTGGTCTTTGCATTTTGATAAAAGACTCCGGAGGTCCTCACACTTATTTTAGGCAGCAGCACAAGAAATGAAAGGTAGTGAGACTAGTGAAGGGACTGAGTTGGGTGGATCACTCAGCTGGTTAGGAGCAGCCAGGAGCACTTACATGCAGAGTTCCAAGTCCCAACAGGCCACTGCAACATGTCTTGTGAGCAGTGAGTGGACATTCCAGTGTTGTGAGGTGAATCCTGGTGGTCTCATTGGTCTCCAACTGCTCCTCTATTTCTTATCAGCTAGATGCTCCTCAGTGAGCTGGTCCTTCCAAGTCATTATTGACTGACTCTCAGTGTCCAAGCTCCATGTATGTGTGTGCATGGGGCAGGGTTGGCAGGGATATCTTAGAACTCTCTTCAACGTCACTTCATTAGCCAGAGTCCTGCCCTGCATGGACTTCTGTTCTTTCGCATGATGATGTTGTGATGGGTTCACCCACACCCTATCTGTGATTGCCCAGTAATTGAGCATGGCTCCATGCTCATCTACTAGCCCCTGGAACTTAGTACTAGGTATTGCAGGATTCCCACCCCTCCCTGAGGAACATCCTTTATGGGCTACTGTGCTAGTGACTGATAGTCATCACCTTTGTGAACCCAAAGCAACCAATCCTAATAGACGACACTATAATTTAATAGTAGTTGCAGCTGTAAGAAGAAAGGAATCCCTAGATTAGCAGTCAGGGAAGACTATTTTTAAATTATTTCTAACTCAGCAAAATACTGGTCTTTGGAAAGTCTCATTCCAGAGAGTCAAGTCTGTAACTGGTTTTATTGAAGATAATAGTATGATGTAAACAGATAACGGTGCTTTAAAAATTAAGAGGCCTAGGGTCTAATCTCAGCCTGAAATTTTGCAGAAATCTAGTGCCCAGCCCCAAGCTCAAAGCTATAGGGAGGGGGGTCCAAGCCATGTGGAACGGGTGGCTTACAAAGATTAGAGACTAAAGCAAGCAGCACGCCAGAAAAAGGAGACAAGCCAAGACCAGGGAACTGAGACACTGGTAATGTTCCAAGAAAAACCACTCCATCCTGGACAGGTCATATCCATGGGAAAGTGGGAGCGAAAAAATGAGGGTTACATCCAGGCCAAGCAAAGATGGAGAAATATATAAACTGCTCAGCCTGCATCTAGGACAATATCATGACCGTGGTGGCCATGATGTTCCTCTTGTCCATGACTTATGAAGTCCCCTCCATATGAATGGGACAGCCCTTTGATGTTACAGAGTAGGGCTTGACACTCATCGTGTGGCTCTGGAAAAGCCACTTAACCTCTCCAAGCCACAGTCAACTCATTTGGAAAACGCGGAGGATGGACCAAAAATTGTATTCCCCCTGCAGCCCTAAAATGCCTCTAATTCTATGAAAGGACCATTCAAGCACATTAGCATGCCAAAAACATATATTCATACAGAACTTAACTAAAATATAATACTAAGTCACAATGGAGTTTATTCTGGATGCAAAGTCTAGTTGCTTTTTGGATCACCTAGTCTCAACAGAGCATTTAAGTAATCCAGGCAATTCACATTGTGAAGTTTAGCTAAGAATCTATACCATGAGGCCATTCGGTTCAACTCATAATGAAGTCATTGCTTATTTTGGGTATACTTTCCTGGGCCAGGATGAAGGGAACACATACTGATGTTGACGGCAGGGTAGGTATGTGAAGGGGCCATGGTGGATTTTTCCCAGAAATCAGAATAATCCATCTTGGAACACTCCTCTGAAAGAAGTTTAGGATGTTGAGAGTAAAAGCTGATTTTGGCCAAAGCATATATTCAGGATACTTCTGTTGCCAAATGTGCAACTTTCCTGAGACCTGGGCAGGAGTGGAGACTCCCTGTTCCATGGCTGCTCTTTCTCTTCTTGTAACCCATCTGCTTTCTAATGAAAGGCAGAGACTGTTGGAAGGACAGACAATGCCTGACCTGATGCAGTGGGATTGGTGTGACAGACTCATGCAATGTGGAATTAAGGACATGTCAGAATTCAAAAAGCTCTTAGGGAACAGCGCACTGAGTTCCCTTTGATTAGCAAAATGGAATTAAAAAACCCAGGAAATGATAACAAAGTCAATGGGCCATACTCCTAAGGGGAACACCCATTGGCCTGTGAGGTTTCTTCGGACATTGGGGTGCTGTTGCTTGGACATGGAGTGGAGTCAGAGCAATATCCCTTAAGTTAGCCAGATCAAAAACAGTATTTTCCCAAAAGCTTTTATATCTACGTGATATTAGTTATTCTTCTAAACTTTTCTTTATGATCTGTGTAATTTTTCTGGTAAAAAATACATTTTTCATGTAACAAAACTGCACTTGTGCCCCTACATCTATAAAAAATTAAAAATTAAAAAATAAATTAAAAATGTATCTTCAGTAAAAATTATTTGGGAAAAAAGTAAAAAGCATTAGAAGAAAATATAATCAGCAATAATCCTACCATTCAGAGAGAAAATTTGGCATATAGTATTATGAATATTCTTTGAGGAGATTTGGAAATTATGTACTCTTGTGCTTAACTAGAATTGAGCATGCCATGTTTCTTGACATAGTCTATTTTTCTTTTGTGTAACTCACTAATGATTTACATTTTTCTTATGTAGACCCTGCCCTTGCCTCTCTGTATTCATCTCAAGTTCCTTCTGCCTTCTTTTTTATCTCTTCCCTTTCCTAAAGTGGACCTTTAATATAGGATTTTTCTCATTGATCATTTCTGATGCATAAGAAACTTCAGGAAGTTTGTATATTTGTTTTGTATTTAGCCACCTGGCTGAATTTATTATTAACGCAAATACATCAGTTAATTACAGGTTTTCAGCATATGTGAATGATGCATTCATCTTTTTCTTTCCAATGATTACAACCTTTATGCTTCTTGTCGTATGTAATGACAAGAATTTTTCAGTCATCATTATCTTGTCTTTAATTGAAATATCTCTAGAATTGTACCATTGTATTAAACAATTGGTTTGAATATAGCTTTTAATCAAGTATTTGCTACCAATTTGAAGGATGCGTCCATTTATTTAGTTTCTCTGAATTTTTAAAAACAGCTTTAAATCAGTAATGAATATTAAATTTTATCAGTTTTTTTGCATCTATTGAAATAATTTTGTGACTTTTTTCTTTCTCTTTAATTTAATGCTGTGATGTCCTATATATATTTCCCCCTCTATATTAAGCCATCCTTACAATGTTGGGATAAATGCTTTTATTAGTCAGGGTAAGCTACTGTCTTTGATGAAAACTCCAAATTCTCAGTGGCTAAACACAAAAAAGGCTTATTTCCTGCTCTTGTGTCACTTCAGTGTTTCTGGTGAGGGTGAGAATTTTCTGGTTTTAAATATAAAGAGAGAGAGCTCATACTTTAGGGAAAGAACAAGAAGGGTCTCTGGCAATGTTTCTGTAACTTCCCTTGACTCTAGACACTTCCTTGTGTTGCCTTCATCTCAGGCTGATTCTTTCATTGCACCAAGATGGCTTCTGGGCTCATTCACAGGTATAGTCTTCCTCATTCATGTCCAGGTACATCTCTCCCCACAATCATTTAACAAGTCCTGATACCTCCATTCAGGTGAACTTGTGTCACATACTCAGCCCAGAAGTAATCTTTATGGAATAAAGAATGAGACTAGCTGTGGGTCCATGCCATCCAAACCAACTGGCTGCCCCAGGAGAGACAACTGCATCTTCCAGTCCAAAACCCCTCATATTTAGTAAAATTTTCATGTGTTATTCCTCTCTGAGTTCTGGATACATTTCTCAAATTAATTCTATCTTAGGCTACTAAGTTCTCTCTGAATGTGGAAATGAAAGGATTGTTGTATACTTCTCATTTAATTTAATTTAATTTAACCAATTTAAATTTTACATGGATTTAGTATTCCTTCAGGAATACTAAATCTAGTTCTATAGGTTCAGTACCTTTTCAGTTCTTGTTAAGAATACGACTGAGAAGTGTATTTCTTTTTCCCTAATTGGAGAGGCAGTGTTTCTAACTCTTCAGGGAGGGATGCACTTTTTCATCTGAGGCCGCTTTCATAGGTTCAATGATTTTTGTTTGTATCAGGGTCTTACATTTTCCCATACAACCCTGCACAAATTTAAAACAAAATTTATCTTCTTTATTTTAATATCTGATCTCATCTAATCTTTCTCATAACTTTCTTCCCTGAGGATTTCAGAGAGTCCAAGTAACCATGAAATACATATTGGGTTCATATCCCCCAAACTACTCATTGAAAAAGAGGCTTTGCTTTCTGGATTTCTCCCCTTTGTTCTGGAGGATTTCTACCCTCACAGAGTAGGTTTTCTGCCCTTTTCCTTCTAGCCAACCCCTCTGAGATGGGATATATTAGAAGCCTATCTCTGATGTCTTCTTTTAGAGGAGGGAAATTGTTTACTGTCTGATTTTTTCAAGCCAGACCCATCTGTCCTACTTCTAGCAGAAATTTCCATGCATAAATGGCATCCATTTCATTGTCAGTGGTAGAGTCTTTCTATTTTTATTTTCTGCTAATCCTTTCTACTGAAATCTGGAAGTGGTGGATTTCAGTAACACAGTTTACATTGTCATCTTCTCTACAAATCCAAATTTATGTAACAAACTGTAAAGCCTTGTATAAATGCAGTAAATTACCATTTTATTCATCAACGGATTTTGCCTTTTGTCTAAAAAGATGACATTTGCTCACACTGTCAGAAAGATTATTTTTTCCAGTAGTGCATTTGTTGAGTATTCTGTTGTCTGGTTTCTTTTATGACAAATGATATCATATATTTAGTGAGCAGCAGATGAGACAGGCTAGGACTGTGGGGTAGAATGTGGTGTCTTGCTATCTGGTGGATATAACTCACACCTTTGTAGCACTGTGCCCCTCAAATTGTCCCTGAAGCTGTCACGCCTTTAAGGAGTGTGGCATAATAGTCAGGAGTGTGATATTTAGAGTAAATAGCCTTCATCCAAACACTAGCTGTCTTGGTCAGTTCTGGCGGCTATAACAGAATATCATAGACTGTGTGGCTTAAACAACAGTCATTTATTTCTCACAGCTCTGGAGGCTGGGAAGTCCAAGATCAAGGTGCAGACAGATTTGGTATCTAGTGAGGTCATGCTTATCACTGTGCGCTTCATGATGGAAGAGGTGAGAAAGCTGTCTTCGTAAGGGTCCCCTTTATATGGACACTAATCCCATTCATGAGGGTTTCACGACCATGACCTCATCACCTCCCAAAGGCCCTATCCCCAAATGCCATCACTTTGGGGATTAGGTTTTAATATACACATTTTGAAGGAACACAAATATTTAGTCTGTAACACTAGCTGTCACTCTTGCTTGCTGTTTGACTTCTGTTAAAGTGTTTAACTTTTTTAAACTTCAGTTTCCCTATCTATAAACCACAGATGATAAGAATATCTTCCTTCATTTGCAACAAACCGCATAGGACTTGGCAGATGGTTCGCAATCCAATGATGGTAATTATTATTATTATTATAGTTACAATGGTAGTAATAGCACTAAGTAGTGAAATGATGTGGAAACACCTCTTGTACTGCCAAAATCAAATTTACTGCCAAGTAAACTGAATATAATTGCATTCCTCTGCAAACATTTCAGGGATAAGCAACAACTTCCTGAACATAGGTCTTTTTGAGAATTAGGAATATGGAGCTTCCCAAAGAAAGCTTTCTCCCCCGACTCCCTCGATGGGAAGCCATTAGCCAGGGATTGGAGTGGCTGTTAGGGTGCAGTTGACCCTCAACATGCACTGAAATAACAGGACTCATTTATGGCTGACAGTTGGCTCTTGCCCAAGTGGCCCATGAAGTATACTGGCCAGCCATTCATTTTACAGTTCTTTTAAAAGAAGGTTCCAAATATTGCTGGGTATCTTAAAGTCTAAGTTGTTACATGTGTAAAGGACCACCCATTGTGTGCTTAGGATTTTTTTTTTTTACAAGTAGGAGCACATTCCTGAAGCTGCACTTGGTATGTCTTGCCAGCCCCGTGTTTCCAGGCTGTTAATAGAAACTATTTCTTGGACACTGGATTCCATACTTGTTTGCTTAAGTTGGAAAATTTTCATTTTCCTGTAAATGAAAGAACTCAAGTAAAAAGTCAGATATTGGGTTTGTGCTTTTTAAGCCAGCCTCAAAAAGAGGAAAAGATTTCAGCATGGCGGTTAATGTAGATAACAACAGCAGTACACTTGGTTGTAGAACACCATCATGCAGTCAATTCTAGCAAGAATGTGGTTGTACTTAGCACCGACTACTGAGATCAGCCCTAAGACTATGACGGTTAAAGGCAGTCTTCCTATGCTCAGCAAGCTCACAGCCTAATTTCCTAGGGAAAGGTTATATTAACTACTAATCATTACTATATCAGTCCTATAGAGTGGTCTGAACAAAGTGCTGTTGAACAGAGGGAAGCAACTGGTTTTCGATAACAACATTTGGGAGATTTCCTAGAGATGATGAGAGTATTTATGCCTGGGATTTGATGGGTAAGGTGAACATTGCCAGGAAAAGAATAGCAAAACCTCATGAAAAGCATCTTTTAAAGAAAATCAGTGTGTTATAACAGTAATGCTAAAATGATGTTAACAAAATAATATCATTGCCCAGTATAAATGCCCTACCCATGTACCCATGTAATTATTCAGAATAGACATATATTACAAGAGTAACTTAATTCTCCTATATAAATTCATTCAAAAAGTCATAACAGTATAGCATTCAAGGAATGAAAATTAAAATATTTCCAAAGTACCTCTGGGAGGGTTGGAGCAGATCACTGGCAGGAAGGAGCAGGTGTTCTACATGACCTCTCAAGGGGCACCTGAAAGGCAGTCCCCAGCCAAGAAGGAAGGCCACACCCTCTTCTAGAACTGACCCGCAGCCAAGCCGAGGCATAAACCGGGCAGCCTGATCTGATTGTTCTCTGAAATACTCATAAAGCCCTTGGTCACGGAGTGTCCCAGGGCCCATAAATAAGGTAGAGCAGGTGCATACACAGCAGGGGAGGGGACCTGGGGTCAAGACCGGCTCTTCCTCTCTCACTCATACTGACTCTTGCCAAGACAGTTAATTTTTCTATTTAATCTTCTCTTAACTTCTGTATAACAACCATGAATGCTGTTACTTCTATGTAAAGTGGCTGGCCCTTTGAGCTGGACATTCCATCTAGATTTTTGAAGGCCATTTCTCCTATTCAGTTTCAATTATTTAAATCCTTGTATGGGTGACCCCTGGGATGTAAGCACTGAAGACATTTCTAAAAACAATGTCTGCAGTGTTTCAAGAGATAGCACTTTATTTACACTGTCATGCTATGCTTCATTTGAAAAGCATCCATTGTGCTAACAGAAGTTGACAGGGTCTTTCCTTCTTCATGGCCCACATCAGCAAGATGTGTATTAACTCTAACTTGCTCAACACACTTTTTTTTCATTTTTCAAAAAATGTAAACTGAAAATAATTGTATGTATTTTTGGAGTATGAAGTAATTATTATTTATGAATACAATATGGAATAATTAAACCAAGCTACTTAACATATAACCTCATATACTTAATACTTTTTTGTGGTAAGAGTATTTGAAATGTGCTCTCTTAACAATTTTGAAATGTACAATATTCTATTATTAACTCTATTTGGCACACTGTGCAACAGATTTCCAAAAAAACCCATATTCCCCTGTCTGAGACTTTGTACACATTGACCATCATCTCCCCATTCCCTGAGCCCCAGCCTCTGTGATCACCATTCTACTCTCTGCTTCTATGAGTTCTATTGTTTTAGATTTCACTATAAGTGAGAATATGTGCTATTTGTCTCATCATTTCTAGCTTGTTTCATTTAGAATAATGTTCTCCAATTCCATCCATATTGTAGCAAGTGACAGAATTTCCTCCTCTCTTGAGGCTGAGTAGTATTTCAGTGTATATATATATACCACATTTCATTACCCATTCACTTGCTGATGGACACTTAGAACGATTCTATAACTTGCTACTGTGAATAGTGCTGCAGTGAACATGGGAACAAAGATATCTTTTTGACAAACTGATTTCAGATATTTTGGGGAAATTCTCAGAAGTGGGATAGCTGGATCTTATGGTAGTTCTATTTTTAATTTTTGAGGAACTTCCAGACCATTCTCCATAATGGCTGTACCAATTTACGTTCTCACCAACAGTGTACAAAAGTTCCCGTTTCTCCACATCCTTGCCAATACTTGTTTTCTTTTGTCTTTTTAATAATAGTCATTCTGACGAGTATTAAATAATATATCAATGTGGTTTTAATTTGTATTTCTATAGTGATTGATTTTTTCATATATTATAAATCATATATAGCAAGTTTTCATATATCTGTTAGCCATTTGTATGTCTTCTTTTGAGAAATGTCTATTCAGGTCCCTTGCCCGTTTTTAAATTGGGTACCCTCTTTGTTTTCTTACTATTGAGTTGTTTGAATTTCTTACATATTTTGGATATTAACCCCTTATCAGATGTATGGCTTGCAAATATTTTCTTCCAATCCATAGATTGTCTTTGTATGTTGTTAATTTTTTTTTTTTTTGCTATGCAAAGCTGTTTAGTTTGACATATTCCCATTTTCTATTTTTGATTTTGTTGCCTGTGCTTTTGGAGTCAAAACCAAAAACTCATTGCTCACACCAAATGTCATGTAGGTTTTTTCCTATGCTTTCCTTTAGTATTTTTACTGTTTCTGGTCTTACGTTTAAGTCCTTAATCAATTTGAATTGATTTTTGTATATGGTATGAGATAAGAATCTAATTTCATTCATTTTTCACCATTAAGTAGATGTTAGCTGTGAGCTTCTCATATATTGCCTTTTTTTTATGTTGAAGTACATCCCTTCTATTCTTAATCTGTGAAGAGCTTTTATCATGAAAGAATGTTGAATTTGTGAAATGTATTTTATATCCCTAATGAGGTGATCATATTCTTTTTTTCTTTCATTCTGTTAATGTGATGTATCACATTTGTTGATTTTCTTAGTTGAACCATCCTTGCATCCAGAGTTAAATAGCACTTGATCACAGTGGATGATCCTTTTAATGTGTTGTTTAATTTGGCTTACTAGTATTTTATTCAGAATGTTTGCATCTATGTTCATCTAAGATATTGGCCTATAATTTTGTTTTCTTGTAATGCCCTTGTCTGGCTTTGCTATCAAGATAATGCTGACCTCGTAAAAGGAGGTTGGAAGTATTCCTTCGTCTTCAATTTTTTGAGAGAGTTTGATAAAGATTAGTATTAGTACTTATTTAAACATTTGGTAGAATTTACCAGTGAAACCATTGGGTCCTGGCCTTTACTTTGATGAGAGACCTTTTGTTGCTGATTCAATCTCCTTACTTATTATTTGTTTGTTCGGGTTTTCTGTTTCTTCATGATTCGATCTCGGTTGCATGTGTCTAGGAAGTTATACATTTTTTTAGGTTATCCAATTTGTTGGTGTATAATTGTTCATAGTATTCTCTTGATATCCTTTGTATTTCTGTGGTATTGGCTTATAATGTTTCCTCTTTCATTTCTGATTTTGTATATTTGAGGACTCTCTCTTTTTTTCTTAGTGACCAGTTTTCTTTGTTTTGAAGTATATTGTTTAATTTCCATGTACATGTGAAATTTTCCAAAATTTCTTCTGTTAAGTTCTAATTTTGTAGCAATTGTGGTTGGAAAAGATACTTGACAAAATTTTAGTCTTTTGAAATTTGCCAAGGCTTGTTTTGTGCCCTAAGATGTGACCTTTTCTGAAGAATATTCTGTGCATGCTTGAGAAAAATGTGTATTCTGTTGCTATTGAATATAATGTTTTGTATATATCTGTTAGGCTCCTTTGGTCTAAAGTGTTGTTCAAATCCATTGTTTCTTTATTAATTTTCTCCCTGGATAATCTCTTGACATTGTGAAAAGTGAAGTATTGAAGATCCCTATTATTACTCTATTGCAGTCTATCTCTTCCTTCAGATCCTTTAATATTTGTTCTATATATTTAGATGATCCAATTTTTGGTGCATATATAATTGTTATATCCTTTTGATAAATTGATCCTTTTATCATTATATGATGTCCTTCTTTGTCTCTTTGTACAGTTTTTGACTTAAAATCTATTTTTTCTGACATAAATATAGCTAATGCTGCTATCTTTTGGTTTCTATTTGGATGAAATCTCATTCTCCATCCCTTCACTTTCTATATAAATGCATCACCAAAAGCGAGGTGAGCCTCTCTCTCTCTCTCTCTCCCTCTCTTTGGTAGAGACAGGGTCTTGCTTTGTTGCCTAGGCTAGGCTGGTCTCAAACTCCTGACTTTGAGGGATCCTTTCACCTCAGCCCACCAAAGTGCTAGGATTACAGGCATGAGCCACCATGCCTGGCCAAAAATGAGGTGAGCATCTTACAGACAAAATATTGTTGGGTCTTTTAAAACAACCCATTCAATCATTCTGTGTCTTTTCATTGGAGAATTTAATCCATTTACATTCGAGGTAGTTTTTAATGGGTAAGGACTATTACCATTTTGCCAGTTATTTTCTGTTTTTTTTTGTTGTTGTTGTTTGTTTTTGTTTTTTTAATAAATACTTTGTTTCTTTCCTCCTCTCTTGCTGTCTTCTGTTGCAGTTTGAAGGGTTTCTGTAGTGATATATTTTGGATCCTTTCTATTTTTGTTTTGTGCTTCTACTAAAGATTTTTGCTTTGTGGTTACATGTGGTTTATGTAGAACATCTTATAGTATCCTATTTAAAGCTGATTGCAACTTAACTTTAATTGCATGCAACTTTGCACTTTTACTCTCCCCACACCTTTTATGTTTTTGATGGCAGAATTTGCATCATTTTTTAATGTGTTTCCCTTGAAAATTTATTTTAGCTACAGTTATTATTTATATCTTTGTCTTCTATGTCTTGTACTAGAAATAAAACTGCTTACACATCATCATTACAGTCCTAGAGCATTCTGAATATAGCTCTGTTTTACTTATGCCACTGAGTTTTGTGCTTTCATATGTTTCATGTTTGTTATTAATTAGTGGATTTTTGTTTCACTTTTAATAACTCCCTTTAATAATTCCTGTATGGCAGGTCTAGTGATGATAAATTCCCTTAGTTTTTGTTTGTCCAGAAAAGTTTTCATTTTTCTCTCATTTCTAAACAGCAGCTTTGTTAGATAAAGTGTTTTTGATTGGCAGTTTTTTCCTCTAACACTTTGAATATATGATTCCACTCTCTCCAGACCTACAGAGTCTCTGCCAAGAAATTGGATAGTTGTATTGGTATTCCTTTCTATGTGATGTATTTCTTATCTCTTGCTAATCTCAAAATTTCATTTTTGAGTTTTGAAAGTTTTATTATTATGTGTTTTGGTGAACTTCTTTTGAGGTTGAATTTGATTGGGAAGCTCTGCATTTTCTATACCTGGATGTGGGCAAATACTTCAGGATTAGCGAATTTTTTAGCCATTATTTCCTTAAATATTTATTCTAACCCCCTGTTTCTTTTCTTTCTAAACTACTATTATGTGAATGTTTGGTTTCCTGATGGTGTCCCAAAATTCCTGTGGGCTTTCTAGATTCTTTTTTATTATTTTGTCTCTTTGTTCCTATGACTGGATAATTTCAAATAGTATTTTTCAGCTAATTCTTCTGCTTGGTTGAGCCTGCTGTTGATGCTTTTATCGAATTTTTCAGTTCAGGCACTGGATTCTTCATCTCTAGGATTTCCACTTGGTTTGTTTTTATTGTTTCTACTTCTTATTTTGTTTGTGGTTTTTCAAAATTCATTGAATTTTCTATACATATGTTCTTGTAGTTCACTGAACTTCTTTAAAAGAATTTATTCTGAATTCTTTGTCAGTCATTTCATAGATCTTCATTTCTTCAGGGTCAATTATTGGAGCTTTATTAGTTTCTTTTGGAGGTATCATGATTACCTGATTCTTTATGATACTTGTGTCCTTGCATTGTTGTCTATGCATGTGAAGAGAAAGTCCTCTTTTCTAGCCTTTACAGATGTTCATTGTCAGGAATAGACCTTCACTATTTAGTGTAACCTGTGATTCTGGAAGGGCCAGCTGGTGATAATCCCTGACAGGCAGAGCATGTGGGTTTTCTAATTGGTTGGTACTCTGCCTTTTGTCTGTTGTCAAGTGGGGCTGCTGGCTGGGTTTCATTCTCTGTCAAGGCCTCTGGCTGTGTTGTGCTACTGCAAAGAGCTGCTGGCTGTGTACTGCAATGTCTTCTGGTCAGGCTAGTTATAAGATGTATTTCCTGGCCATGCAGTTCTGCTATTTGGGATCTGCAGTTTGCAGGGCCTCAGGCTAGGCTTAAAGATTAGGCATAGCCAATGTTTGGGATGGGCAAACCAGAGGATATGCTCCTTAGAAATGGGCCATTTTGGATTGCCTCCTTGTCAAGGTGGAGTTTTGAGGTGGGCTTTTCTCTGAGTTGAGGGGCTATTTGACTTCCTGGGTCAAGCAAGTCTTATTCCTACAATTCCCTAAAATGCATGGTTGTGGGAGTTTTCCTGCCTGGGTAGAGTTTATCAGATGGGCTTTTTGTGAGTGGAGCCACTGCTTGACTTTCTGTGTCAAGCAGGTCTAGCCTCTATGTTTTGACATTGATGGAGGTGGGCTTCTCCCTTCCTCGGAAGGGTCATTGGGGTGGGCTGTGAAGCTGGACATGGAAATTAGCCATTTAGGGACTCAGGCTAGGTTGAACTTCCCCACCATGCTTTGAAGACAACCAACTTAGCTCCACAGGTGGGCTATGAAGTTGACTGATATCCCCAATATGGCATCATGGCTGTCAGTGATGGCAGCAGAAGCCTGTCTGGAGCAGCCACTGAGAGGACTCAAGCTGCAGTGGGGGAGGCACAGCCAGGGATGAGTGCTCTGTGGAGCTGGTAGGGATGGGAACAGATGATCCCAGCTGGAGCCCCACACCCTACCAAGTTGGCAGGGTGGGAATCCATGCTCCCAGGTGCAGCTGCAGCTGCCCAACTGTGGCTCCAGACCTGGGCATCCCTGTGCTTTTGGAGGCCTGAGAAGCCCCATGGTGCCACAGGCTTGGAAATGCCTGCTTCCACTCCTTGGCCTCTCCCTACTCCTCGCATCTGCTCTGGTATGGAGCAAAGCTGTGGCCTAGCCCAGGCACTGTCGTGACCTGGCCAGGTGTGCATGCACTCAGGGTGGCACTAACACATCAGCCTTCTGCTGCCTCCACCCCCTCTGGACTTTGGGCACTGACAAGCATGGGAGGGAGACCAGGGGCTGAGGGCATCTTTTAGTGGGCCCATGAGTGCCCAACAGCACAGACAGCCTGGGCACCACAGATGACTTGTTGATGGAAGGCAGACAGGTTCCTAGGTGGCAAGAGTCAGGTCCCTGGTGAAACCCCACCTTCAAGCCAGGAATGGCTTGAAGCCTGGGGGCCAGGCTGCCAGTTCTGGGTGGAACCTTCAACCTGGATTGAGAACTTCTTCGATGCCTTTTCGCCAACTGGATGGTGCTTTTCCCAGGCCCACCCATGGCTGCCCGTGGACCAATCAGCATGCACTTCCTCCATTCTGAGCACATAAAACCCCAGACTCAGCCAGACTCATACACCTGTGGGGACAACCTGCCTGCAAAAGGGCTACCCACTTCAGGTCTCCTGAGAGCTGTTCTGTTGCTCAATAAAGTTCGTCTCCTCTTTCCTCACCTTCCAGTTGTCAGTGTAACCTCATTCTTCCTGGACACAGGACAAGAACTTGGGACTTGACAAGTGGTGGGAGTGAAAGAAGCTGTAGCATGTTCCTGGCCAGCTCACCAAGCTATGGGCAGTGGCATGCTCCCAGACTGCAGGAGTGAAGAGTGGTGACCCTTCTGGGGGCTCAGAGCTTAGGATTCCCTGAGCCAGAGCTACTGTAACACTATAGCCCTCTTGCCCTCTGCTGGTGCCAGGCAGCCACCCCATGTGACAGGAAGTAGCAGTGGGGCCAGGCCAGCCCAGGAGCCACAGGCCAGAGCAGGGTGGTGGGACTGAAAGAGCTGTAACACAAACAGGGTGAAACACACCTTCCCTGAAACACACCCTCCCCCTCCCTCTCCCCCTCTCTCTCCCCCTCCCTCTCCCTCTCCCCCCACTCCTCCTCCCTCTCCCCCTCTCTCTCCCCCTCCCTCTCCCTCTCCCCCCACTCCCCCTCCCCACCCCCCACTCACCATGCTGTGGGTGACAAGAAGGAGAGAAGAGCTGTGGCCCTTCTGGGGACCCAGACCTTAGGGCTCCCTGAGCCAGGACTGTGACATGCTATAACACTCTCTTTGGGACTCTGTGGTTCCTGGCATCTCTAAGCTTTCAGACACCACTGCATTCCCTTTGTCCAGCTGTGGGTGTCCTCAGCAGAAGCCACTTGTGGTACATTAGTCCAGCCACAGTCTTACATGGAGCAGCATCTCTGCTGGCACCTGGAGCTGCCCGCCCTGCCACAGCAGCCAGTGTGCCTGGCTATGTGCAGTGACCAGATCCCACACTTGCTTGCTTACACACTCCTTGCTGCTCTGCTCCTGGCTCGCCCTTGGCAGGCATGAGATCCAGGCCAGTAGTTTGAGCTGAGTGAAGCCTGCTGGGCTGAGTGGGTGGAACGAGCCCAGTGGGCACAAGCAAAACTCAAGCAGAGGCTCCCCTGGCCACAGAGGTTTCTGGCTGGAGAAGCAACACCCTAAGGATCCTGTGACATCAGGAACACAGAGGTATCACCAACATCACTATAACCTCTGCCTCCTTTCTTTGTTTCTGCCTGACCCTAAGTGGTCTAGCTATGCCATTACTCCCAGTGTTATTTTGAGTTGAGATTGAAGTGGGCTTCCTGGAACTGTCTCAGAATGCTAGGGAAGCTGGATGACTGCCTCTCATTCTCTTCCCCCATGTAGAAACTTGGCCCCAGGGGAATCATCTCCATTTGACATCCATCTCCTCTCTGTGCTGATTTCAGGTGGAGGGTGGCACGATCAGAGTAAGACCGTTCTTTCTACCCTTTTAATTCAGATTTCATTCAGTTCTGTGGACCATTAAGTGTCTCAGGCTTGTATCTAAGTTCTGAGGTTTGTAAAAGGATGTTCCCATTTGTAGGTAGTAGCTGGTTGACCTTTCTGTGGGAGACAGTGGAGCATGAGACTTTCTATTCTATAGAAAGTATCTGTTGAGCTTGCTCTAGCTCGACACACACCTGGTAAAGAGCTGTTTCTGAGGCACCTGTTCTTGCATGCTTTTGGTCCTTTACCTGCCATAGATGGAAATGTCCTCTCTCTCCCCAGGGTCATCTTTATGGCCTCAGGGCCTGGTGGTGATGCCAGGCAGGCATGTAGGTCCCCTGTGAACGTCAGGAAATGAAGCCATTACAGAGCAGGCCACCCTGTGCATTGGTCTAGTGTTAGGGAGCAGAAAGTGCAGGCTTTGAATTATTTCTAAAGCAAACTCTAGCTTCTCCTGGCTTTGAGGAGATAGTTGTGACCACACACATTTCTTAACTACAGAGAAGTCACATAGGGTGGTGAGGTTTTTCCTGTCACTTTCTGTAAAGTACCACATTAGGCAGGGACAGGGTCTGGGAAGGGATTTAAAATATGTCACATTTATGTACCAAGCCCTAGAGCTTTATATAAGTTGTCTTATTTAATCTTCACTGTATCATGAAGTAGTATGATTATGACCACTTCATAGATGAGGAAACTGGTCCAGGAACATGAGTTGATTTGACCCAGATAGTAACTGGCAGAGTGGGAGCTGGGCTGGTTTCGCTGGGCCATACTGTACTGCCTCTGTGGAACTGCCAGGCTCCCATGTACCGGTATCTCTGCAGCCATGGAAGCTCTGTGGCATTCCCAGTAGCCCCAACACATGTACTCCTAGGTGAAAAAGCACCTCGATCTCACTTACCCAAAGCTGAACTCATACTTTGTCCTCAGCTTGCATCTCCTCCTGTAATGTATATCCTGTTCAATCCAATGCATGGAAAATGACTAACCTATAGCTTTTGGAGCCACACCGCCTGGGTTTGAATCCTGGGTCTACCACTTACTGTGTGAACAAGGACAAGTTACTTATCCCTCTGTGCCTCAGCTTTCTCATCTGTAAAATAGTAATATGGTACCTACCTGTAAGTTTGGTGAAGCTTAAGTGAGTTTATATGTGTAAAGTTCTTAAAATTATAGTTGGTACATAGTAAATACTATAAATATTGGTCAACTGCTTATATTATTACCATTATAAACTCCATCATTCAAATGAAGCTTTGTAAAATATTTTTGAATCCATCCTATTCCTCACTCTCCATCCCTCAGGGCATGGGCATCCTTACTCCTATGTGTTTCTTGCTTCATCTTTTTCTCTCTAGTCCATTACTGTTACCTTCACCCTGTTCCACCCAATGATTGCAGAAGCTTCCTCTTTGGTTTTGTGCAATGGACATCTTGCCTTCTCATTCATCTCCTGCACAGCTGCAGAGAGACCTTTCCACAGGCAAGTCTGAACGTGTAATCACTTAAAATCCTGGCTTGTCTCCCCATTGTCCAGAGGATCTGTTCCTAACACATTAGTCTAGGATTTTCAACCCTTCCTATTCTGGCCTTTTCAGTGGTTCATTTCATCTCTCTTCTCTCCCAGCCTGTTCAATCTTCTCTGAAGACACTCACTACTTCGTATTTCTGTGCCTTGTCTGGTCTGTTTATTCCCCTTGAGATGCTGTTCTGTTTCTCTACCTGGCAAACTCCTACTCCTTTGCCTTTATCCTTTAAAGCCATTGTGAGTTCTTTCCAGAAGCTTTGCTGCCTCTGACCCTGGCTCCTGCCCCTAGACATACTCCTAGGATGGCACTCTCGACCTCTTAGTCTTCCCTGCTTTATCCTTCCCCATTCTACAGGTTTCCTGAGTATTTCTGTATCCCCTGCACCCAACAGAGGGCCTAGCCTAGGGTAGATGCTTCATAAATATGTGTTAATTGAAAATTTACATAACATTTAGGGCTGAAATAGAGAACAAGCTCCGTAAACCTTTTTTTGTCAGAGAAAGATACAAGTAAAGAGTGCACTGGGGTCAATATATTTACAGCTTTGAATTCAACAAATGTTTCAAAAATAGTTCTTAAAAGTTTTGCTTTCATAAGTTCTGACTAGAATTTCCTTTATATTGGCTCTCCTTCAAGGTTATGAACAGGTGTGCATGCCTATAGGGAGATTGAATCTGTGAACTCTGGGCTCCTTTTAATAAAGTTATCCCACTGTCTTTTGTGGGAGTCTATCAGAAATTTAGGATGCTGCAGAACAGGAAGTCTCCATTTTTAGATGCAAATAAGTGGGCTTAAGCCCTAAAGATTTTAACACTGCTGAAAATCCAGGCCCGGGAGGCTCTGGACTTTCTACACCTGGGAGACAGGGTGCTCTCTCACCTGCTTCTGGCAATATGGACTGCAAGCCTGTGAGTGGGTTTATTTTGGATATGCTTTCTGGTCCAAGAAAATGTCATCTTACAATAAGTGGATCAGGACAGAAGTTATCTCAGCTTTACATATGAAAATATAATTATTTCAGTTAGAATCTTAGAATTTTAGGAAGCAAGACTGTTCTTTTACAGATGACAGATCTGGAGTCCAGGGGAGCATAACGACTTGCATGAGGACCCCACAACACTCCCCCCATCCTCACCCTCCATGACACAGCCCCCTAGGACCCCATGACCCTCCCCCCATCCTCACCCTCCACGACACAGCCCCCTCCCAACAATCAGCCTCTTGGCACCTGAGCAGGGACTGAAGGTAGGCTCCTTCCTCTACAATAAGGACTCTGTCTAGGGCTGGGAAAACCTCCTTCACTTCTTGTCCTGCCGCTCCATCTGCAGAGGCCATTCCGTTTGAAGCAGCATTGAGATGCTCTTTAAGAACCAGAGATTCAGGAATAAGCCTAGTAGCCTCAGAGGGGCCCATGCTAGGATTTAAGCTGCATCCTGCCCGAGAGCTGGGCCTAGAGTTGTGGGCTCTGGCTCCACATTTGGGTCAGGGGGTCCCAAAGAGCCTATAGCTGGACACGGTGCAGCAGGCCTGTCGGCTGATCTTTTCCAAAACACCATCTATGCACTAAGGGAGCAGCTGCTCCTGAACCATTTCCCAGGCTGAAGGAGTAAGAATGATCCAATTCAGCAAATATTCAACTCTGATCATGACGTCCTGGGTCTAGCACTAAGTGTGGAGGAGAAAAGACATGGTATGATTCTTGCCCTTGACAAGATCAATGTCTAGTCGGGGAGACAGATGCGTAAACAGTGAACCACTACATAAAAAGGCGAGCCTTTTTTTGTGTGATGAATAAAATGTGGTAGAAGTAAAAAGTGAGAGAGATGTGAGGTCTAAGAGTGATTGGAGGCCTGGGTAGGATCAGGGAAAGAGACATAAAGACGGTCACTGAGAGAGAGAGAGAGTGGGAAGAAATGCATGGAGCATGGACTAGCATGAGGAAGGGACTGGGCACCTGAGGGCCAAGCCACGACGTACATGTGCATGATGGGGACCGGGGAGCACATGAGGGGAAGTGGGGATGGAAAAGGGACCTGGGGACAAAGGGTCTTGAACACTCAGAAATGCAAAGCTTTTCCTCCTGGTTAAACTCCATGGTGCCAAAAAAGGTTTTCCCAGTTGCCTGTGACCTCAGTCCTCAATCCTAAGGAAAAGTGGGTACGATGTTTGTTCCCTGGAATCAATTAACACACAGCAGTAGCTGCTTTGCTTTTGTTGCCGGGCAAATGATACCTGGCAATAGTGCTGTTTGTTTTAACATAGATGGTGGTGTTTCAACCGGGGGATTAATCGTGAAAACCCAAGAAGCTGATGGACAAGGCCAGCCCTGGATGTGCCTTCATAGGCCCCGGGGGAGAGTCTCACAACTCCTTTCTTTGTTTGTCTTCTTCTGCCTGGCTCCAGTGTGTCCCTCAGTTTAGTAAGTTGTACCCAAGAGGCCTCTTTCACTTCCCACTGCCCAAAAGGGCATATATTTGGCAGATTTCTGTTGATACCAGATTTGTCCTGTACTTCTAGGAAAGAATGAGGTGTCATGAGGACTTTGGGGCTGTAGGCCCAGAGGAGACCCATGATGCAATGCAAAGGGCTTTGGTGGCAGATCTGCATGAGACAGCGACGCCCCTTCTCTGTGGGCTATTATGTAAATGGGCATGGCCTTCCAGCCAGTGAAGGGAACTCCTTCAGAGGCTGTGGAGGCTGGGAATGGCCGTGGAGCCCCCTTCATCTAAACCTTGCATGTGATAAGTGGGAAAACTGAGGCCTGGAGAGGTACATGGAGTTTTACAAAGCCAAATCTGTTTAGTTACTGTAGATGTTAGGGAAAAAAGGTGTGGTGAAATCAGAGGGGATAAGGTGAGGCAAACAGGCTTGGAGAAGTACCCATCTCTCAGGACAGATTCCTATCACCAAGGCTGGGAGAGACTAATGGATAGACCAGGGAAAGAGGTAACTGGCATCCTTGGACTGCATATTTTAATCTCCGTTAGGCATGTGAATGGAAGAAAATCTCCAGGGCCTTGATAGTGCTACTTGACTTAGATGCAATGCTCTCTGCTACTCTCCCGCCTCCCTCTGGTTAATTTCAACATACCTGTTGGAGCTCTGCAGAGAAGGCTTCTGGAATGTTCCTACCTAGGTCAGCTTGTTTGTTGGTCTCATAACGCTAAGTCTCTTTCCTTCAGAGCACTTATTGTAATTGCAATTTTCACTTGATTAATTGATTAAGGTTTGTCTCCCCCATTAAATTGTAACTCTATGAGGGTGTAAACCATGTCTGCTTTGGCTCACCACTGGGCCCCCAGTGCCAAACATAGTTTCTGGCACTTGGTAGAATTAATAAGTAGAAAAATAAATAAATAAGATTGCTTGATAATGAGTCATTGGTAAGAGACTTTAAAACTGAAAGTTTAAAATAACTACTGAGAAAAACAAAAGATGAAACAGACCAAAAGCAAACAAAAAGCAATAACAGTACAGATGTGAGACACCAGCTGAGGTGGAGGCCACATCTGCACGATGGCCTTTATCTATGCTGTGAAATAGTCTTCATCATCCAGCGGATAATTGTTTAGCATCCTTGATGTGTCCAGCTTTATGTCAGTTATTGGGGACAAAAGGTAGCTATATCTTTCATGGAATTTCCAGCCTAACCTTGATCTGTAGCCTCAGTGTAAAGCTACAGATGAGATAGGGATTGATCCAGATAGGACTGATACTGGATGAATTAATTCATCAATACAGTCATGCAAGAGACATGGGGACAATGGTGATTAAAAAAATCAGGTGATCATGAGGATCATGAAGGCTCAAGTTGGAAAAAGAATAAATTAAGCCAGTTTAAAAGAGAGATTGAGAGCAAGAATGAAGGAAAGGAAGGAGGGGTGGGAGAGAGGGAGAGAGAAAGAAGACAAACTGGGAGAACATGGAAAGAACAGCAGCCTGGTGGTCTCTGAAAGCTTAAACCACAGCTGTGGAGGGAGTGCGGATGCTAGAGAGTGAGAAAGATGCAAATATCACATCTAATTTGCAACTTCAGCCACAAAGACTTTCTGGATGTTAAACAGGTTTTGCCATTGGTGTAAACACCTGAAGTGGGATGGAGCTGATACTCCTAGAGAACTGTAGAGGTTAGGACTTTGTGAGTGCAGTGTATTGGGTCATTCATCTGAATAGCCATTGGACGCCCAGGACAGAAAAACCAAAATGCCTCAGACAGCTTCTATCCCAATATTTTGTGAGAAGATATCCCCACATGTCTCAGAATACTAGTGGGTGAGGACAAACTGACAAATGCGGCAAGATTCTTCTGTCATTAGAGCAGCATTTGTGATAGTAGAAGGAGGGCAAAGGGACTTCTAATAACTTTTACAACTAGAAACTCCCTCAATTATAAACAGATGTTACTGGATGAGTCATAGGGTATTCTGAAGCCATCCAACAAAAGTGGGAAGGGTCCTTTGCAGGTTCTAATCCAAGGATGAGTTAAGAGGCCATAGGAACATCACATGGCTGATGAAGGGCTCTGGGTCCTGTGCAGTCTCAGATCAATGAAAATATTCCCTTCCAAGATGAGCTTGAACCAAGGAATACAATCAAAATCAAGGAGAAAAGGGACAAAAGGGTCAAAGGAAAGACAAGATTCAAATAGAAGAGCGGGGCAGGGGAAGAAAACCAGAAAGTCATGCAAAGTTTCAAACTGTTGGCAGAAACTGTAGATGAAAGAGCTTTTGTATTAAGGACTTAAAGAAATCATCCCAGTGCCTACCTTTTCTTGTAAGAGTAAAACTCATCTCACTTAAATAGAAGAAGTAGAAAAGAAGTGGTGTCAAATCTTACACAGAAAGTTATATTTTTAAAAAAGGAAATAAGAAACCAAATAATGTCTTCACAGATAATTAACAACTCCATAAAATAGGTAAATGATCCAACTTAATAATACAATTTTGCTAAAAATATTAAGAAAATGATAGATGATATAAAATAATACTATAAGTCAAGATTAAGGAAAACTTAGATATTAGATAATTCAAAAAAAAGATTTTAAAAGACAGCTACCAGAAGTCAGGAAATAATTAGAAATAAAACAAATGTTTTGTTTCAGAATTAAATACTAATTTTATTTCAGAAACAAATACAAAACTAGAAGAAACACAAGGATAAGGAACTATCATAGGTTATGCCTTAGGAGAAGAAGATGGGAAGAAATGAATGTATAAAAATTATGTGAGAGAAAGTGACAGATACAGAAGATAAGCAACAAAAATGTGATATATGCTGATAGGAGTCTCCAAAGAAGAAAACCAAAGCAGTAAAATTAGAAAATGGAAAAATACCCCTGAATATCAGTATTGTATTAGTCAAGGAGAAAAGGGGTAAGAAACCGGCCAGATAATAAAAGTCATAAACACATATACAATCAACAGTATGGGACATGAAATAAATAATATGACATATATCTTACACAAATGTAGAATGACATAAGTTATAGATTTTTAGGTTGGCTAACAAAACTAAATCAAATAATGAGTTGTATACAAAGGACACACCTAAAACAAAGAAATTCTGAGTGTTAACAACAACAACAAAATTAATGGGCAAAAACATATTAGCCAAATGTAAACAAAAAGAAAATAAAAGTCACAATCCTGATACCTGATGAAGTAAAATTCATATAAAAAGGATTAAAAGAAACAACAAAGGATATCTTATGTAATGGCCATGTAATTCACAATGAATACATAATGGTTACTCATATTCTTGAATCTTACAACAAAATAGCAATGTTAAAAAAGCAGAAACTTCAGTAGATGCAAAAGAAAACAGGATCACATGAATAGTAGATATTTTAACTTACTTTGCCACTTCAAAACAGATCAAATCAAAAAAACACTTAATAAACTAGAATTTATTGATCGATCACTGACTCTGAACTCTTAAAATAGACAATATTCCAATTTTTCAAGTACACATGAAAATTGACCATATGGTAGGCCACAAGAATACTTCTATACATTTCAAAGAACAGAAAAAATACAAACAAAATTTCTTGAGCAATAAAAATAAATTTATTTTAAAAATGTAATGGTTTTTATTGCCAGGAAATTAAAACCTTTAAACAAGGTTTTCAAAGTTGTACTCTCTATCAAAAGACTGGAAACAACTAGTGAACACACTATGGTACATCCACTTGTAAAAAGAAGTGAGGAATATTTACATATAATGTGAAATGAACTCCAGGAATTACTACAAAGTGGGGAAGAAACAATTTGCAGAAAAAATGCATATAGTGTGCCATTGTTTACTGAAGAAAGGGGTAGGTAGGTAAATATATATACACACACATATATATGTGTATATATTTGTGTATATGTTTTTAAATGGAAATATAAGTCCCCAAAGTAAATACAAATGGCTCCTTAACCTGCTTCTGGGTTGATCAGCACTCCAGCTGCAGCAACTAGAAAAAAAACAGATAAATTCTTATCAATAATATTTAAATACCTGTCAGAGAGCTATGGAAATAAGAGAAAGTATATGAGCCAAAATTCCAGATGGGAGAAAATCTCTGAGATAAGCTGACAATTTCCCTCTGACAAAAGAAATAAAAGAATATCTAAATAAATAAGGAAATATTCTATGTTCATAGATTGGAACATACAATATTCTTAACATAGCAATACTTCCCGATTTGGCCTATAAATGCAATCCCATTAAAAATTGCAGGAAATTACATTGTAGTTGTTGACAAACTGACTTTAAAGCTTATATTGAAAGGCAAAATACCTAGGGCAGCTAACACAATACTGAAGAAGAACAAACTTGCAAGATCCATACTATCTGAATTCAAGATTTACTATGAAGCTGTACTAATCAAGAAAGCATGGGATTAGTGGAAGAATAGATAGACACATGGATCAATGGAACAGAATAGAAAACCCAGAAATAGACTCATGCAAATGTAATCAACTGTTCTTTGGCAAAGGAGCAAAGACAATTCGATGGAGAAAAGATTTACTCAACAAAAGGCTTGGACAACTAACATCTGTAAGAAAGATGCAAACCTAGGCATGAACCTTAGCCCCATTCACAAAAATTAATTCAAAACGGATCATATATCTAAATGTAAAATATAAAATTATAAATATCCAGATGTAAATATAGGAGAAAAATCTAGGAACCTTGGTTTGGTGATGAGTTTTTAGATAAAATACCGAAAGCACGATTCATGAAAGAAAGAAAAACTTAAGTTGGACTTTATTAAATTTAAAAACCTATCCTCTGTCAAAGAGACTGTTAATAAAATGAAAAGACAAGCCACAGATTGAAAGAAAATATTTGTAAAATATTCATATCTGATAAAGAACTGAGAGTCAAAATGCAGAAGAAACTCTTGAAACTCAACAATGAGAAAACAACATAAATAAAAACTGAGCAAAAGAACTGAACAGACATCTCACCAAAGAAGATGCACAAATGGTAAATAAGCATATAAAAAGAGCTCAACAGTATTTTTCATTAGGGAGATGCAAATCAAAACAAGATCCCATGATACAAAATGCCTGGATATAAATTGACAATGAGATTGGGGGTGAACATTAAATATAAGTTTTCAGGCAGAACTTAGACTAAATGAAGGTTAAAAGGGTAAAAGTACTTTACATAATGGCTATATGCTCTGACAAAAGGTTGAAATTAATTATGGTATGTTTTTAAACAACGATGGAATTAAGCTAGAAATTGACAACAGAAAGATAATTATAAAAACCCCAAATATATGGAAGTTAATACAATTCTAAATATTCTATGGATCCAAGAAAAAAATCCAGAAGGGACACTAGAAAATGTTTTAACCTAAATTATAATGAAGGCTACTTACCAATATTTATGGGATGAAAATAAGTACTTACATAAAAATATATAGCATTAAATGCACATATTAGAAAAGAAAAATCCTGAAATCCATTATTTAAAATTGTATTTCAAAAAGTGAAAAAGCATAAGGCAAGCCCGTGGAAAGGAAAAGGAAATAAATAATAAATATAAGAGCATATATCAAAAAAAAAACAAGCATACTGTGGAAAAACAATCAACAAACCTAAGAGCGATTTAAGATTAATAAAACTGACTAAACCTCGGAAAATTGATAAAGATAAAAAGAGAGGGAAACACAAGTTGCAGAATAAAAAGGATCATCCTTATACATATTATAGATATCTGTAAATTATGACATACATAAGTTCTGAATATGCTGATATATGAATATTCTGATATACATAAAATTGAATCTTTCTTTCCGGAAAGAAATCCCTGGCAACAGATGGCTTCACCTGTGAATACTTACATACATTGAAGGTAGAAATATAACAGTTTTGCAACAAACTCTTCCACAGAAGTGCGGTAACAGATGGGAACATGTCCTAATGCTTTTTATGAAGTCAGCATACTATTGATTCTGAAGTCTGACAAGGATATTAGGAAACAGGGAAACTACAGGCCAATCACTCTTACGAATATAGATTCAAATATTCTGAACTAAATATTAGCAAGTACAGTCCAACAACATAAACAAGATAATACTTTATGACTAGATGAACAATTCTGGGTATGCATGCATGCTTTGCCAACACAAAATCAAAAAATGCAACCAATTGCTTTAATAGAAAAAGGAGAAAAATTATATGATCACCTTGATAGTTGCAGAAAAAGTATGTATTAAATTCAATGTCCACTAATGAGTTAAAAAATTCCTAGCAAATTAGAAATAGATGGGAATTTGCTTAATCAGATAAAGAATCTACAAAATCTCTGGTTAAAATTATACTCCATTGCAAAATAATGGAAAATTTATTCTTGCAATTAGAAACAAGCGGTGCTGCTACATCACTTTTATTCAACATTGTACTGGAGGCAGTGCAATAAAGCAAGAAAAATAAATAAATAATTTAAGAATTGAAAAGGAATAAATCAAATTATTATTTGCAGATAATATGATCTTGTTTACCTAGAAAATTCAAGAGATTGTAGAGAAAATCTGTTAGAATTATTTGATTAATTATATTAGCATTAGTAAGTGACTTTAGTAAGATCTTTGGAGATAAAGTTAATCTATGGAAGTCAATTGTCTGTCTATACCAACAACAACAAAAATCCAAAATTAAATTTTAGATGTAATTTATAATAACATCAAAAATATGAAATACTTAGAAAGATGCAAAGGATTTCTATACCAAAAGTAAGAACTTTACTGAAGAATTAAATTAGACCTAAATTAATGAAAGAATATATCACACTTATTGTCAAGAGTCAGGTTTCATAAAAAAAATTATTACCAAGTGGGGAGAGTAAATTGACAAACCAATTCTAAAAATCATCCAGAAATGCAAAAAGTCTAGAATAATTACAACAATCTTGAAGAAGAAAAATAAAATTGGAAAACATTCTACTGCCGAATGTAGTATACTACCAGATATCAGGAAGTACAGTAGAGCAGATCTGAGTGAAACAGAGGAATGCATAAGAGTCCAGAATCAAACTCACATATATTTATGGCAAAGGTGACACTGAAGTTCCTTGGAGGAAACAATGGTCTTTTCAAAAAATGTCCTGGGCATAGAATAACTATTGGTATTGGCAAAAATAATGAAACTAGACCATGCGCTTTCACTAAACACAAATATCAATTCCAGATGGACTTCAGATCTAAATGCAACATGTAAAAAATAAAACTATTTGGAGGAGAACATAATAATATGTATTTGAGATATTGGGATAGGGAAAAAAATTTTCCCCCTAAAAATAGACACAAATACCACCGTCCATAAAAGGACAAAAATGTGATAAATCAATCTTTACTAAAATTTAAGAATTTTGTTCATCCAAGGCAACCTTCAGAGTAGGATGAGATACTTACAACCCATATAGTCAACAGAGGACTTGTATCCAAAATATATTTTTAAAACTCTATAAATTAATAACAAAGACATTTTAAATTCAATTTCCAAATGAGGGCACTTAAAAGTCCACTTGACCTATATGCTGATTCTTTTCACTGAACCTCAGTTGTGCAGAATTACATCTCTCATAATCTCTGCTCCAAAACACACTGTCATCATTGATCAATGCATGACTTTCCTTTATTCAGTTAATTTTTCATGTATTTCATAATGTAATACATCATTACACCAGATAATGTAATACATTCATACAACTACTCATTTATAACTTTGACTTTAACCTACCTATGCATAACCATAGTTTCTTCCCCCTTCCCATCTCCCTGCCTCCTCCAACTGGTTAGGCATCATCCCAAATACCATGTTCTTTTTTTCTTAGTTTTCTTTTTCTTTGGTTTGATAGCATCAATACATATTCCAAAAGTGTGTGTTTATTTTTGATTTAATTATTTTTAATTTCATGAGAAGATTATCATGTTGTAAATAATTTTGGAGGTAACTTTTATCATTTAATATTATACATATATATATATATATATATATTTTTTTTTTTTTTTTGAGACAGAGTCTCACTCTGTTGCCCAGGCTGGAGTGCAGTGGCATGATCTTGGCTCACTGCAACCCCCACCTCTCTGGTTCAAGCAATTCCCCTGCCTCAGCCTCCCACGTAGCTGGGATTACAGGGGCATGCCACCATGACCAGCTAATTTTTTTGTATTTCTAGTAGAGACAGGGTTTCACCATGTTGGCCAGACTAGTCTCGAACTCCTGACCCCAGGCAATCCTCCTGCCTCGGCCTCCCAAAGTTCTGGGATTACAGGCGTGAGCCACCATACCCAGCCTAATATTATATTCTTAAGATTCACTCACACTGTTGTCATTGTTTATTAATTTTGACTGCTACATGATATTCTACTTTGTGAACGTGCCACATTTTATTCATCTTGTTTCCTCTTATGGATGCTGGATTGCTTCCAGGTTTTTGCTATTATAAACAGTGTTGTTACGAACATTCTTGTATGTGTCTCCTCTGGTGTATATATAAGTATTCCTCTGGGGATGTGTCCTGTGGTTTAATTGGTGGTCACAGTGTATGTGAATAGTCAACTGTATGTTTGTTTTACATTTAACAGTTTTCTGTTTTTTGCAGTTTTTCCAAAGTATTCAACATACCATATTTCATTAATTTTTTTTTTTTTTTGAGACAGAGTCTCACACTGTTGCCTGGGCTGTATGAGCATGGCTCACTGCAACTTCTGCTTGCCAGGTTCAAGTGATTCTCCTGCCTCAGCCTCCTGAGTAGCTGGGATTACAGGCACCCGCCAACACGCCCAGCTAATTTTTTGTATTTTTAGTAGAGATGGGTTTTCACCATGTTGGCCAGGCTGGTCTCGAACTCCTGACCTCGTGATTCACCTGCCTCGGCCTCTCAAAGTGCTGGGATTACAGGTGTGAACCACCGTGCCTGGCCTCATATTTCATTAATTCTAACATGCACTTTTTACCCAAATTTTAAGTTATCTGTAGTAGGAATATTCTTGAAATCAATGACATCTCATGGTTTAATTGTTGGTAATTTTTCTGAGTGATACATAAAATTGTTGGTTGCCTCAAAACTGACAATGTCTTAGATTTGATAAATATCTCTTTCCACACATGCATTTCATTTACCCCCTACTTCATCAGTTTACAAAGTATTACATTCTATAATTAATGTAAGTACAACTGGCATAATCAAGTGTGGGGAAGAAGACAGCTGGCCCTTGGAAAGACATACAGAATTGGTGAGGAAGGGAGACAGTCATGAGAGGAGTCATGCTGGCAGCGCTCCCCTGCCCTGGGCGGCAGCCAGGATGCGTTGTGGAGAAGAGAGAGTGTGTCCATCTGGAAGGGGCCTAATGGACATGGTGGAGAGTTTCCATGATATCCACAATCATTATAAACTGTGAAGTGCAGCACACATTCTTATTATAATACTTAATCATGGCTTTCCTCCATGTGGAGCCATGTAAGCCATCTCTTTTACAGGCTGGACTAGGAAATCCTCAGGCAGGTAGGGTGGCCGAAGGGTCAGTATCAGGTAGCTGCCCTTGGGCAGAGAATTCTAGTTTTCCTTGGCCTGTTTCAATGAGTTTGGACCATTAACAAATCCTATCCCCAAATCACTTCTTATTCCATTCCTTCAAAAACCAGGAAGAGTAGTAAGACTCTTTAAGTATGCAAGGTATTACTGAAGTAGTCCAGAGGAGTGCTACTGGATCTTCAGCATAAGCTTATTTTTATTCATTAGAAACCAGATTTTCAGACGGGTGTTCATGATTTGGATTAGCTTCCTGTGCTCAAATATGACTAGCTTCACAGTGCTGGGTGATTGCAGTAAAGTAAGAAGGTGAACTGAAGGGCTTTTCTTGTGGCTTCCAGTTCTTTTGTATCTATGGTTTGGGGTTGTGCATTTTGAAACTCTGAATCTGAAGATTTAAAATTGTTTGTACTTTCCAAATCAGGAAGGCAGCATCATGCTTCAGAATGACTCAGTGTGGCCAGGCATGAGTCCGCATCCTAGCTGTATCACTTCCATGCTGAGCCTGGGGTCTTCACTTTAGGCCAGCCCCATGGTACTGTTGCAAGGACAAATCACCATCACTATGGCAAGGTATTCTGCATGCTGCCTGCATGTAGCAAGCAACTAATAAATGTCACCATCATCATATTTCCTTATTGTCTAAAGACAACAGCAGGGTGGAGGCATTGGCCTCTCATCCTCTGAAAAAGAAATCCGCTGTCAGAGTGATTAGCAGCAAAACAAGAAAGTCTGGGATGCTGCCAACACTTTCCCTGCAGTTTTCAATTTCTTTTTTTCTAGGAATAGAAGCAGAAAGAATAGGGGAAAATGTCATTTGGCAGATAATCTGCCCTCCTCCAGTTTTGTTTTATTATTATTTTCCTTCAGGCATCACATCAAAAAAATGGGGAAATTATTTTCTAAAATTTCTTAGCTCAAAAAAGTAAAACCACATTTCTCTGTGGCCTCTGGCTTCCCTGAGCATATTGCTTTGGCAATGCTCCCTGCCTCCACACCAGGCTCCAGAGCTCTCCTCCTTCCCCTGGTCCTCCCAATGTGCCAGAGACACAGCAGCAGCACCAAGGGCCAAGACAAGGAAGGCAGGCTGGGCTGATGCCTTGACACAGATTCACTGAGGCTAGAATAAAACATTGCAGTAATGGTGGCTCTTTTAAAAAATGTGTTCTGCAAATTACATCAGTGGATTTCAGAAAAGGCGTTCTGACGAATTATAAGAATCGGTTAAAATATAATCACTTTGCAATTTAAATAAACAAACTCATTATTGTATTATTTAACCCTCACAGTGACAATATAAAGAGACATTTATTATCCTCACTTAAATTGAAGACACTGAGGCTTAGAGAAGTTGAGTGATTTGTTAAAAAAAAAAAACAGAGCAAGCAAGGTGCAGGGCTAGAACTGAAAACAGTTGTTTTACAGTCTCTGGTTTGCCAAGATCTCAGGATTTATGTTACGAAAGGTCTCAGCTATATCACCCCAACCCCAACTCTCCACTGCTGCTTTCTTAAGATTGCAAGAAAATGCAGTAATCCTACAAGAAAGTGTGGAAGAAGGAATAATAAGGAATAAGGAAGGAAGAAGGAAGGAAGGAAGGAAGGAAGGGAGGGAGGGAGGGAGGGAGGGAGGGAGGGAGGGAGGGAGGGAGGGAGGGGAGAGAATGGGAGAGGAAAGGAAGACTATATAGTCTGCTGTGTCTACCAAAGAGGTATCTGATATTCCTCCAAACCATGAGAACGATCAAGCTTTTTATCATAAGTTATCTAGAACGGAGAGCATAGATTTTACATAGCACAATGCACAGAAAACCTTTACCAAAATTCTCTTGAGATAACTCTTTTTCTCCCTAAAGTTTTACATCCAAACACCTGCTGAGTAGCTCTCCCCCATCTTCTTGTAGAGTCCTGTCTCCACTGTGCCATTTCCTTGCTGACACACACTGGGCTCCCCAGAAGTCTGTGCTCCCCACCTGTGATCCTCCTGCCAGGCACAGCCACCTCCAGCCCCATCCACAGCTTTGGAATTGGAGTGAACAAATCCTTCAGGATCCTACCTGTAAGGCTCACCACTCCTTTTAAAAAGCAGGGAGAGACAAGAGGAGCTTCCTGAAAAAGGGAGTACAATTGGTTTTAGACAAAAATAATAGAAGTGCAAGAAGAAACTAGAAAGGGGGGTAAGGCACCGGAAAAGACTTGGGATCAGTGGGCCAAGGCCTGGGCAAGTCGAGGCTGAAATGAGAAAAAGAGAGCTGATCATGGCCTTGGCCAGGATGAGACACAAGCACCAGGAACCAGGAGTGATGTGTGGGAGGGGGCGGGAGAAGGAGCTGCCCCAACCACCCGCTTCTGAGTCTCCTGTTGACTCTAATTAGTGGGTAGAGGTGGATCCTACTTAGTAAATAAATGCACTTGAACCTCAAAGGACATGTCCTGGGTGTGGGGCCCTGCTCAGGACCTAGAACAGCCCTTTTCTGTGGGGAGTGTAGGAGAACCAGGGGAGTTGGGAAGCGGGAGTGGCTATACCATGGCTGTCTCTCACATTTAACTTGGCGATTCTAACATCTCAATTGTCAGTGACATGAAAAACAGAAGAAAGACTCTAGGAGGTAAGCCACTTATTTGTGGGTTCCTAACATTTTGGAAATTTGGCTGTTGTACAGACTTTTATTAAACCCTGACCTACACACACACACACACACACACACACACACACGTGAATAGCTTTATAAGGAATTTTTCTAAGCCTCAAAAGGCATTTAGGCCTGGCACCTCCCGCCCCTGGGTATCCTGGCTGTGAGAGGAGGAGAAGGGGAGGTGATTGGAGTTTCCCTAGTTCACTGAAGGTAACCACTCAATGCTGTGGGCTTCCTGTGCTGAGCAGTGAGCTCTCTGTTCCCTGAGTCACTTTGATCACAGGCTCTTGGAGAGTTTAATACAAGGAGAATCCTGGTGGCTGCTCTGCTCTCCGTGGCTTCTTGGGAATTCAATAGATTTACTGCTTCTTGGTTTGATGAATTAAGAGTGGTGAAGTTTGGTATTATGGCATATCCACTCCATTTGCCACATTTGACAACAGCACACTGTAAAACTCACTACAGGCTTGTTGAGTGACGGTCAGAATGCATCACGCAGGAGTGAATGAATGAATGCATGAATTGAAGGGTTCCAGTATGGTTTTTGCACTGAGATTGGTTTTGGCCACAGGCTTCACAGATCCTCAAGAGTAGCACAATCACTCAGAGCCCTTGCAAGTTGAAGCTGGCCCACGGGCCTCTGATAGAGGCTGCCAGGGAGCCTCCTGTCTCCTTCTGTTTGAGGCTGGCAGCAGGGCTTCCTAGGGGAGGAGACTAAGCCACACCAGACAGATGCACCCTGACTGCAGCTTACTGGGCATGGCTATGGAAGGAGCACGTTTTCATGCAAAGGGAAGTATGTAGGCCACACTGGGACCCTGCCAAGCATTCAAGGGTTTAGCAACAAGGACTCTCAGAACATCTGCAGCTTCTCTGCCTTTGTGATCTCTTACTGAGCCTTTCTGTGTCTGTCTATGGCAGAATTGCTCAATCTGACACTTGGGTTTGTTAAGAAGTAACATAAACTAAGTTAATTTTTAAGTAATTAATAATGAATACTGTTAGAGAAATCCACCCCCGTTAAGTAAAAGCCCCAGCTGCTAATAGGTATAATATGTTACTAATTGAAACATGGTATAATATGTTACCACCCGTGGTGTAATATGTTACTAATTCAAAAGTGATAGAAAAATAAAATCTTTTGACAAAAATGTAAATCTGCCAAGTTTGACCCAGGAAACGCTGACTTTGTTGAAATAGACATAAGCTGAAAATCAAAACACAATGGCCCTGATAGGAGCACCCATGAGCAGGAGAGTGGTCAAGCCCCAGATTCTCCTTGCTCCCTCTGCTGAGTCCAAATTTGTTAGTCTTGGTTCCCCAAAGATATATGTCCTTGTGGAAAGTGAGGCAGGAATAACAGCCTAAGAGAGGCATTGGCAGGGGCTTTGAGGCCTGGGTATGGGGGATGGGCAAGTGGAATGGGCAACACAGTGCAGGGGCGAGAGCCTGGGCAAGGCAGGGATGGGCAGGGAGGCCTGTGGGTGGGGGCATGGGCAGGGTGGGACAAGGGCAAGAGCCTGGGTGAGGGGGATGGGTGGGGGATGGGTAGGGTGGGGCAGGGGAGAGAACTGGGTGTGGAGGGGCACTGGGGAAGAGGGGAGGCAGTGGAACGGCTGGGGAGGTAGGGGAAAGAGCCTGGGTGCTGGGGGTATGGGGAGATGGGGTGGGGATGGGGAGGGTGGGACGGGCGAGAGCCTGGGTGAAGAGGGTGGGTGGAGAATGGACAAGGTGAGGCAGGGACGAGAGCCTGGGCACAGGGGGATGGGCAGGGGGCAGGGACGAGAGCCTGGGGGCAAGGAGAGGAGAGGTGGGGGTGGGCAGGATGGGGTGGGAGGCCGGTGGGCGTGGTTTGCTGGGAGCCTGGTGGGAGCCAGAGGTGCTAGTGGAGGAAGGGAGTGGTGGCCTAGAACGGATCCAGGGAACTGTACATGGCAGAGCAGGGTGCCTTGAGAAAGGACCTTCCCATCAGGGGACACACAGGCAGTTGGACACAAGATGATTTTAATGTTAACCACCATTAAACAAGCAAGGTAACTTTTTAGGAAAATATGATTCTTCCATCAAGTTTTATTATCCCTAAAGAGGCTTTTGGCTTCGAATCCCTGCACTTGGGAGTTTGTGAATTTGTGCGGTGTAACAGGGTATTTTACTTCATCTTCCTTTATGTATTCCTGGTCATTAATGAATGTAAATATCTGTTCATATGAGCTTTTTACCAGAAGAGCCTTCTGCTCTGTGAAGAGCATATTCATGATTTTTTTTCTCCTTTAAGAAAAATACGGTGATACGGACTTTTCTTATAGATTTAAAGGCGTTCCTACACATTACGTATCTATGTTGATACTGTCGGTTGTGCATATGACAAATATTGTTTCCCTGTTTAAAACTACTTCACTTAAGGTGTCCTTTGATGATCAAAAACTTCTAATTTTAAAATTTAGTCAAATTTCAGTCATTTTTTGTATGTTTTGGTTCTTGTTTAAACTTTGATGTCTACAAATTTCTCAACTATATTTTCTACTAAAATTTTGTTTCCTTTTTAGGCATTTAAAGTATTAATCTGAAATATATTTTTATGTACAGAAGTGACCTGAGATCAGGATGAAATTTTACTTTCATTTATTTGGATAACCATTTTTCAGCCCCCTTTCTCTCCTTCGCTGGCCTGGTTTGCTCACTATGTTTCTCCCATACCAAAGCTCCAATATGCACAGATCTCCTTGTGAGTTTTTAATTTTTTTCTTCTTGATAATATATTTTGGGGCCAATTCCACACTGCCTCAGTTATTATGGGATTGATACTGAGGAGGACAGGATTCCTTTCACTATTTTTTGAAATATCCTGGTTATTCTTGGAACTTTATTTTTTCACCTAAATTTCAGGATCAGTTTGTCAAGTTTAAAAAAAAAATCCTGTTGGGACTTGGATTGGAGTCACAGTGAATCTATAGATTAACTTTTAAACAGGTGATAGTCAAGGAGTTGTTTCATTGTTATGATCACCATATATATCTCTAGTTACTTAGGCCATCTTTAATGTCTCTGCCATCTAGAATCTTCTCCTGGAAGATTACACTTCTTGTTAGAATTATTATTAGGTTCTGCTACTCTTATTTTTACCACTTTAAATGGCATTTAAATTTTTTTTCTTGACGTGGATTTATTATTTGATTTGGTGAGTATCCCAATTTGAAATTATATTAACTTAGTTGATAAAGCAAGGAATTTCTTACAAATAAGACAAGGATTCACAACTTTCTATTCATGTTGAATTTCCATTGATACACATATTTGCCTTTACTTCAAATTCCAACATTTACAGGCAATGATAAACATGAAGGTTTTTTGTTTGTTTGTTTTTTATTACTTTTTAAATTTTGCTTTAAGTTCCAGGATACATGTGCAGAATGTGCAGGTTTGTTACATAGGTATACATGTGCCATGGTGGTTTGCTGTACCTATCAACCCATCATCTAGGTTTTAAGCCCCGCATGCATTAGGTATTTGTCCTAATGCTCTCCCTCCCCTTTCCCCAACCCCGTGACAGGCCCTGGGTGTGTGATATTCTCCTCCCTGTGTCCATGTGTTCTCATTGTTCAACTCCCACTTATGAGACAGAACATGTGGTGTTTGGTTTTCTGTTCCTGTGTTAGTTTGCTGAAGATGATCACTTCCAGCTTCATCCAGGTCCCTGCAAAGGACATGATCTCATTCTTTTTTATGGCTGCATAGTATTCCATGGTGTATATATACCACATTTTCTTTATCCAGTCTATCATTGGTGGGCATTTGGGTTGGTTCCGTGTCTTTGCTACTGTAAATAGTGGTGCAATAAACAAATGTGTGCATGTGTCTTTATAGTAAAATGATTTATATTACTTTGGGTATATACCCAGTAATGGGATTGCTGCATCAAATGGTATTTCTGTTTCTAGATCCTTGAGGAATCACCACACTGTCTTCCACAATGGTTGAATTAATTTACATTCCCGCCAATAGTGTAAAAGGGCTCCTGTTTCTCCACAGCTCACCAGCATCTATTGTTTCTTGACTTCTTAATTATCACCATTCTGACTGGCATGAGATGGTGTCTCATTGTGGTTTTGATTTGCATTTCTCTAATGATTAGTAATGATGAGCTTTTTTTCATATGTTTGTTGACCACATAAATGTCTTCTTTCGAGAAGTGTCTGTTCATATCCTTTACCCACTTTATGCTGGGGTTGTTTGTTTTTTTCTTGTAAATTTGCTTAAGTTCCTTGTACATTCTGGATATTAGACCTTTGTCAGATGGGTAGATTGCAAAAGTTTTCTCCCATTCTGTAGGTTGCCTGTTCACTCTGATGCTAATTTATTTTGCTGTGCAGAAGCTCTTTAGTTTAATTAGATTCCATTTGTCAATTTTGGCTTTTGTTGCAATTGCTTTTCACGTTTTATTCATGAAGTCTTTGCCCATGCCTATGTCCTGAATGGTATGGTCTAGGTTTTCTTCTAGGATTTTTATCGTTTTGGGTTTTACATTTAAGTCTTTAATCCATCTTGAGTTAATTTTTGTATAAGGTGCAAGGAAGGGGTCCAGTTTCAGTTTTCTGCATATGGCTAGGCAGTTTTCCCAGCACCATTTATTAAATAGGGAGTCCTTTTCCCATTGCTTGATTTTGTCAGGTTTGTCAAAGATCAGATGATTGTAGAGGTGTGGTGTTACTTCTGAGGTCTCTATTCTGTTCCATTGGTCTATGTATCTGTTTTGATAATAGTACCATGCTGTTTTGGTTAATGTAGCCTTGTAGTATAGTTTGAAGTCAGGTAGTGTGAGGCCTCCAGCTTTGTTCTTTTTGCTTAGGATTGTCTTGGCTATACAGGCTCTTTTTTGGTTCCATATGAAATTTAAAGTAGTTTTTTCTAATTCTATGAAAAATGTCAATGGTAGTTTGATGGGAATAGCATTGAATCTATAAATTACTTTGGGCAGTATGGCCATTTTCATGATATTGACTCTTCCTATCCATGAGCATGAAGTATTTTCCCATTTGTTTGTGTCTTCTCTTATTTCCTAGAGCAGTGGTTTGTAGTTCTCTTTGAAGAGGTCCTTCACATCCCTTGTAAGCTGTATTCCTAGGTATTTTATTCTGTTTGTAGCAATTGTGAATGGGAGTTCATTCATGATTTGGCTCTCTGCTTGTCTATTGTTGGAGTATAGGAATGCTTGTGCTTTTTGTACATTGATTTTGTATCCTGAGACTTTGCTGAAGTTGCTTATCAGCTTAAGGAGGTTTTGGGCTGAGACGGTGGTGTTTTCTAAATGTAGAATCATGTCATCTGCAAACAGACACAATTTTATTTCCTCTCTGCCTATCTGAATACCCTTTATTTCTTTCTCTTGCCTGATTGCCTTGGCCAAAACTTCCAATACTATGTTGAATAGGAGTGGTGAGAGAGGGCATCCTTGTCTTGTGCTGGTTTTCAAAGGGAATGCTTCCAGCTTTTGCCCATTCAGTATGATATTGGCTATGGGTTTGTCATAAATAGCTCTTATTATTTTGATATATGTTCCATCAATACCTAGTTTATTGAGAGTTTTTAACATGAAGGGATGTTGAATTTTATCAAAGGCCTTTTCTGCATCTATTGGGATAATCACGTGGTTTTTGTCATTGGTTCTGTTTATGTGATGGATTATGTTTATTGATTTGCATACACTGAACCAGCCTTCCATCCCAGGGATAAAGTTGACTTGATCATGGTGGATAAGCTTTTTGATGTGCTGCTGGATTCGGTTTGCCAGTATTTTATTGAGGATTTTCGCATTGATGTTCATCATGGATATTGGCCTGAAGTTTTCTTTTCACTGTGTCTCTGCCAGGTTTTGGTATCAGGACGACGCTGGCCTCATAAAATGAGTTAGTAAGGAATCCCTCCTTTTCAATTGTTTGGAATAGTTTCAGAATGAATGGTACCAGCTCCTTTTTGAAACTCCGGTAGAATTCGGCTGTGAATCTGTCTGGTCCTGGGCTTTTCTTAGTTGGTAGGCTATTAATTACTGCCTCAATTTTAGAACTTCTTATTGGTCTATTCAGGGATTTGACTTCTTCCTGGTTTAGTCTTGGGAGGGTGTATGTGTCCAGGAATTTATCCATTTCTTCTAGATTTTCTAGTTTATTTGCATAGGGGTGTTTATAGTATTCTCTGATGATAGTTTGTATTTCTGTGGGGTCAGTGATGATATCCCCTTTTTCATTTATTATTGTGTCTATTAAATGGCATTTAAATTACTTTTCTTTATTATTTTTTGGTAGTTGATAGACATTTGCAGTTTAAACACAAATAATAAAATAAATGGATAAATGAATTTTGTCCATCATTTCTAATTCATTTATATGATCTTTTGATTTGTCTATGTAAAGGATTTCATCATTTGGAAATAAGGGCTGGTTAATTTCCTCTTTCCTAATATTTTTCACTTTATTATTATCAATTATAATATTACTAAAAACAATGAATATATTGATTAATTATTGTGCTATTGAGAAAATCCATGCCAAGTGGAAGTAAAAATAATGAGAAGACTGATAATTTTCCCTCATTTGATATGATAAAAATATATGAGACTATTTTTATAGGTACCTTTTATCGGATTTAAAAAATTTCCTTCTACTCCTAGTTTACTAAAGTTTATAATAATGAAAGTATGTCGGATAGTATTTTAGGGTTTCCTCAATCTATTGAGATGGTTTTATGATTTTTAATGTATTAATATGGTGAAATATGTGCTTTACACACAAGTGGTGTGTCATTTGGTTATCTCATTTGGTTGTCTTTTTATAAGGTGTGATTCATTTTGCTAATATTTTATTTAATGTTCTTGAATCTGTATTAATGAGCAAGCAGTATGTTAACTGTCCTCTTTCCAACTGCCAGTGTTTGGATTTGGTATAAAGGTCATGCTAACCTTAAAAAGTGAACTGACAAAGACTCCTCCCATCCATTTCTTGGATCATTGGTAAAAGATTGAGACAATTTGTACCTGAAAAACTTGGTAAGACTTATGGCCAAAATTATTTCAGTATTTTTTTTTCTTCAGAAGATTTATAACTTGCTTCAATTTTGTTATGCTTTATTTCTTCTAGTGGCAGTTTTAATGTTATATTTTTATGACCTTTGAAATGTTTTTTAAATTATTGCTATCTGCTTGTTGATAGCTCTGTCATATTATTCAATTCAGATTATTTATGTTCTCTTTATATTTAAAATATTATTTGTTTTATTTTTCTTGATAAATCTTGCTGACTGTTAAATAAAACCTAAACCAGGCTCTGTGGCTTATGCCTATAATCCCAACACTTTGAGAAGTCAAGGCAGGAGGATTGCTTGAGGCCATGAGTTTGAGACCAGCCTGGGCAACATAATGAGACCCCCATGTCTACAAAAAGTGAAAAAAATAAAATTAACTGGGCATGATGGCGTGCGTCTGTTGTCCTAGCTACTTGAGAAGCTGAGGTGGGAGGATCCCTTGAGCCCAAGAGTTCAAGATTGCAAAAAGTTATGATCGTGCCACTGCACTCCAGCCTTGGCAACATCATGAGACCCTGTCTCAAAAAAATGAAAATAAAACAGATTTTTCCATCTTTTGCTTCTTTAATGGTCTGGCACATCTCTAAATGTTGATATGTAGTGTACTTATTATATAATTCTTGGAATTTTGTTTCTATTATAGTTTATTATTTAAACCATAAGTTGTTAGTTTTTTTAAATTTCAAAATATGCAGGGTTTCTAAGTTTAGATATTTTATTTTAGCTTCAATTTAGTTATGTCGAACAAACATGAAGTCTGTAATGCATATGCTGTGGATTTTATTGCTGTTTGCTTTATCAGATAGTGCCTGATCAAATTTCTAATATTCCTTGTGTGCTTGAAAATAATGTACATTCTCTAAATATTGAATGTAAGCTCAATTAAGTTGTTTTTATTTTCAATATTCTTGCTTATTTTTTGTCTGCTTTACATATTTATAATTAAGAGAAGCATTTTGAAGTTAATAATATATGGATGATTTTTCAAATCTCCCTAGAATTCTTTCAATATTTGCCTTCCACGTTTCGAGACCATTACACTAGGTGGAGACATATTTAAAATTCTTATGTCATCTTGACACGAACACTTAATCACTGCATAGTGACTCTCTTGGTGCCTAATAATTTTTATTACTTTAAGTCCATTTTTCAGCATAAGCTTTCTTTCGGTTAGAATTTTCCTGAAATATCTTTTTACATTCTTTGTGTAGAAAATGTCTAATCCAGAAAGCAAAAACTTTCCTAGGCACTTCTGAGGAAGGAATTTTAATACAGAGAACTGGCTACAAATATGGTAGAGGACATAGAGTAGCAAAAGGAGAAAAGCACGTTAATCCCGATGTTAAAACTGCATGAGATTATTTCAGTCATGAAGCTGGAGAAGCAAACGCACATGGAGCTTCCCGAGCCCACAGTGGCTGTGCACTGGTACCACTGCTGTGGGAACCACGTGAGCAGGAAGCAGGTGCCTGCACTCCCTGGCTGCCCCCTGCAGCCACTGCCGAGGGACATTGCTTGTGTGATTTCCTTTTTGTATGGTTTTATTGCATCCCTATGTGTGCCATGAAGTTATATTTTGTATTTACATTTTTTAAACGTTATAAAAATTGTATGATGCTATATATAATCTCCTGGGCTTATTTTTACATTTAATTGGATATAGCTGAGCTTTATTAATATTGTATGTAGCATGGCTGTCTAGTTTGTTTACATTTTTTATGTAAACATACCAGAGTTGATTCCTGCACTCTCCTGTTGATAAGCATTTGTGTTGTTTTTATAATTTCTGTAAATAGTACTGCTATGAAATTTCTTGTGTGAAAGTTTTGCTTAAAGATAAACAAAGAGTGAAATGTGTGTAAGAAGTTATATGAATATTTAACTCTGTAAGTTAATGAGGGACTGTTTTTCAAAGTGGGTTCATGCACTTACATGGCCATCAATGCAGAAGAGATTCTGGAGAACAATACCCTATCCAGACTTTCTAATAACTTAGCATGGAATAAAGTTAAAATAATACTTCATTGTATGCATGATTTTTTGTCTTGACCATTAATAATGTTGAACATCTACTGGTATATATTGAACATATAGAAGATTTCAAAAACACAGATAATTGACCTAAAAGACTTATTACACCCCCAAATTGGAGAATTTATATTCCTTTCAATAATGTAAGAATAACTTTAAAAAATGACAATGTGCCAGACCACTAAATAGATTCCTGCCCAGGCATGGTGGCTCATGTCTGTAATCTTAGCACTTTGGGAGGCCAAGGCAGGAGGATCCTGTGAAGCCAGAAGTACTCAAGGGGCTAAGATGGGAAGATCACTTGAGCCCAGGGGTTCAAGTCTGCAGTGAGCTATAGTCATGCCACAGCACCACTTCAGGATAGATGACAGAGTGAGACTCTTTATCTAAAATAAAATTTAAAAACAAGAAAGAAATTCTCAATACATTTTTAAAGGATTGTTACCACTTAGAGTACATGTTCTAATTACAATAAAATGAGTTTAGATATCAATGACAGAAAGATAACCAAAAACTTCATGTATTTGTAAAACATAAACATATCTTTAAAAATGGGAGTAAAAGAAGAACTCATATAGGATATCAGAAAATATTAGTGCACAGAAATCATAATAGAGAGGAAATTTTTATCTTTAAATATTATATTAGGAAAAAGCCTGAAAAATAAGTGAGCTAAGAATTGAGCACAAAAAAAGACACTGAAGAGGGGAATAACATTTCCAGTGAGAGCCAGATAGCTCATGGATGAACTACACTGAGGTTAACTTAAAAAGATGAAAACATGCATTTGCAATCATCATTAAGATAATCAAACCTTTACCTAGCTGTCCAAAGAAGCAAAAGCAATCCTCTCTAGATGATGGTAGTAATCTCTAGAGCTTTGAATTGTCTCTAGAATATTCAAAGACAAATATTAAGTCTAAAATGCTGATGCTTACAAACAGTCAAGAGCAGATAAAAAAGAAAATAAATTAGAAAATAGAAAGCCAGAGGAGATGCAAATTTCATGGTTATTATATACAAAACTTAAGATAAATGTGACTACTATGATCAAGGAATTAAGTAACAACCTGGAGAATTGAAAACTACAAATAGTTACTTTTGATATTCTAGAAATGAAAAATAAAATATCAGAAATTAAAACTCAAGGAATGGATTTAACAGTATTTTAGAAATAGCTAAGCAGACAATTAGTTAAATGGAAGATAAGTCAGAGGGAAATATACACATTAAAGCCCAGTAGATCTCGAAAGGTGTAATCCAAAGAAAAGCACAAATGAAATATAGGATTAAGGTATGAATTACCACACAGCAATTGAGGACCAGAAAGAAGAAAGAACATGGTATAATAACCCTATTTGAAAAATACTGACCAAGAATATTCTAAAACAATTAAAGGCATTAAGTTACAGATTTGAGAATGACAAAGGACACAAATAAGGATTAAACATAAACAGAACAATCACTAGGCACATCATAGTAACACTACTGAAACATTATAATTAACTGAAAATTTTAAAATAAGCCAGAAGTGGGAAAACATTTTACCTACAGAGCAGCAACAGTAAGCCTGACAAAGATTTCTCAACAAAGACTAAAGAAGCCAGAAGACAATGAAATGATATTTTTGAGGATAAAGAAAATAACTGTCTGCCTAGAATTTTTAAATCATCAGCCATAACCTTTAAAAATGAAGATAAAATGAAGACATTTTCAGAAAACAAAACTAAAGAGAAATAGTCACCAGCAGATTTGCACTTAAAAATATATACTAAAGGGAGTTACTCAGAAAGAAGTGAAATGATCCTAGATAAGGATATAGCAATGCAGGAGAAAAAGAAGAATAAAGGAATTATAATATTTATAAATTAATGTTGAATATATAAATTGATGTCATATAGAAATTAAACTATATTTAAAGAATACAATACACAACAGTAATACTGGAGACCAGGAAAGTAAATGCAGTTAAAGGGCTTTAAGATTCCTCCTCTGCAATTTTCTGGTAAATAGTATAAAAGTACTAAGTTATTTTAGACTCTAGCAATTTATATTTTAAACTCTAGAAAAGAATACATTAAAGCCATTAGAAAAATACAGAACTGACAAGCTAATGTAGGGGGAAAATGAAATAATAAAAGAATACTTGCTTAATCTATAAGAAGAGAGAAGGAGAGAGGGAAATAGAATAAAAGGAGTAGACAGGTAACAGAATAGAGGGAGTAGAAAACAAGTATTAAAACAATAGGCTTTACTACACATATTTCAGGAATTAAGTGTAAATTGACTGAAAACTACAATTTAAGCCCAAAATTGTCAGGCTAGGAAAAAATAATATCCAATGGCATAGTGCTCAAAAACAGTTTAAATATAATGAAACAAAAAATTGGAAAATAAAGAATAGACATATAAAAACACTAACCAAAAGAGAGCCGGTGTATCAGATAATGTAGACTTTAAGGCAAGAATATACTTAAAGGTGATTTTAAAACATTTAAAAAAGTAAAAAAATATAAAAATTCAAGACATTTATGGATCTAATAGCATAGCCTCAAAATATATAAACCAAAAGTTAATTGGACTAAAAGAAGCAATAGACCAATCAAGCAATACAGTGGGAGGTTTTAAAATACACTTGACTTAAACAACATGGCTTTGAACTGCACAGATCTGCTTACATGCAAATTTTTTTCAGTAAATATATTGGAACATTTTTTGGAGATTTGTGACTATTCGAAAAAATTCACAGATGAACTACATAGCCTAAAACTATCAAAATATTAAGAAGAAGTTAAGTATGTCATAATAAAATATGTGTAGATATTAGTTTACCATTTATTATTATGAAATATACACAAATCTAGTATAAAAGTTAAAATTTATCAAAACATACACACACACAAACACAGACTATACACAAAACTGTTTGCAGTCAAGGGAATATAAACAAGGGTAAAGAGGCAGTCAGTATTAAATAATAACTGCAGAAATTAACTGTAGTACATATTGCACTACTATAATAATTTTGTACACATCTTCTGTTGCTATTGCACTGAGCAGTGTTGCAAGTACCTGCTTAAATGCCCAGTGACATTAAATCACTTCCATATGAGCAGTTTGTCTTTCCAGTAAATCAGGTATCACAGTAAATAGTGATTTATTGCAGTTCTTGTGTACTTTTCATCGTGTTTAGTGCAACGTCATAAACCTTGAATAACACCATGAGGCCTGTGCAAAGTGCCACTGGTGATACTGGTAGTGCTCCCAGAAAGCAGGGAAAAGTCATGACATCACAAGAAAAAGTTGAATTGCTTGTTATGTACCATAGGTTGAAGTCTGCGGCTGTGGTTGCCCACCATTTCAAGATAAATGAATTGAACATAAGGATCACTGTAAAAAAAAGAAAAGGAGGTTTGTGAAGCCATCACTGCAGCTACACCAGCACATGCAAAAATGTTGCACTTTTTTGTGTAATAACTTTTTATCTAGTATTGAAAATCAGCTTTAATGTGAGTGCAGGATTGCTATAAGAAAACCATACCTGTAGACTCTCATATGATTTAAGAAAAAGTGAAGAGATCATATGACAACTTAAAGCAAAAGGCAGGTGAACAATCTAATTCTGGAGAATTTAATGCCAGAAAAAGGAGGGTTAAATAATTATGGAAAAAAAAGTTTGGCTTAAAAAATGTCAAGATAGCAAAAGAAGTAGCTTTTGCTAAGAGGAAACAGACAAGTTCCTAGACATTATTAAGAAAATCATTGAGGAGAAAGGATATCTGCCTAAACAGAATTTGAATACCAATGAAAGTGCTCCATTCTTGGAAAAAAAAAGCCACAAAAAAAAAACCCATTTATTGGTGAGGATGAGAAGCGAGCACCAGGATTTGAGGCAGGAAGGGATGGGCTAACTCTACTGTTTTGTTCAAATGCAGTCAGGCCTATGGTTAGGACTGCCCTTATCTATGAAGTTGCTAACCCTTGAGTCTTGAAGGGAAAAGAAACACCAGCTGCCAGTCTTTTGATTGTATACAGGAAGGCCTGGGCAATGAGAACCCTTTTTCTGAATTGATTACATTGATGCTTTGTCCCTGAAGACAGGAAGTACCTGGCCAGTAAGGGACTCCTCTTTAAGTTATTTTGATATTGAGCAATGCCCCAACCACCCAGGACCCCATGATTTTGACATTGAAGGCATCAAAGTGGACTACTTGTCCCCAAACCTAATGTCTCTAATTCAGTCTCTAGATCAGGGAGTAAAAAGGACCTCTAACTCTCATTACACATGGTACTCTATGGAAAGGATGGTCAAAGCTATGGGAGAGAACCTAGAGAGAGAGAACATCAAGAAAGTATGGAAAGATGACACCATTGAAGATGTCATTGTTGTTATAGAAAAAGCTGTGAAAGCCATCAAGCCTGAAATAATAAATTCCTGCTGGAGAAAACTGTGTCCAGATGTTACACATGACTTCACAGGATTTACGACAGAGCCAATCAAGGAAATCATGAAAGAGATTGTGGATATGGCAAAAAGGGTCGGGGGGCATGGGGTGAAAGATTTCAAGATTTCTTGGAGAAAGTCAAGAGCTAATACACACCACACCAGAGGAATTAACAGAAGACAACTTGGTGCCAGATGATGAAGACCGCAAAACAGAAGCAGTGCTAGGAAACAAGCTGATCTTAGACAATCCAGCAGGAGCATTCCAATGAGTCAAGACTGATTTTGACTTCTTTTATGACACAGACCTTTCTGTGATACAGGCAGTGAAACTAAAGTAAACCATGGTGCTGTATAAAAACATTTTTTTAAAAAATGAAAAAGCAGAAAAGACAGAAATTATGATGTATTTCCATAAAGTGACACGGAGTTTCCCAGCCTCTCCTGCCTCATCTCCTCACCTCTTCCCCTCTGTCACCCCTGAGACACCAAGATCAAGCCTTCCTTGTCCTCCTCCTCTTCAGCCTACTCAACTGTAAAGATGAGGAGAACGAAGACCTTTATGAGGATCCAATTTCACTTTACGAGTAGTGAATATTTCCTCTTCCTTATAATTTTCTTAATAGCATTTCCTTTTCTCTAGCTTGCTTTCTTGTAAGACTACAATATGTAATACAAATAACATAAAAAATGTGTGTTAATCGACTGTTTATATTATCAGTAAGGCTTCCAGTCAACAGTAAGTTATTAGTAGTTAAACTTTGGGAAGAGTTAGAAGTTATAGGTGGATTTTTGACTATGTGGGAGTTGGCTATATGTCTTTGAGAAACTTGCAGAAAAAAATAACTCAGTTAAAGACAAATAATGCATAAACAAATGATTGTCAAACATGACCTGATTAAGGTATGTAGAACACTACACCCAGCACATACAGAATGCAAATTATTTTCAAGTGTACATGACACTTCCTAAAAAAATGATTATATGCTGAATTATAAGGTGAGATTTCACAAATTTCAATGTTGAAATTATACAGACCAGAGTGAGATTAAGCAACATAACAACAAAAAGAAAATTCTTAAATGTTTGAAATTTAAGCAGTACATTTTTAGGTAATTCATATGTCAAGGAAAGATTAATGAGAAAAATTAGAAAATGTTAAATTTAATAATAAATGAACACTATTACAAAACATTGTATCCAGTTAAAGCAATATAAAAGCATTTATTTAAAAGGTAGGGTTAAAAGTCAAACATTAACAATCTAAGAAAAAATATTATGAAGTTAGAAAAAACTCCAAAATAAACCTAATTAAAGTAAATGGAAAGAAATAAAATAAATAATAGCAGAAATACACTAATTAGAAAACAAATACAGAGAGAATTAACCAAGCCAAAATTTGGTATTAGGAAAATAAAATTGATAACCACCTGAAAATTCTTAAAAAGAAAAAGAGGTAAGGCACAAATTTCTAATACCAAGAGTAAAAAATTGGATATCATTAGTTCATAAGTTCATAAAAATAGGAGACTATTGTAAAAATGTTATTCCAGTAAATTTGAAAATTTAGATAAAGTAGACAAGTTACTAAAGAAGTACAAAAATGGCTGGGAGTGGTGGCTCATGCCTGTAATCCCAGCAATTTGGGAGGCCGAGGTGGGTGGATCATGAGGTCAGGAGATCGAGACCATCCTGGCTAACACAGTGGAACCCCATCTCTACTAAAAATACAAAAAATTAGCCAGATGTGGTGGCAGGCACCTGTAGTCCCAGCTACTCAGGAGGCTGAGGCAGGAGAATGGTGTGAACTGGGGAGGTGGAGCTTGTAGTGAGCTAAGATCATGCCGCTGCACTCCAGCCTGGGAAACAGAGTGAGACTTTGTCTCAAAAAAAAAAAAAAAAAAAAAAAGCACACAAAAAAACAGATCAACAAATTAACAAGAAGAAATAGGAAATATGATTGATTGAACATTTGTAAAGACATTGAACCTACAGGAAAACTCTAGACTCAAATGGCTTCAAAACAGAATTTCCCCAAGCATTAAAAGAGAGAAAAACATTTATCTTATATAAGCATACATACATTCCCACCTGCAATATATGAACATTCCAGCAGTTGCTCTGTGTCTTTGACAGCACTTGGTATTGCCAGTCTTTTTAAATTTTAGGTATTCATGTATGTAGAGGTATCTCATTTTATAATTTTTTTTGCATTTCTGTAATGTTGAATGATAGTGAGCATCTCATATGTTTGTTTGCCATCTGTTATCTCTTCTATACAAATATTTTCCTCATTTTTAATTGGGCTGTTTGTCTTAATGAGTTCTGAATTGTTTGGATAATCTGGTTACAAGCCCTTTATCGTATGAGTGCTTTGCAAATATTTTCTCCTTGTCTGTGGCTTATCTTTTCTTTTTCCTTTCTTTTTCTTTTTGTTTGACAGGTTCTCACTAAATCACCCAGGCTGGACTGCAGTGGTGTGATTTCGGCTCACTGCAGCCTCCACCTCCTAGGCTCATGTGATTCTTCAGCCTCAACCTCTCAAGTAGCTGGAACTACAGGCACGTGCCACCAAGGTCCAGCTAATTTTGTTTTGTTTTGTTTTGTTTTGTTTTTGTAGAGATGGGGTTTTACCATGTTGGCCAGGCTGGTTTCGAACTCCTGAGCTCAAAGCGATCCACCGACCTTGGCCTCCCAAAGTGCTGGGATTTCAAGTGTAAGCCACCTCCCGGCCCTTGTCATTTTCTTAATACTATTTTGTTTTTGGTTTTGGTTTTGGTTTTGGTTTCTGAGACGGAGTTTCACTCTTGTTGCCCAGGCTGGAGTGCAATGGCGCAATCTCGGCTCATCGCGCCTCCCAGGTTCAAGTGATTCTCCAACCTCAGCCTCCCTGGTAGCTGGGATTATAGGCATGCACCACCACGCCTGGTTAATTTTGTATTTTTAGTAGAGTTAGGCTGATCTCGAACTCCTGACCTCGGTGATCCACACACCTCAGCCTCCCAAAGTGCTGGGATTACAGGCGTGAGCCACCACACCCACCCAGTAATATTTTTTTAAAGAGCCAAGTTGACTCATGCTACCCAATTTCAGGTCTTACTATAAGTTACAGTAATCTAGACAAGGTGAAATTAGATAAATGAATAGACGAATGAAATAGAATAGACAGTCGATTGATTTTCAACAAAAAATTTAAGGTAATTAATTGAGAAATAATAGTATTTTCAACAAATGGTGCCAGAAAAGATGACCAACTTCATGAAACAAAACAAAGCAAAACTAAAACCTTAATTCTTGCCTTGTGCCACACACAGAAATGAACTTGGAATGAATTATAGACCTAAAACCTAAAACTGCAAAATTCTGGAATAAAATTTAGGAGAAAAATCTTTGTGATCTTGGTTTAGGCAAAAATGTCTTAGAACACAAAAGCACAACACAAGAAAAATCTAATAAATTAGGTTTCATTAAAATAAAAAATTTCCTAATGACTTTTAACCTTCAAAACATCATATTTCACAGATGAAATTCTAACATGAAGATATTTAGATCACAAAGCTGGGAAGTAGTAAAGCAAGTGAACCAACATAGGTGTTGGCATTCAAATGCAGGCTTTTCCTTCTCCACGAACGCAGAAGTTAATCTAATATGAACTATGTGCAAACATAAATAACTTGTATTAGCTATGCCACAACTCTGTCAAAGATAATTGAAAACTGGATTTGTGTTTATACATATAGGATCCTTATCTCTTGTTTATACATACAGGATCCATATATCTATATAGCCAGATATATGTGCAACTGTTTAATCCCATGGACATTTGGCATGACCAGTACAAAGGCACTTCGTAAAGGACTTTTCCCAACTAATATCCAAATTGATTTGATAAGAAATGGCAATTTCCAACTAATCTGTGACTTCCAAAGCGTATAAAACCTGACATTAGCAAGGCCTTGATATTGCAGACTTTGGCAGGGGGCTTTGGTGATCACACTGAAAAGAACTCAGCACCCATAATTCACCCCCAACTCCCTTTTCATCTGCTCTGAGATCATGATATGCAGGATCACCTATGTTACAGGTACCTAATTCTCCATAAGTTCTTGGCCCTGCTGCATGTTTCGCCTGATTCTGAGAGCAGTATTCGGTGATATTCTTCCAACAGAAATCACCATGATGTGGACTGGAAACCATTCCAAAACTCAAAAGGCAGCCTTGTATTGAATTGTCCACTGAAAACTGAATCGATGGGGCCTACAGCCAGCGTGGAAGCTCTCAGGGAGTTGAGAGCAAGAGTAGAAATCCACAGTAGAAATCATCCATCCTTGGCAAGTAGATTGGATTTCTTCTATGCATTCTTTCCATTTTTTTTTTTTACAAATTAATTTTTTGAAGCAGAACACTCAATGCACACTTACAGTCAAATAGTTGACATTTGATGAAAAAAACAAACTTACCTGTTTTCAGTGCAAATATACATCGCACAACATCCCTTTCTACTATTCCAGGCCAAAATTCCTGTTCAAGTTCTATGATCAAAAAAGAAAATATCATGTACAGTCTACCAAAAATAATTTTCTTAATTTAGTTTTTATACTATGGTAACATCAATTATAATGGTTATTTTAATTCAAAATTTTATATGGTACTGGATCTAGTGCAATAAGTGTCTCCTCTATTGCAAAAATTAAATCAAATCCACCAAACAAGAGCACTTGTTTAGAGAAGGGAAGCAGGGTCACCTGCAGTGGACAGGGTCCCAGAGTCTCAAGATACTGTTAGACAGGGAGAGCTCATTGCCTTCTAAGCAATCACATTGCTGTATCCCACTGCCAATCCTGCACCCCCTTCCTTCTTGCTCCACACCTTTCAGGCTCCACATGGTGCATGAGATGGCAGACAGATTCCTGAATGTCGAGTGTGAAGCTATTCCTGAGGTCTAGAAACCACTTAGCTGACAACTTTGTGTCTCACTTCTTTGCCCCCACCCTACCTGTAGCTTAAACTTCCACTACACTAAACTTCCAGAGAATCCCAGTCATGCCTTATTCTTTTGTATCATCAGCCTTTTGAATATACTTTCATCCTGAAGGAATCTACCTTAGGAACTGCCTATTCATCTTTCTAGAGATAACCATCACTTTCTCTAAAACAAATTCCCAAATTCTCTCCACCATACCCTGATCCAGGACCCAATCAAGTTTCCTTCCTTTGGGCAACCCAAACTGTATTTTCTTACTTTTATTGTGGTACTGCAGGACGCTGTAATATGAGTTGGGACTATAATCTGTTAATCTGTGCCTTTCCAACTCCTTGGAAACTAATGGGCAAAGGTGAATGCTTTTTGAAAGAATGAATACTCAAATCAACCAATCAATTGATTAAGCTTGGCACCAAGGTTTACATGCTTCTTTTTGTTTATGCCCCAATCCTAGTACCCTAAGTAGATTTATGTTTCTTGTAATTTGCATGGTTTCTTTCTAAGTCATACTTTCATACCTTATAATAAAATGTAGCTACATATTGAGATAATTTAAGAATAAAAACAGAAATCAGAAAACTTTGTAAAGAAAGAGATCATTTTAATAGCCCAAACTGTGATAGAGCATTCTCTGTCCAGGCACTGTCCTAAGTACTTTACCTGTATTATTTCATTAAATCCATATAAGAACCCTATGTTATGGTGTGGGTGCTATTATTACTATCTCAACTTTATAGATGAGGAAACTGAGTCAAAGAGAAATTAAGTAACCTTCTGGGAAGTGGTGACATCAAAATTATGTGCACATAATCTTGTTTCCAGGTTGTTCCCTTCACCAAGAGGGTTGTCTGCTACTGTCAGAGATATCAGAAGCCTTAGGTAATATAGTTCATGTGTTTCAAAATTGCATTTAGTTCATTTTTTCTTATTCTCCAAGGAATAAACTCTAAACATAATAGAGGGATCAGGGCTGGCTTCATGGGCATACAACGTGTGCAGCTGTCTCGGGCACCAAACTCAGAAATCCTAATGCTCTGTTGTTGCCATCTTGAAATTCTTAATAATTTTTGAACCAGAGGTCTTGCATTTTTATTTTGCTCTGGACCCTGAAAATTATGCAAGTGTTCTTGAAAAAGATATAAAATATCCAAGGAAGCATTTCTCAGATATATGGGTATTTATTTTTGGAATTGTGGGTAATAATGACTATGCATTTTGTTCCAGAGAATAAAAAAGCAAGTTCTTTCATGTAGAAATCATTCTAGAAGTCCAAAATCATAACATTGGATGAGATCATCAGGATAAGTCCTTTGTGAATGCAAGGATCCCAAGGGACTATTTTCCTAAAAATACGTATTCTGAAAGATGTCTAAATTAATAATCAGCATTTTTTTTTCTTCTCTGGCTATGCTGATGGGAGGGTCAGCTACTCAAGTCAAGGAAAAGCTCCTGAGGCTTTCTGTTGCAAGAAGGAACACTATGAAAGTGCTGAGTCATGCAGATTAATCAGAAAGTAGTGTGCAGGGGGTTGCTGAGGAGTAAGGAGCTGGAAAGTAAAGACAGAACTAGGGTTGGGTGGATGAGGCTTTCTAAAGGGGTGGTTGGCAACAAAATACCTGGGGCTTCCTGAAGGTGCTGTAATGAAAATAAGCTACATCTGATGACTAGCTGACTACAGAGACAGCAGGAGAGCTGGGTAACTCGGAAATCTCCGGCCAAACCAACAAGGAAATATAATATTACCTTGGAAAGCAATGGAAGTTATTCTATTGTAGACAACGCTGAGCATGTCTTGTCTCATTTGTTTGATTGTAGGACCCCTAAAGGCAGGTTCTGTTTTGTCTCTGCCGTTCCTCATGCCTGACACAGTGCACCTAACAGAGTATAATGGAAACATCTCTTGTTGTAGTTCATAAAGTGTGGCAATGGCTCTGTTCATTAGCCATGAGTGCCTGAGATTAGTAACATCCATCGAGATCCAAGAAATGCCATGTGGACAGGATGGTGCAGACCCCACAGACAAATCCAAACCCACTGTGTTGGTGACTCTTCCCTCTGGCGGAAATCCTATATATTTTTTGGATCAAGGGTTTTTTATTACTGACTGTGAAATAGAGTCATGCAGCTCATAATGACGTTTAGCTCGATGATAGACTGCATATAGGACAGTAGTCCTATAAGATTATAATGGAACTGAAAAATTCCTGTTCTATCTATTCCTGTATCTCTCCTCTGTCTGGGTATGTTTAGATACACAAATACTTACCACGTGTTACAACTGCCTGCAGTATTCAGTACAGTCACAGGCTGTACAAGTTGTAGCCTAGGAGCAATAGGCTATGCCCTACAGCCAACATGTGTAGTAGCCTCTATCCTCTAGGATTGTGTAAGTGCACTCTGTGATGTGCACACAACAAAGAAATCATCTAAGGACACATTTCTCGGAATGGATCCCTGTTGTTGAGTAGCACATGACTGTACTTCAGATAGTTGTAGGCTAACAGAGATACTTGGGAAGATAAAACATGAGAAAAGAAAAATATTTCCAAAAGAATTATTGAGTCACCACACCATCATTTCCTTCAGGCACTGTTTTAACAAATCCAGATTAGAGATTTGGCCCTACTACTGTGGATTTATCATGGCTTGATGCTATCTGTAGCAATATTTTGGAACCTCAGATGCACATAAATAAGCTAATTACAATTTTTATTTCTTGGCAAGTATGACAATTACTGAGACATTGTCTCTTGGCTCTGAACCCACCCTCTTTTTTTTTTTCTCACCCTGTCTTATGGTGCGGATTAACCCACCCGTCTATCTTTGCAAGGCTGGGGCAGGGACTTAGAAACTGCATTGTTCCTTGGCCGGCAGCTTCCTGTTGGACTCTGCCAATAGATGGAGCCTCAGGAAGGCTGTAGAGCTGGAAAAGATGATGCTCTTCCTCCTGCCTGCTGCTTCTTTTCCTATCAGGGTCATCCCAGTCTCATTTCTAGGAGAGCAGTGATAATAAATTCCCAATTAAATATTCAATGGATGTATGGAACACTCTACCCAATGATTATGGAATCAACATTTTTTCTTAAGCATACATGGAAAAATACACACATATATATATATACATATGTGTACATATATTTAAGTTGACCAAGTGTCAGGTTTTAAAGCAAGTTCTAGCAAATTCCAGAGTTTGTAACTTCAGAAAAAAATCATCTGATGCAGGACAATCAGAAGCAACTTCATACATTTTGTAAGAAAAATAATATCTGCACCCCCCAAAAAAACTTTTAACTGCTTCATGGGTCAAAGAAGACATGGAAATTTTTTAAAGACTGAAAATTAGTAAAAATAAAACAACATATCTAAACATACTATCCAGCGAAGCATTACCTCAAAAGAGATATAAATTATATTGTTTATATTAAAACCAAAAAGCCTTATGTTATTGAGCTTTTAATTAATTAATTAATTTATTTATTTATTTATTTATTTTTGAGACAGAATTTCGCTCTTGTTGCCCAGGCTGGAGTGCAATGGCACAATCTTGGCTCACTGCAACCTCCGCCTACCTAGTTCAAGCGATTCTCCTGCCTCAGCCTCCTGAGTAGCTGGAATTACAGGCATGCACCACCATGCCTGGCTAATTTTTTGTATTTTTAGTAGAGATGGGGTTTCTCCATGTTGGTCAGGCTGATCTCGAACTCCCAACCTCAGGTGATCTGCCTGCCTCGGCCTCCCAAAATGCTGGGATTACAGGCGTGAGCCACCCTTCCTGGCCAAGCTTTTAAAAATTAGCATCAGATCAGTAGAATAAAGCCAAAGACAGCAGAAGAAAATAAATAACAAAAAAGCAAATGTTAATGACAGAAAAAGCAAATATACAATAGGTATCATTAATTAAATCAAAATTGTGTTTTTTAACAAACTAATGAAATAAGCAAGCCTTTGATGAAACTGATTAATATGAGAAAAATAAGAGAGTAAGAAAACAAATGAAAAATAAAATGAGGAGACACTTAGAGATTGAAAATATTATAATATTATGTACCATTTTATTACCTTTTTAAGCTTAGTTTGCCATTGATGAAGTTTCCCAATTGCTCAATCTACTTTATTTGAGGAATTTAAGAAGTATTTCTTCTTTATGTACTCTTTGTAAACATTTTGTATAAGACTGGAATTGAAAGTAAAACATAGGTGTAGTGTTGTTTGTTTCTTTAGGAAGATTTCCCAATTACTTTATCTACTTTATTCATTTAATATATATTTTTTGAACATCTCAAGGCACTGTTCTATACTTCAGAGATTCCTGGTGAGCAAGCCAGAAAGGTCCCTGTTCTTATGGATTGTATATATCAATAAAGGGGAGACAGACAGGTAAGATCCTTTCGGAAAGTGGGAGGCCACGAAGAAAATAAAAAAGAGTGATGTCATTGTGGATTATGGGGGCTACCTCAAACTGAGTAGTCAGAAGACTGTCTCTCAGGTGGAGATGTCTGTGCTAGGTTATTATGGGCAAAAGAGATCCATCTAGGAAAATCTCTAAGGAGAATATTATAAGCCAGTTCTGGCCAGTAGAACTTCTGTGATGAAGGAACCTTCTATGTTTATGTTGTCTGATGTGGTCACTACTAACTACATGTGGCTGTCAAACACTTGAAATGTGGCTCGTGTGACTGAGAAACTAAGTTGTTCATTTTTGTTTAATTTTAATTAATTTAAATTTAAATAGTCATATGAGTATGTCAATAAATATAAAACCTTAATTAAAAACACATTTGTAGAGAAATATATTTGCTAAACTACTCATAAAAAGAGAAAGATTTAAAGTATATCTTTATTTAAAAATCTTCCTAGAGAAGCAAGACCGGGCCCAAGCGTTTCACTTTCAATTCCAATATTACACAAAATGTTCAAAAAGAGTAGATAAAGAGGAAATATTTCTCAAATTCCTTTTGACAACAAAACAAGAACCATATAAGGACAGATTGTATAGACTGATTCCACTCATGAGCATAGAAACAATATTCTTAAAGTGTTAGCAAACCTAATTGAGTAATTATTATAAATGAAATAATGACTCACATGGATTAATCCCTGGAAAGCAAGTTCAATCAATATTTACTGAATGCTGCTGTAAGTAATATTGTCCTGGGTGCCCGGAAATGTTGCAGTGAACAAAATGAACACCCTTGCCTACATGGAGCTAAGGCAGACCATGAACCAATAAATACAATCCATAGTCCAGCCCTGCAGGGTAAATGCTCTGGAGAATAATGAAACAGGGGGGACAGGGAAGGGTTGGCCTGAGACAACTCTGCAAGGGAAGGATTGGCCGGAGACGACCACACTGAGAGAGCAGCATCTCATTAAACATCTTAAGGGTGTGAGGAACAGAGCTTGTGTTGATAGAAGAGGAAAGAGCCTTCTGGGCAGAGAAGTTGGTGTGTTTGAGCAGTAGCAGTAAGGCAGTGCATTTGGAGCTGAGTAAGTGGATATGAGACGTCCAGGAAAAGATCTTGAGGTGACAAAGAACAGGTCACATAGGGCCTTGCAGGCCAATGCAAAGAGTGAGTGTATCAGTTGGGAAGCCACTGGAGAGTTGAAATTTTAAAAAGACATCATGCAACTTGATTTAAAAAGGATCACCCTCCTGCTGTGTTGAGAATAGTCTGGACAGAAGCAGAGAGAAAAATGAGGAACACAATTATCTAAAGAGGAGGAGACAGAGGATTGTGAGAAAGGATTCAATGGCACAACAGCTGTGATGAGATCATCTTCCGGATACATTCAGGTGGAATTGACAGGAGTTGCCAATGGAACTGTTGTGGAATTAAGGAAAGGCCAGGGAGAGCTCCAAGGCTTATGCCCCGGGCAACTAAAATGATGGAGTTGACATTTCGGGAGATGCTGAGACTGTGGAGGAACAAGTGTGGGGAGAAAGGCAAGCTCAGTTTTGGACGTGTTGGGTTTGAAGTGCTTGTCACATATCCGGGGAAGGATGTGAAAAAGATGGCTGGACAGAGGGGTCTGGAAGTGGGGGCAGAGGTCTGGTAAACATTTGTGAGAGCTCAGTTTACGGATGGCAACTAAAACTAGAACATGGGTCTAACATTTATCCCCAAACCTGACCAAGATTGAACCAAAATAGGAAACCACAGACCAGTCTCGCTTATGGATGTAGATACAAAAATCCTAAATAAAACAAAATCAAACAGAATCTAATAGCATATTTTTAAAAATCATGGTAGCAAATAATGATATAGTCTACATATGTGATGGGTTCACTGTTGGAAAAGCATTTATATAACCCATCATACTATCAAAGCTAAGAAAAAAAAAAGTCAGTAAATATCTCCACTATGCAGAAAGGCATTTGACAAAATTTGAAACTCATTTATTACAAAAACTAAATTCTAAAATTCTAGTAAATATTCTAAAAGATGTATGCACAAAGGTCTTTGTTGTAGCATCTTGTTTTTAAAAAGACACAAATATCCATCAGTAGTTTGTTGATTGAATGAACTATATTTCACACAGATTCTGCAGTCGAAAAAATACAATACCCCTATATACTGCTACAGAGCAAATGTCAGGGTAGATAGTTGAGAGAAAAAGAAAATTTAAAAAATTACATGTAGTATGCTACTATTTCCCAAAGAAATAGGAGTATATAAATATATGCATATATTTTCCCACATTAAAATTAGAAGAAATTTTTTTTTTTTTTTTTTTTTTTGAGATGGAGTCTTGCTCTGTCACCCAGGCTAGAGTGCAATGGTGTGATCTCGGCTAACTGTAACCTCCGTCTTCCAGGTTCAATCGATTCTCCTGCCTCAGCCTCCTGAGTAGCTGGAACTACAGGTGCGGACCACCATGCCTGGCTGATTTTTGTATTTTTAGTAGAGATGGGGTTTCACCACGTTGGCCAGGCTGGCCTTGAACTCCTGACCTCAAGTGATCCACCCACCTTGGCCTCCCAAAGTGCTGGGATTACAGGCTTGAGCCACCATGCCCGGCCAAGAATTTTTAACATAAGAAAAGTACAACTTACTGTGAGGGAGAGAAGAAACAAGGTGCAGGAGACAAGGTTAAAATCTACCTGCCTGGAAATCTCTGGTTTTCACCATGACACGTGTATACCTATGTAACAAACCTGCACGTTCCACACATGCATCCCAGATCTTAAAGTAAAATTGTAAAAAAAAAGAAAAAAAAAAGAAAGTCTCTGGTTTTATAAATTTGCCTTTGACACCATGTAAATGTTTTGCATAATTACAAAACAAAATTATATTTGGAAAAAAAAAAGCCCTGAAAAGTGAAAGCAAAATAAAACAACTGTACTTAGCTATGTATTGCACTGGTGGCCTGCCTGTGCATAGAGAAACTATTTCAAAAACTTTAAAACACAGTCATTTAACTTTAGCGGGATAAACTCTAAGGACAAAAAGATGCAAACAAAAATCTTAAACAGATTTTAGGAAACATTGTTTGTGGTAGTGTTGCTGTCTGTTATCTGAAGACTTGTGTCCACCATACATGGTGAGATAAAGCAAATGAATAATTATCTTAGTTCATTGGTATTCAGGATTTCTGTCTTGAGTACAAGAATATATTGATGTAATATTGATGAATTTTAGTGAAAGTCTATAGCCCTCAATTTGAATTGGTAGAATTTACCAGTTAACCCATCTGGGCCTGGTGCTTTCTGTTGCGGAATATTATTAATTATTGAATCTATTTCTTTAATAGATATAGGTGCATTCGGATTGTCTATTCCTTCTTGTATTAATTTTGGCAGATAGTGTCTTTCAGGGAACTGGTACATTTTATCTAGATTATCCCATTCGTGAGCACAGATTTGTTCATAGTATTCCTTGATTCTACTTTTAATGTCTATGGGATCTGAGTTAAATTCCTACATTTTACTTATGATATTAATAATTTGTGTTCTATTTTTTTTAGTTAACCTGACAAGGGGTTTATCAATTTTATTGATATTTTCAAATAACCAGCTTTTGATTTTGTTGCTTTTCTCTATTGATTTTCTGTTTTCAATTTAATGGATTTCTGCTCTGATTTTTATTATTTATTTTCTTCTGCTTACTTTCAATTTAATTTGTTCTTGTTTTACTAGTTTTCCAAGGTGGAAGCTTATTTTATTTATTTTAGCTCTTCCTTCTTTTCTAATATATTCATTGAGTACTGTAAATTTCTAAGCACTGCTTTTACTGCATTTCATTTTTTTAAGTTTTATCTTCATTTTCATTTACTTAAAAATATTTTAAAATTTCTATTGACATTTCTTCTTTGATCCATGTGTTATTTAAAGGCATGTTGTTTAATCTGCCATTATTTGGGGGGATTTTCCAGCTATCTTTACTGACTTCTAGTTTAATTCCATTGTGGTCTGAGAGTGGACATTGTATAATTTCCATTCTTTTAAATTTGTTAAGGTATGTTTTATGGCCCAGAGTATGATCTGTTCTTGTGAATGAATGTTCCTTGTGAGCTTGAGAAGAATGTGTATTCTGCTGTTGTTGGATGAAGTGGTCTATAGATATCCATTACATCCAGTTAATTGATAGTGTTGTTGAGTTCAACGCTGTCTTCACTGATAATTTGCCTGCTCGATCTGTCCATTTCCAATACAGGGGTGTTGAACTCTCCAACTGTAATAGTAGATTAATCTGTTTCTCCTTGCAGTTCTATCAGTTTTTTGCCTCACATATTTTGATTGTTGTTAGGCACATACATTTTAAGGATTGTTATGTCTTCCTGAAGATTTGACCTCTTTCTTATTATCTAATACCCCTCTTTATTTCTGACACTTTCCTTGCTGTGAAGTATGCTCTATTTAAAATAATTACAGCAACTCCAGCTTGATTAGTGTTACTACAGTAATCTCTTTCCATCCATTTGCTTTTAATCTATATATGTATCTTTATATTTAAAGTGGGTTCCTGTACACAGCTTATAGCTGGGTTTGTTTTTTGATTCACTCTAACAATCTCTCTTTTCTTTGATGCCTTTAGACCACTGACATTCAAAGCAACTATTGATGTGGTTGGTTTAATATCTACATATTTTGGCTGGGCATGGTGGCTTACACCTGTAATCCCAGCAGTTTGAGAGACCGAGGTGGATAGATCACTTGAGGTCAGGAGTTTGAGACCAGCCTGGCCAACATGGCAAAACCCTGTGTCTACCAAAAATACAAAAATTAGCCAGGTGTAGTGGGGGTGCCTGTAATCCCAGCACTCAGGAGGCTGAGGCAGGAGAATCGCTTCAACCCAGAAGGCGGAGTTTGCAGTGAGCTGAAATGGTGCCACTGCACTCCAGCCTGGGTGACAGAGTGAGACTCTGACATAATAATAATAATAGTAATAATATCTGCAATATTTTTCTATTTGTTGCCCTTGTTCTTCCTGTTTTTTCTTTTACTCCTTTTTTTTTTTTTGCCTTTGTGGCTTTAATTGGGCATTTTATATAATTCCATTTTCTTACCTCTCTTAGCATATCAGTTGCAATATATTTTTTTTTACTCTTTTTAGTGGTTGACCTAGAGTTTACAATATATGTTTACAACTAAGCAAGACCACTTTCAAACAGCACTATACTGCTTCATGGGTAGTGCATATACCTTATAATAATAAAATAATTCTATGGCTGCATAGTATTCCATGGTGTATATGTGCCACATTTTCTTAATCCAGTCTATCATTGTTGGACATTTGGGTTGGTTCCAAGTCTTTGCTATTGTGAATAATGCCGCAATAAACATACGTGTGCATGTGTCTTTATAGCAGCATGATTTATAGTCATTTGGGTATATACCCAGTAATGGGATGGCTGGGTCAAATGGTATTTCTAGTTCTAGATCCCTGAGGAATCGCCACACTGACTTCCACAATGGTTGAACTAGTTTACAGTCCCACCAACAGTGTAAAAGTGTTCCTATTTCTCCACATCCTCTCCAGCACCTGTTGTTTCCTGACTTTTGAATGATTGCCATTCTAACTGGTGTGAGATGATATCTCATAGTGGTTTTGATTTGCATTTCTCTGATGGCCAGTGATGATGAGCATTTTTTCATGTGTTTTTTGGCTGCATAAATGTCTTCTTTTGAGAAGTGCCTGTTCATGTCCTTCGCCCCCTTTGTAGGGACATGGATGAAATTGGAAACCATCATTCTCAGTAAACTATCGCAAGAACAAAAAACCAAACACCGCATATTCTCACTCATAGGTGGGAATTGAACAATGAGATCACATGGACACAGGAAGGGGAATACCATACTCTGGGGTCTGTGGTGGGGAGGGGGGAAGGGGGAGGGATAGCACTGGGAGATATACCTAATGCTAGATGACGAGTTAGTGGGTGCAGTGCACCAGCAAGGCACATGTATACATATGTAACTAACCTGCACAATGTGCACATGTACCCTAAAACTTAAAGTATAATAAAAAATATATATATATAATAATAAAATAATTCTAAATCCTCATTCCTGTTCATTGTATCATTTCTGTCATTTATTTTGCTTATATATTGTCACACATGTATATTATATGTATCTATATATTCAAATACAATTTTGCTATTATCATTTCGAATAAACTGCTATCTGATGGATCAATTGAGAATAAGAAAAATAACATTTTAATTTTATTTTCACTTATTATTTCTTCACTGCTCTTCTTTAAGTATATCTGAGTTTCCAACCTATATTATTGTCCTTTTCTCTAAGGAACTTCTTTTAACATTTCTTGCAAGGCAGGCCTACTGGAGACAAATTTCCTAAATTTATATTTCACTGAGAAAGTCTTTATTTCTCATCCACTTTTGAAGGATGATTTCACAGAGTACGTAATTCTAGGTTGGTGCGGTTTTTTCTTTCAACATTGAATATTTAACTCACTCTCTTCTTGCTTGCATGGTTTCTGAGGAGGACCAATTAAAGTTTCAAGAGAGCATTGAGTCTATTTCATAGCAAATCTAATGTGAATGAGTCCAACCATTAGGTTCATGGGAAAAATCTTACTGCCTTCCCTCTACTAGGCACAGAAAGGTTGCTCGGCTTTCATTTATGTCTCCTTTACTCCAGTAGTCACAGAATCTAAGCAGTAGCCTTGTTGATTTGTTGATTCAGCAGACATTTGCTGATGTGCTACTGTGTGCCGTTGCTGGGAGAGGGGTGGGGAAGCACGGAGTTGAATGAGGCCCAGGTCCATCTGCAAAGAAACTCAGCAGAGTGTGGGGGAGGCAAGGAAGAGCCACAAGGGAAAAAGCAGTGCCAAGTTAGGTAATCACTCACTGATTCATTCGTTCATTTAACTAACCTTCATCGAGCACTTTCATGTGTCAATATCATGCTGGCCTCTGGGGACAACATGATAAATATAAGATTGCTCATCCCTTCAAAGACTCTCAGTTAATTGAGACATACACTTAAGAAGAAAGTTGCAACACAATGTGGTAAATCCAGTGATAAAATCATCCAAAGAATATTATAGAAATAGAGCAATATGTAATCTAATGAGGAAGGGAAAAAGCTGAGAGTAGAGATTTGAGGAAGGCTCTGAGTTGAACATTAGGCAATTCATACAAATTAAACAGGTAAAGAAGACAGGAACAGCATTCTAGACAGAAGGGACAATATGGAAAAGACACTGAGACAAATGAACAAAAACAGCAAAAACAACCTCATTTGATCAAATCCTGGGACACCATCCAAAGAGCTGATGCTGAAGAGTGACATAATCTGATTTGAATTACCCAATTAATATTATGGAGGCCATGTGTAGAATAGTTTGAAAGAGATCAGAAGGAAGGTTGAGAAGAATAAGTTAGAGATAAAATGGAGAGCTCATTTCTGGATATGTGGCACTTGAGGGGCCTAAGGAACAACACTTGGGAGGTGAGCAAGAAGGCAAGCATTGAGTCAGGCCTGAGTATGAGCACAGCCACCATGGAGATTCTAAATTGGATTGCTGCTGGGCAGTGGGAGAGCGCTGTAGGGAAAACTCTCGCTGAGGTGGGTTACATTTAGGACTCACCTAGAACCCAAGATTGGGAGTCTAAGAGGGATGAAAAGACGTGGTACCTGGGATGATACATGGTCACCTTGGCCCTGAATGCCTTCCTTGTAGTTGGCAAGTCTAGCAGAAGGCAGTTCTAACATGTTACAGTTCAGATTTTCACTTTCTCCCAGCAGAGCATGGTTAAGCAACAGCACGTGTCTGAGCTAGATGTAAATCAAATGCAAAGTGGTTGACAGGAGATTTTGGTCCAAATAATAGGTCAGACCCTTTCAGGCTCCATAAAAAGAGTCATAAAGATCAGTATCTACAAAAACATGAATTCCATTTTCCACAAAAGGAAATGTGAGATCCCCTGGGGCCCCTGTCAGCTTCATTTTATTGGTGGACAGATGGGGAGGGAAGGGGATCGTATCTCATTCCTTCAATAGATTATAGAATCCAAGAATCATTGAATCATGTGGCTAAAGGGTATGTTGGAGGTCGATTTACCTAACCTCCGTTCAGAAACTAGAAATAAATCTTCACTAGCAACATTACAAGGAGGAATTCCTTCAGTGTCCCTAGTAGAAGTCAGGGCCAGCTAATGTTCTGGGACCACTTTGGAGACATAGAGGAAATGAAAAGGCCCTCAGAGAGGCAATGAAAAATACTGCATTTAATGATATCAATGAGAAAAAAATGATCTTGGCAATAAGGCTGCTCCATTGTAAGCTGGGTTACATATAGGTTTGGACGAAAAAAGGCTCTGGATTAAGAAGTACTTAGTCTAAAACAGGAAACAAGAATGGGAGGGTGGTTATCATCATACGCCATCCTTTCTCTCTGTATTTGCCACAGTAAGCATGGCAAATAATGTATCTTATATTAAAAAGAACCCAGTGAACACTTGAACATTTAGTTCTCTACAAATCATCATGAAACACAATTTGTGTCTAATAAAGCTAAGACTCAGAAAATGTAAGTGATATGACCAGGTTCACGTGGTTAGTAGGCTGAAGGGTCTGGAAGCAAAACCCAATGTTCCTTGTGGCGTAATTTCTTCCAGATTCTAAGCACCATTTTCATTGAGAAATGTTTTTTAAAATTATTTTTAGTTTGGTAAAATATATGTAACATAAAATTTACCATTTTAATGTACAATTCAGTGCCATTAATGACTTTCACAGTGATGTGCAACTATTACCACTACCTATTTTCAAAATTTTTCATTAGCTCAAAACAGAAACTCTGTAACCATTAAGCAACGACTATATTGCCCCTTCACCCATCCCCTGATAACCTCTAACCTACTTTTTCCATTATGCATTTTCTTATTCTAGATATTTCACATAAGGGAACTGCTATTGTTTGCATACTTGACCTTCCAAACTTCATATTAAAATTTTACCCCCCAGTGTTGGAGGTGGGGCCTAATGGGAGGTGTTTGGGTCATGGCTGAAGATCCCTCATGAATGGCTTGGTGCTGCGCTTGATATGATAAGTAAGTTCTTGCTGCAATGGTTCCTGTGACAGCTGTGAGAGCTGATTATTAGAAAGAGCCTAGAACCTCCCCCAATCCTCCATGTGATCTTTATATGCCAGCTCCTCTTTCCCTTCTACCATGAATGGAAGCTTTCTGAGGCCCTCACCAGATGCAGATGCTGGTGCCATGCTTCTTGCAGAACTCTGCAGAACTCTGAGCCAAATACATCTCTTCTTTATAAATTACCCAGCAGCCACAAGTATTCCTTTATGGCAACACAGATGGACTGACAGAAACCATAAACTATTTGTTCTTTCATGTCAGGCTTATTTCAGTTAGCGTCGTGTTTCAAAGTTCATCCACAGTTTAACAAGTATAAGAACTTTCTTCAGTTTTTATGGCTAAATAATATTCCACTAAATGTATATAACATTTTATGCTCACCTGATGGACACTTAGGTTGCTTCACCTTTTAGATATTGTGTATAATGCTGCAATGAACAGTGGCATATAAGCATTTGAGTCCCTGTTTTTAATTCTTTTGGGTATATATGTAGCAGTGAAATTGCTCAGTCACGAGGAAATTATGTGTTTAGCTTTTTGAGGAACCAGACAACTCTTTCCCATGGTGGCTGCACCATTTTACAGTCCAGGCAGCAATGTATGGGGGTTCCAGTTTCTCCACATCTATTTGTTATTTTCTGTTTCTCTAAATAGTCATAATAGCAGGTGTGATGTAGCACCTCATTATGTTTTTGTTCTGCATTTCCCCAATAACTAATGATATTGAGAATCTTTTAAAAACTGTTTATTAGCCATGTGTGCATCATCTTTGGATAAATACCTCTTCAAGTCATTTGTCCATGTTTTAATCTGTTTGTTTGTTGTCGAGTTGTGGGAGCTCTTTAGATATTCTGTGCATTCATCCCTTATCAGATATATGACTGCAAATATTTTCTCTCATTCTGTGGGATGCCTTTTTACTCTGTTGATAGTGTACTTTGATGCACAAAGGTTTTTAATTTTGAGGAAGCCCAATTTAACTATTTTTTATTGACTGTTCTTTTGGAGTCATATTCAAGAAATAATTGCCAAATCCAGTGTCATGAGGCCTCCCCCTTTGTTTTCTTCCAAGAGTGTTATAGTTTTAGCTCTTACATTTGGATATTTGATCCATTTTAATCATTTGGTATAAGGTAAGAATTCAACTTTATCTTTACATGTGTGTATATTTGCTTCTCCCAGCACCACTATTTGTTGAAAATAATGGCTTTTCCCCAATGCATAGCCTTGGTACCTTTGTTGGAAATAATTTGATCACATATGCAAGGATGTTTTAAAGGTCTGTCTATTCCATCTGATTGGTCAGCATGTTAGCCTTTATGAAAGTCAAACACTGTTTTGATTACCATAATTTTGTAGTACTTTTGAAATCAGGAAGTGTAAAACCTCTGACTTGTTCTTCTTTTTCAAGATTGTTTGGTGCTCTTTGTCCCTTGAAATTCCATATGAATTTCACGATGGATTTTTCTATTTAAACAAACAAAAAAAAACATCATTGGGATTTTGATAGGGGTTGCACAGAATCTGTATATCATCTTGGGTCATATTGATATCTTACTAATATTAAATTTTCCAATTAATGAACATGGGATTTCTATTAATTTGTGTCTTTAATTTCTTTCAGCATATTTTATAGTTTTCAGTGTACAAGCCTTTTACCTTCTTGGTTAAATATATTCCTAAGGGTTTTAGTCTTTTTGATGCTATTGCAAATGGAATTGTTTGCTGAATTTCTTTTGAAGATCATTCATTGTTAGTGTATTGAAACACAACTGTTTTTTTTTTTTTTTTTTTTGGTGTGCTGATTTTGAATCCTGCAACTTTACTTAATTCAATTAATCCTATTTTGAGAAAAAACGTAGAGTCTTCTACATATAAGATAATGTCAACTGCAACAGGGATAATTTTACTTATTTCTGTCCAATTTGTATGCCTTTTATATCTTTTAAAACATTTTTGTTTATTTATTTATTTAATTTATCTCACTCTGTCACCCAGGCTGGAGTGCAGTGGTGCGATCTCGGCTCACTGCAACCTCCACCTCCCAGGTTCAAGAGATTCTCCTGCCTCAGCCTCCTGAGTAGCTGGAATTACAGGCGTGCACCACCATGCCCAGCTAATTTTTGTATATTTAGTAGAGATGGGGTTTCACCATGTTGGCCAGGCTGATCTCGAACTCCTGACCTCAAGCAATCCACCTGCCTTGGCATCCCAAAATGCTGGGATTATAGGTGTGAGCCACCGCACCTGGGCATTATGCCTTTTATATCTTTTTCATGACTAATTGCTCTGGCTAAGACTTTCAGAACTATGGTGAAAGTGAGCATCCTTGTCGTGTTCTAGAGGAAAAGCTTTCAGTCTTTCACAATTTAGTATGATGTTGACTGTGTATTTTTTCATCTGTGCCTCTTATTATGTTGAGATAATTTTCTTCTATTCAAAATTTGTTGTATTTTTATTATGAAAGGATGTTAAATTCTGTTAAATCCTTTTTTTCCCACATCGATTGAGAAGTTTGTGTGGGGTTTTTCCCTTGAGTCTTTTAATGAAGGTGTTATAGTGATTGATTTTCATGTGTTGAGCAATCTTGGCATTGTAGAAATAAATCCTATTTGGCCATGGTGTACCATTCTTTTAATATGTTGTTGGATTTGGTTTGCTAGTATTTTCTTGAGGGTTTTTGCATCTTTATTTACTTATTTATTTTTCTTTTCTTTCTTTTTTTTTTTTGAGACGGAGTCTTGCTCTGTCGCCCAGGCTGGAATGCAGTGGCGCGATCTCGGCTCACTGCAAGCTCTGCCTTCCGGGTTCACGCCATTCTCCTGCCTCAGCCTCCCCGAGTAGCTGGGACTACAGGTGCCCGCCACAACGCCCGGCTAATTTTTTGTATTTTCAGTAGAGACGGGGTTTCATTGTGTTAGCCAGGATGGTCTCGATTTCCTGACTTGGTGATCCACCCTCCTCGGCTTCCCAAAGTGCTGGGATTACAGGTGTGAGCCACCGCGCCCGGCCTTGCATCTGTATTTACAAAGGGTATTGATCTTTACTCTTTTATGGTGTTTTGTAATCAGGGCAAAGCTTTGTAATCAGGGTAAAGCTGGCTTTATATATTAAGAAATGTTTCTTTCCTCTTCTAGTTTTTTAAGTACTATGAGAAGGATTGATTTTAATTCTTTTTTAAATAGTTGTAGAATTCACTAATTGAGCCATCTGGTCTTGGACTTCTTTTTTTGAAAAAAAATTTTTTTTTTTGAGACCTAGTCTTGCACTGTCGTCCAGGCTGGAGTGCAGTGGCACAGTCTCGGCTCACTGCAGCCTCTGCCTCCCAGGTTCAAGTGATTCTTATGACTCAGCCTCCTGAGTAGCTGGGATTACAGGCATTCGCCACCACACTGGCTAATTTTTGTATTTTTAGTAGAGATGGAGTTCCGCCATGTTGGCTAGGCTGGTCTCAAACTCCTAACCTCAAGTGATCTGTCCACCTCAGCCTCCCAAAGTGCTGGGATTACAGGCGTGAGCCACCGCGCCTGACCTTTTTGAAGGTTTTTGCTAACTAATTCAACGTATCTAATTGTGTTATATATGTCTTCAGATGTCTCTTCTTTCTGGAGTTCAATTAATTTTATGCTTCTGAGAATTTATTTAGGTTATCTAATTTTTGTGTACAAATATTCATAGTATTCTTATATATTCCTTTTAATTTATGTAAGTTCAGCACTGTTATTTGTGCCTCCTCTCTATTTTTTGCTGTCAGTCTTGGTAAAATTTGTCAATATTGTTGATATTTTTCCAAGAACCAACTATTGTTTTCATTGATTCTCTGTATTTTTTTCTATTCTTTATTTTATTTATCTCCACTCTAATCTTTATTATTACATTTCTTCTCCTAGACTTCAATTAATTTTCTCTTCTTTTTCTTATTCCTCAAAGTATAAGTTAGGATGTCAAATTGAAATCTGTTTAAATGTAAGAATTTATGGTTTTAGGTTTTCCTCTGAGCACTGCGTTTATTGCATCCCGTAAGTTTTGGTATGTTGTTATTTTCATTTTCATTCATCTCTAAGTATTTTCTAATTTACCTTGTTATATCTTCATTGACCCATTGGTTGTTTAATAGAGTGTTGCTTAATTTCTTCATATTTGTGACTTTCTAAGTTTTCCTTCTGTTATTAATTCCTGGCTTCATTCCACTGTGGCTAGAGAAAATACTGTGTATTATATCAATGTTTTAACACATCTTAATCCTTGTTTTGTGACCTACCATATGATCTATCCTGGAGAATAGTCTATGTGTACTTGAGACATATGCATATTTTTCTGTTGTTGAGTAAGGTGTTCTCTATGTCTGTTAGGACTAGTTGGTTTATAATATCTTTCAGGTCTTCCATATTATAATTGATCTTCTGTCCAGACGTTCTATACATTATTGAAAGTGGGGTATTGAAATTCCCAACTAATATTATAGAACTATTTTTCCTTTTAATTCTGTCAGTATTACCTCTCTCTCTCTCCACACACACACACACACACACACACACACACACACTCACCCCACAGCCCTTTGAAAGCCCTTATATATACATAAGCGCTCTTGTTTGGTGTATATATGCCTATAATTTTTTATCCCCTTTGTTAGCCGATTGTTTTATCTCCTTTGTCTCTTATAAATCTAGAGTGTCTGTATTATAGGCTTCCAGCTCTCTTTTGGTTATTATTTGTGTGGGATATACTTTCCCAGTTTTCATTTTAACCTATTTGTGTTTTTAGTTCTAAACTGAGTATTTTGAGATAGCATATAATTGTATCATTTTTTACAAAATTCATTCTGCTAATATCCACCTTTCGATTAGAGGGTTTAATGCATTTACATTCACTAATAAGGAAGGATATCTGCTATTTGTTGTTTCCTGTATGTCTTATACATTTGTTCCATTATTCCATTATTGCCTCATTTTAGGGTTAGTTACATTTTTAATTTTTCAATTTTAGTAAACCAATTTGATTTTCCTCTCCTTTACTTTTGTGTATATTCTTGAGATATTTTATTTTTTGTTACTATGGGGATCACATTTAACATCCTTAATTTGCAACAATATACTTTGAATTGATACCAACTTAACTTTAATTTCATACAAAAACTCTGTTCATGTACATCTCCGTCTTCTCCTTTTATGTTATTGTTGCCACAAATTACATCTTTATACACTGTGTAGCCATAACATAGATTCATATTTTACACATTTGTATTTAAATCATGTAACAAACACAAAGTGGAATTATCAGTCAAAAAATAATAATACTGGCATTTATATTTACCCATTAAGTTACCTTTACTGGATATCTTCATTTATATATTTATTTTTTAGAGATCTGAAGTGATTTTACTTTTACTTCCTTCACTTTAAGCCAATCGTGACATTTCACAGTGATTTCTGGGTTGGGCGCAGAAATTCTTGATTGTCAGGGTGATTTTATTTTAGCTCTTTAAATGTGTCATCCCAGTGCTTCTGGACTGTATGGTTTCTGATAAAAAATGATCTTTTAATCTTATCAATGAGCCCTGTACGGTCATTGATATGTATGAGTCACTTCCCTTTTATGGCTTTCAAAATTCCTTTTGTTTTTGTTTTTTTGACTATTTGATTATAATGTGTCTCACTGTGGATAACTCTGAGTTTATCCTACTTGGCGTTCATTGAGTGTCTTGAATTTGTAAATTCATGTATTTCGTCAAATTTGGGACGTTTTCAGCCATAAAATAATTAAACCTTTTTGGCCCCTTTCTCTCCTAGAACACTAATAATGCATGTGTTGTTTCCCTTGATGGTGCACAGTTCACTTATGCTCTGTTCATTTTTCTTCATTCTTTCTTATTTTCTCTTCTCAGATTTAATCATTTTGATTGTCCTATCTTTGTTATTTCTTCTGCCAGCTCAAATCTGTTCTTGGACTCCTCTAGTGTACATTTTATAGATAGTGCTTTTCAGCTGCAGACTTGCTGTTTGGTTTTTTAAAATAATTTCTATCTATTGATATTCTCATTCTGTTTATATGTTGGTTTTCATGTTTTCTTTAATTCTTTTTCTATGTTTTCCCCTAGCTCTGTCAGCGTATTTAAAGCATTGCTTTAAAGTGTACATCAAGTAAGTCCAATGTCTGAGCTTTTTCAAGGATAGTTTATGTTGATTTATTTTATTTCTTTAAATTGGCCATAGCTTCTTGTTTCCTTGACTTGTGATTTTTTTTGTTGACAAGTGGATATTTTAATATTACAATGTGTTCTCACTGGAAATCAGATTCTTCCCTTTCTCCAGGGCTGTCTATCTTTTTTTTTGTTGTTGTTAAAGGTTGTAGTATTCCATTTGTTTAGTGACTTTACAAAACTACTTTTGCAAAGATTTTATTTCTTGTGTGTGGTCACTGAAGTCTGTATTTCTTAGCTTGCGTTCACCTTGCACATTTTCAGAGATTTCCTTGAATGTTAGGAGCTACAACAAGCTAAAATTTCCCACCCTTTTCAAAGACTGTCTCTGTGTCAGGCAACTTCTTCTACACTTGGCTAGCTTACTCCATGCCTAGGGATCACACTGGGGTAAAACTTTAGGGTTGCCATAGGTCTTTTGTGACCCTTCACCTTTTCCTGTGCGTGCAAATGGCTTTTGAAACGCCCCTATATATGCAGCTACTTTTTAATGTCTTAATTTCCCAAAGAAACTCTCCCCAGATTTTTTCTTAGGGCTTAGGTAGTCTATTGTATGTTTCAACCATAATTTTTTTGCCCCAAGCACATGATGAGTATTAATTTAGCTTGCACTGTTTTTGAGCGATGCCCACCACTTTTCTGGCCTGAGTTCTGAGTTAGGCAAAACAGAGACAAGCACCTTGCACTGGTATTTTAGGTATCTCCAGTCATGGTAGAACAGACATACACAATAATTTGTTAATAAGATATGTTCTTTCTTTGGAATCAGAGACCAGGATCTCACACTGGAAATACATGCTGCTGCCACTTCATCACCACTGCCATACTGGGAAGGAGATGGAGTTTCCTATCACACAGCTTTCCTAACATTTTTAAGTTGCTTTTTTTCCTTAGATCAGCATTCTATTGGTTGCTGTAAGCCTTTGATTTTTTTCCAGAGTTCCAACAAGTAACAGCGAAGATATGAAATCAACCTAGTTGTCCAATGACAGATGTATGGATAAAGAATATATGGTATACATACATCATAGAATACTATTCAGCCAAAACAAAGAATGAAATCCTGTCATTCATGTAAACATGGATAAGACCAGAGGACATTATGTTATGTGAAATAAGCCAGGAACAGAAAGTTAAACAGCACATGTACTCACTCATATGTGGATGCTTTAAAAAGTTGATCTCATAGAAGTAAAAAGTAGAGCAGAGGATGCCAGTGGCTGGGAAGGGTGGTGAAAAAGGAGGCAGAAGCAGAGGTTGTTAAAGAATACAAAATTACAGCTACACAGAAGGAATAAGTTCCGGTATGCTACACCACTGTAGGATGACTCTAGTTATCAATAATATATAGTTTTAAATAGCTAGGAGGATAGTGAATGTTCCCAACACAAATAAATGATAAATGTTTCAGTTGATGGATATGCTAATTGCCCTGATTGATCACTACACATTATATGTATCAATATATCACTATGTACCCCATGAATATGTACAATTATTGCCCAATTAAAAAGAAAAAAGAAAAAAATAACAAAAAAGTTGGTTATGGAAGCTTCTGCTTGTTTTTTTGTTTTTGTTTTTGTTTTCGAGACAGAGTTTCACTCTTTTTGCTCAGGCTGGAGTGCAATGGCGCAATCTCAGCTCACCACAACCTCTGCCTCCTGGGTTCAAGGGATTCTCCTGCCTCAGCCTCCCAAGTAGCTGGGATTACAGGTATGTGCCACCATGCCCAGCTAATTTTGTATTTTTAATAGAGATGGGGTTTCTCCATGTTGGTTAGGCTGGTCTTGAATTCCCGACCTCAGGTATCCGCCCGCCTTGGCCTCCCAGAGTGCTGGGATTACAGGCATGAGCCAATGCGCCCAACCTGCTTCTGCTTGTTTTTAATGTTCCCATGGGGACATGAAGGCTCAGCAATGCCTACTCTGCCATTTTGCTGATGTCATCTCTTGAGAAGGTAGTTTGGAATCATATACTTTATTTGTATGAGGGTCTGTGCACATGGTGAAAACCTCACTTTTAAATTAAGGGAATTAGTTTGTAGTATTCTGTTTAATTCTGCTGTACTTGAGATTTTCACTAAAATTTAATACTATCTGATATTACATCCCACCACATGATAATTAACTGCCATGTCAAGATTTTATTTTTTGCTTAGACATAGAATTTGAGAAACCAACATGATTTTCGAAGCTCTAATACAGTGCCTGCCTTGTTCTCAGCACTCTTACCATATTATCTGCTGCATTCTCACCAACTTTCTAGGAAGACATAACATGACAATAAATTTGACAGTGCCTTCTCAAGTGCAAGTCAGTTTTCAAATATGTCATTTCATCACAAATCATTCGCATTTTAAAAATTCCTTGGTTAATTACTTAGTGTTTATTATATTTTTTCTCAATATTATGTGGCACCATTGACAAGGATTTTATTGGGCTAATTTTTCTCAAAGAAGAATAATACGTAGCCACATATACCAAAACCACAGATAACCCAGCTATAATTTTGAGTCCCTATTGCCAAGATAAGGTTCAATGTCAAGTCAAAGAACAACAATCCAAAATATTTTTAAAAAATAATTGGAGCAATCCTACTGTTTTTTACAAAGACTCATAATAAAATCTACTTAGAATCTTCTCATTTTCACTAGTCTCAAAATCATCCCCTTAGAAGGCAACTGTATCCTCAAATTCAAGCCCTCTAAAAATTGACTCTCTTAAATCCAGCCTAAATGATTCTTGAATCAATCCCAACTCCCTGCCTCCCAGTTTATATTATTTTTTATCCCTGTTGAAGAATCTCCTCCAGTATAACTTTTACCACCCTCCCCCTCCATTCTGCCTAGCTTTAGTTCCTAAGGGTTAAGTGAGCAGCCATGAAGTCTTCCTTAGAAGGCCAAATGGGCAGGCTGTGACTGTGTGCTCTCTAACAATATCCAGACCCTTCCACACATGCTTGGTCCTGCTCTTGAGCCAGCTCTAGCCTGTACATCTTCACAAAAACTCTAGGTCAGTCTCCCTGGTGATGGGCCTGGAATATGGTCATCCATGTCCTCAAAGCTCAATCATCAAACTATAGCTGCAGGAGCTCTCTGCTCTTGCTTTTGCCATTATTTCTGACAACAGTGTAGAAATTCCTTATTCCAATATAGCACATATTCTGTATCCAATTTCATGTAAGCCCCACATAAAGTCTCATCTTTGGCAAAAGGGAGAAGAAATTCCTGAACTTGTCTCCCTTGATGGCACCTGCACTGCGGGAGCCATCTCTAACTATGCATGCTGTCAACTCATTGAGTTTTGGCATCAGGAAACTAAGTTCACTTCCAGATCATCTTAATTGAGCTTCTGTGGAAGTGTTGAGGGAGGATTTCTGAGCAGGTAAATAAAATTACACAATGAAAATGAACCCACCATGGTGAGATTGCACCTTTCCCATCTACTCTTGGGGATTCTTATCATAAAAGTTTCAAGTTTTCCTAGAGGAATAATAATAGAAACATTTCATTATTCCCAGAATTATATCATTTTTTAAAATGTCAAATGCATTGTTTCTTTTCTGACCTTTTGAACCCATAATCCAGGATAATTTCCTATCCCTTTTCTCTATTGCCTCCTTTGAACCCAGTAATGAGAACTGTAACCTCAGTAATTATTTCTGTATACAGTCTTATTACATGCTTAGGACTCAGAATAGACATAGAGGATACGCGTCTGTAATGTGTGTCCAAGAATCCATGTCCTGGCTCCGTTAGCCTGACTTAGAATGTAGGGTGCTGTTTTGTGATGTGGGTGTATTGTATTCACTGAGGAATGACTGGGAAGGTGAGATCTCAAAGGACTGAGTTATAATCTACCTCTACATTGAGTTATTTCTTCATGCCTATTTCTGTCATTGTCTTATTTGCAAAAAGGTGAAAAATGCTATTAGCCATACCTATCTCAGGGCAGTGATGATTAAAGGAGAGGACATACAGGAAGATACTTCAGAAAAGTTTACTCTTCAATTTTTTAATACTCTCTAGAAATGTATGTATTATTTACACCAAAAATGTATTCAAAGCTCTGCTGTTTTAGTTAGACATTTTCCGAGGTATTATCTCTCTTCCAGAATGGTGGTGTGAGAAGCTCTGTAAATATGCCTTCCAGTGAAATAGTTACAACTGTTGAGAGCTTTTTAAAAAGCAACCATCTAAAGTCTTTTGAAATTGTTCTTAGAGCATACAGCAAATGAAGCAAATGAAGCAAATGAAGAAACACTTATTGAAGCAGATTTACTAAATCTCAGCTAGAACAGTAAGAGTCTGTGACATTTGAGCCAACACTCTCTCCTTCCCCTTAGCTCAGTTCTCTATGGGAAGCTGTGGCCAAGAAGATGGGGCTCTCTTTACCCCAGCTTCCAATCAAAGGCTACAGTAGGCTACTGTATCTCCCTGGAAAGAGCAAGTTGCCAGCATTTTTTATTACCCCACCCCCATTTGTGTTGTAGAGAATAAATTCCATGTGTGTGTGACTGAGAGGGCGATAGCTCCCTTCCTCCACCAAGACTGCACTCACAAGATAGAGGCCCTATCCCAGGCAGAGGAGATGAAGAACACTGGAGTCCCATACTACACTCATCCAGCAGGCTCAAAGGCAACACTTTCACATTGGGAGAGGTAAAACTGAGAAGACCAGAAACCAGTACCCAGTGCCCTGCCTCTGAAGCAGGGTGTCATTCAGAGAGAAGGGTGACATTGTGCTTGTTCCCAGCTCCAGGGCATTGATTCAAAAATGGTTTTCCAGGGGATGGTAGACCATAAGAACAGAGATCTCTGAAGCTTTCTTCAAAGGAAATGAAATTATTTTGGAGCTGAGTGTGGAGAAGCTAAGGCAATTAAGTAGAGGGTGATGGCTCCATACAGCAACAAGCTAAACCATACACCAACTAGTTCATCAAACTGGGAAACAGGCAGACAAGAGAAGGCCCCCAGGAGTCAAAAGAAACCTCAAAAACTACCCCTGTAAAGGGGCCCAAAATAATTAAATCAGACTATGAAGCGATTTATACCCCAGACATTGTTGAGAACAATAGAGAAATTAACCTGCAATTAGTGAAGGCTAACTGCTGAGTGTGATACTAACAGAGGCAGACAACTTAGCACACAGGAGCCAACAGGAGCCCTACTAAAATCTATTATCCCACAGTGTCTGTGTGTATCCCCAGACTTCACTCTCTGAGAAACATCATAGGTTTCACACTGTGAGGAACATAGACTTTACTGAAACAGCCAAGTCACTAAACAGATAAGCAATAACAACGGTCCTGGGAGAGGGATAGGTGAGTATCCAGAGGGCTTCAATGGCAAATCAAACACGTATTTAAATAAGAAATAATGTTTTACTCAACACACAAATTCCTCTACAAAATAGAGGAGGCAGGAACACTTCCCAACTTATTTTATGAGACTATTATTATCCTTTTACAAAAGCTGGACAAAAATATCACAAGAAAAGAATGTTGCATACCAATTCCCTCATGAACACAGCACAAAACTTCTTGAAAAATATTAGCAAGCCAAATTGAGGACATACAAAAGACCATTATACACCATGGCCATGAAGGATGTATCCCAAATGGCAAGACTGATTGAACATCCAAACATTAAGTAATGTTATAAACTATATTAATAGAATGGAAGGAAAAACCACACCTGATTATCTCAATAGTCGCAGAAAACACATTTGACATTATGCAACACTGATTTATGACCAAAACCCTCAACAAACTTGGAAAAGAAGAAAACTTTCTCAACCTGATAAAGGGCATCTGTGCAAAACCTAAAGAGGACATTATACTTAATGGTGAAAGACTGAAAGCTTTCGCTCTGATACTAGGAACAAAGACAGGATGGCAACTCTCACCTCTTCTATTCAACAATGTACTGGAGATTCTATACGGGGGAATTAGGCAGGGAAAAGAAACAGAAGGCATTCGTATTGGAAAGGAAGAACTAATAATGTTCTTCTACATACAAGATGATGTATGTATGTAGAAAAATCCTAAGAAATTCACAAACACACACATACACATACAGAAACATGTAGAACTGTACTTTTACAAGGAAAGCATGGTTGAAAGATACAATATCTATTTACAAAAATTAGCTGTATTCCTCCAATACATAAGTAAATATAAAATTAAGAACACAATTTGTAATGTTGACTTGCATTATTTCTCAGCTCATCTCTAGGTTCACTAAATAAGTGCAGTCAAAATTCAAAAACAAAAGAATACAATTTGTTTCACAATAAAATAAAAAAGAATAAAATACTTAAAAATCTGCTTACCAAAAGAATATTATATTTTTACATTTAAAAATTGCAACTTATTTTTAAGGAAAATTATAGAAGAACCAAATAAATAGAAAAATATCCCATGTTTATAGATAGGAAGAGTCAATATTGTTAAGATGGCAATTCTTCACAAATTGATCTACAGGAAATTCATATCAAAATTCCAGCAAGCTTTGGCAGAAACTTACAATTAGATCTTGAAATGTATATAACAATGTGAAAACCTAGAATACTCAAAATAATTTTGAAAGATAATGAAGTTGAAGTGATAGTAATCACTTCTTGATTTGCAAACTTACTGGTACAGTTATCAAGACAGTGTGATACTGGCATAAGGCTAGAAATATAGATCAATAGACAAAAATTAAAAGTGTATCAATAAATCCCTATATTATTAAAATGTACACTTGAAATTGATGAATTATATGATATGTAAAATATATCTCAATTAGATTAACTAAAAAGAAAATAGAGGTTGACCTATTCTCACTAAAACTGCAGTCTTGCCCTGACACAGCACAATTTAAGATTAGAGTGAAGTGATCATTTGTTCATATTGTCTGTCTAACTGAGGAAAAAATGAACATTCTGAGGAAAATGATCAATTTTATTCTCTAACATTATTTTATATACAACTTCTGGCATAAATTTTTTTAAAAGGAGACAGATGAATAGGAGAAAAATATGACTGATAATCATAATAAAAATCCAGAACAATGAAATAGCTATTATAAATATAAAAAGAAAATAAAATTGAACAAAATGGATGAAAGATGGGAAGTCTAAAAGAACATTTTAATATATAAGATAATCAAATTGTCATTATAAAAATTCAAGACATAATATCTAAACTTAAGAATTCATTGAGTCCATGTCAGAGCAGGCTGGGCAGAGCAGAAGACAGAAATAATGAAGTAAAAAACACGTAAATAGAAAACATCCACACTGAAATAGAAAGAAGAAAAAAGATTGAAAATAGAGAACAGAATATAAGAGACATTAGGAAAGCTTTCAGGTGGTCTAATATGTATTTAATTGAAGTTCAGAAGGTGTGGAGAGAGAACAGGCAAAAACAAGACACGAACTAAAATTTTCAAAATCTGGTATAAGATATCAGACTACAGATTTAAGACATTTAAGACAAAGCGTAAGCAGTTTCAGAAAGGAAAAGGAAAAAAGAAAGCCAACAACTAGGTAAATCAAGCTTTCCCAGATACAGGGCGAAAAAATAGTCAAGCTTTGGATAACCACAGATACAGGGTGAAACAAAAAATTTTAAGCAGCCAGGAGAAAGGTTACATTTATTACTTGCAAAGGGCCAATATTAAGATTGGCAAATCCTAATATTTTCAAGTGAATGCATTTGCCACAAGACAGGGGAAAACCATCTTTAAAAGAATGCGGGGTGTGTATGGGGGGAGGTGACTACTAAGTAAGACATGTATACTCAGTGAAAACAAGCTCCACAAATGAAAGGTAAATAAAGATATTTCCATGTGAACAAAACCTGGCAGAATTTGTTACCATGAAATCTGTAATAAGTGAAATATTAATGAAAATATTTCAGTCTGGAGGAAAATGGTCTCAGATGGAAGTGCTAAAAAGGATAAAGATTGCCAGAAATAGTAAAATGGGGGAAAACACAAAAGAATACTGACTAAAATAATGACAATAACAGTGTCCTGTGGGGTCCATCACATTTGTGAAGTAAAATACATGACAACAATAGCACAAAGAGTGGAGGAAATATATATAGATAACAGTTATAAAGTTGTGCGTTATTTTCAACACAATAAAATTACCAATTTAAGGTAGATTACAATATTTCAAGGATGTGTATTAAAATATTCATAATAATCACTAAAAGAGCAAAGCAACAAATATAAAACTAGAAATCTGGTAAAGGAGATGAAATAAAATATGAAAAAACTTGATTCATCCAATAGAAGTCTGGAAAGTAGAGTCAAATAAAAAAGTATGGATACAATAATTAGAAAGCAAATGCCAAAACGAAAGCCCTACACCCAGTTATATCAGTGATGATGTTAAATGTAAATGATCTACGCACTTCAATTAAAAGGCAGAAATTTTCAGACTGGATTTTAAAAAAAACAAGTATACGCCCTTTAAAAGAGGCATTTTTTAAATATGAGAGACAGATAGGTTAAAATTAAACGGCCCAAGGAAAATTATTGCATATATCAATCAGAGGACTTGCATAAGAATGTTTGCAGCAGCTTTAAATACATAAAGTAGTCTAAGTCTGGAAATGACTCAGAACATATCACTGCTACATGCAATACGTGAATAAATCTCACAGGCACCATATTGAGAAAATGGAACTAGGCAAAGCAATGTACATCTTCTATAATTTTATTTATATGATGGCTAACAGCAGTTAAAACTAATCAATGGTGATTGAAGTTAGAATAGGTGTTATCTCTGAAGGAAGGAGTATATGGTCTGGGGAATGCACAATGAAAATGCACAATGAAAAGTTAGAGGATAAATGTTCTAAGAGGTCTGGGAAGTGGATATATATATATATATATATTCACATATATATGTGTATATATATGTGGATATATATATACTTATATATATATGAATTTATTGAGCTGTACTTTTAGGATCATTTCCCTTTACTCATTGAAATGTATGTATGTTAGACCTCACTTAAGGAGAAAGAACAGAAACAAGCAAATGCATGAATGCGACCAAAGTGCTTACATGGATTCCTAAATTTCCATTGCTAGAAACTTAGGTTGTAGTCAATTTTTCACTACAACAGAAATATTTTTAGAAGGAAAATGACACCACATTTATTAATCTTAAAAAATAAGAATAAATGATTGTCCATATAATAATGATAAAGATAGCAAAGTAATGATAGTTAGTCTACTTAATAGGGGCTGCCTCCATCCAGTTATGCAACTCCACTTCCACCTGCTCCCTGTCAATTTTTTTTCCAAAGAGAGCTTTAAATTTCCAAATCCAAATACATAAGGATGAGAAGGCCAAAACAAATTTGTTGACAATTTCTGAGAATAAAAGGAGGAAGTCACTTCCCATCTGCCCACATTTCTAATGTCCATCCCTTCCTTCTAGGATACAGTCTGAGGGCATCCCTGTTTAACGCACAGAGGAGAAAACCCAGCCAGGTAACTGAGTGTATGACTTGGTCCAATGAAGGTAAGCCTGACAAGGCAGAACCAGTCCACTATCACAGAGTCACAGATGGCCAGCCCGGAAGGAAAGAGCCGCTGGTTACAAGGTGTGCAGAGACAAGCTAGTATCCCAACACATCCGTCCTGTGGTGCGTGTACACATCTGGCACCAATTCCCTCACTTCCCTGTCCAGAGAGGCCTGTGTGTGTGTTTGTGTGTAAGAGCCCTCTAAGCAGATGAGAACTTCCAGTAAGCAAGGCATACAGGACAGATGTCGGACAACTCGGACAAGTTAAAGAGGAGGCGGCTAATAAATGTGCTTTCCCAGGGCCACCTCTGGAAGGAAGAGGTCACATCAAGATGTTCCTCTTTGCTTTTCACAAGCAAGTCATGTCAATGTTTTAAAAGAGTTTTGGGAGATGAACTTCTGACCCAAATTTGTGCAGACAGGTGAACCTGTCTTCAATTAGTGCTCAATTGCTTCTTCCTGAGATTCTCCAATTTTGCCTCTTCCTCATGGTCCTTTTAAAGAACCTAATATCAGGCCGGACGCGGTGGCTCACGCCTGTAATCCCAGTACTTTGGGAGGCTGAGGCGGGCGGATCACGAGGGCAGGAGATCGTAGACCATCCTGGCTAACATGGTGAAACCCGGTCTCTACTAAAAAATACAAAAAATTAGCCAGGCGTGGTGGTGGGCGCCTGTAGTCCCAGCTACTCGGGAGGCTGAGGCAGGAGAATGGCATGAACCCGGGAGGCGGTGCTTGCAGTGAACCGAGATCGCGCCACTGCACCTCCGGCCTGGGTGGAGACTCCGTCACAAAAAAACAAAAACAAAAACAAAAACAAAACAAAACAAAACAAAAAAAAACCTAATATCAATGTGTCATCTCTGATTTGTGCCAGCTTAGGCCTCACGCCGTATGTACCATGTGCTTTTGGCAGTCTCTGCAGTGCCTGGTATTGCCCTTACCTCCCTTGCTTCATCCTTCCCTCTGCCCCACCCTTTTTCCCTCCTCTCCCTGCAGGTGCCCTAATTCTTTGCCAGCCCACATGTCATTATCCAGTGTCTCAGGTACCTTCTGCCTTCTTATGGCTTTCTCAGGGCTTTCTTCCATTTCTCGTGGTTCTCCAGGGTCTTTGGGCTCCATGGAGGAGGAGGACGCTCGGTCTCCCTTGTCCAGGCAATCCTGCACAAGAGCCTGTGAGCCAACATACTTCCTGAACGTACATCCTTCAGTGTGTATTGCCCTCTAGAATTTTCCAGACAGGCGTAGCTGTGCTATGGGACAGAGTTTGAGCATTTCTGTTCAGTTAAAACACCATCTAATCTCATCACAATATCACCCGACTCCTAACAGGAATGACGTCTGTTAGTGGGAGGCCACCTTTGATTGAGTGTGAAAGGAAGAAGCAAGGACAGGCTGGCATGGAGTAAAAGCTACACTGTCCCAGGCTGTGCGCCATCCTTCGGCACTCACCGTGAGCTCTAGGCCCTTGCCTTTGACGTTTCACACCCCTGTGGATCGGGGCCCTTACTATACTGTGAGAATAATATGCCATGATCATTATATTAATAATAAGTGGCATTTCTAATGCCAGAAAACACAGAACTGAGTAGTGACCTGGCCATGCTACATTCATGCAATGGTGAACATTTCCAGTCTGTTGGCCTCATTTTCGACCTCTACAAAAATGTAAATATTAGAAGGATCTTAGAAGTTTATGAATTCTCCTTCAATATGTATCTTTCTATGAATCAGAGTCCTAGGAAGGAACCATAAGCATTTTTTTAAATTTTACTTTAAGTTCAGAGACACATGTGCAGAATGTGCAGGTGTGTTACATAGGTATACATGTGCCATGGTGGTTTGCTGCATCTATCAACCCGTCATCTAGATTTTAAGCCCCGAATGCATTAGATATTGTCCCAATGCTCTCCCTCCCCTCGCCCCACACCCCTTGACAGGCTCCCGTGTGTGTTGTTCCCCTACCTGTGTCCATGTGTTCTCATTGTTCAATTCCCATTTATGAGTGAGAACATGCAGTATTTGGTTATCTGCTCCTGTGTTAGTTTGCTGAGGATGATGGCTTCCAGCTTCATTCGTGTCCTGGAAAAGGACATGTTCTCATTCTTTTTACGACTGCATAGTATTGCATGGTATATATGTACCAGATTTTCTTTATCCAGTCTATTATTGATGAGCATTTGGGTTGATTCCATGTCATTGCTATTGTAAATAGTGCTGTAGTAAACATAGGTGCACCTGTGTCTTTACAGTAGACGGATTTATATTCCTTTGGGTATATACCCAGTAATGGGATTGCTGGATCAAATGATATTTCTGGTTCTAGATCCTTGAGGAATCACCACGCCATCTTCCACAATGTTTGAACTAATTTATATTCCCACCAACATCGTAAGTGTTCCAATTTCTCCAAAGCCTCACCAGCATCTATTTTTTCCTAACTTTTTAATAATCGTCACTCTGACTAGCGTGAAATGGTATCTCATTGTGGTTTGATTTGCATTTCTCTAATGATCAGTGATCATGAGCTTTTTTCATATGGTTTTTAGTCACATAAATGTCTTCTTTTGAGAAGTATCTGTTCATATATTTTGCCCACTTTTTGATGGGGTTGTTTTTATCTTGTACATTTGTTTAAGTTCCTTGCAGATTCTGGATATTAGACCTTTGTCAGATGGGTAGATTGCAAACATTTTCTCCCACTCTGTAGGTTGCCTGTTCACTCTGATAGTAGTTTCTTTTGCTGTGCAGAAGCTCTTTAGTTTAATTAGATCCCATTTGTCAATTTTGGCTTCTGTTGCAATTGCCTTTGGTGTTTTACTCATGAAGTATATGCCCATGCCTATGTCCTGAATGGTATAGCCTAGGTTTTCTTCTAGGACTTTTATAGTTTTGGGTTTTACATTTAAGTCTTTAATCCATCTTGAATTAATTTCTATGTAAGGTATAAGGAAGGGGTCCAGTTTCAGTTTTCTGCATATGGCTAGGAAGCTTTCCCAGCACCATTTATTAAATAGGGAATCTTTCCCCATTGCTTGCTTTTGTCAGGTTTGTCAAAGATAAGATTGTTGTAGATGTGTGGTGTTATATCTGAGGTCTCCCTTCCATTCCATTGTCTATATATCTGTTTTGGTACCAGTACCATGCTGTTTTGGTTACTACAGCCTTGTAGAATTGTTTGAAGTCAGGTAGTGTGATGCCTCCAGCTTTGTTCTTTTTGCTTAGGATTGTCTTGGCTATACGGGCTCTTTTTTGGTTCCATATGAAATTTAAAGTAGTTTCTTCTAATTTTGTGAAAATGTCAATGGTAGTTTGGTGGGAATAGCACTGAATCTATAAATTAGTTTGGACAGTATGACCGTTTTCACGATATTGATTCTTCCTATCCATGAGCATGAAATGTTTTTCCATTTGTTTGTGTCCTCTCTTATTTCCTTGAACAGTGGTTTATAGTGCTCCTTGAAGAGGTCCTTCATATCCCTTGTAAGCTGTATTCCTAGGTATTTTATTGTCTTTGTAGCAATTGTGAATAGGAGTTCATTCATGATTTGGCTCTCTGCTTGTCTGTGGGAATGCTTGTGATTTTTGCACATTAATTTTGTATCCTGAGACTTTGCTGAAGTTGCTTATCAGCTTAAGGAATTTTAGGGCTGAGAAAATGGGGTTTTCTAAATATAGAATTTTGTCATCTGCAAACAGAGACGTTTTTACTTTCTCTCTTCATATTTGAATATGCTTTATTTCTTTCTTTTGCCTGATTGCCCTGGCCAAGACTTCCAATACTATGTTAAATAGAAGTGGTGAGAGAGGGCATCCTTGTCTTGTGCCGGTTTTCAAAGGGAATGCTTCCAGCATTTGCCCATTCAGTGTGATATTGGCTATAGGTTTGTCATACATAGCTCTTATTATTTTGAGATATGTTCCATCAATACCTAGTTTATTAAGAGTTTTTCGCATGAAGGGATTTTGAATTCTACTGAAGGCCTTTTCTGCATCTACTGAGATAATCATGTGGTTTTTGTCATTGGTTCTCTTTATATGATAGGTTAAATTTATTAATTTGTGTATTTTGAACCAGCTTTGAATCCCAGGGATGAAGCTGACTTGATTGTGGTGGATAAGCTATTTGATATACTGCTGGATTTGGTTTGCCAGTATTTTATTGAGGATTTTCATATTGAAGTTCAGCAGGGATATTGACCTAAAGTTTTCCTTTCAGTGGTTTCTCTGCCAGGTTTTGGTATCAGGATGATGCTGGCTTCATAAAATAAGTTAGGGAGGAGTCCACCCTTTTCAGTTGTTTAAAATAGTTTCATAAGGAATGATACCAGCTCCTCTTTGTACCTCTGGTAGAATTTGGCTGTGAATCCATCTGCTCCTGGGTTTTTATTGGTTGGTAGGCTATTAATTCTTGCCTCAATTTTAGAACTTGCTATTGGTCTATTCAGGGATTCGATTTCTTCCTGGTTTAGTCTCGGGAGGGTGTGTGTGTCCAGGAATTTATCCATTTCTTCTAGATTTTCTATTTTATTTGTGTAGAGGTGTTTATAGTATTCTCTGATGGTAGTTTGTATTTCTGTGGGATCAGTGGTGATATCCCTTTTATCATTTTTTATTGTGTCTATTTGATTCTTCTCTTTTTTCTTCTTTATTATTCTAGCTAGTGGTCTATGTATTTTGTTAATTTTTTCAAAAAACGAGCTCCTGATTTCATTAATATTTTGAAGGGATTTTCATGTCTCTATCTCTTTCAGTCCTGCTCTGACCTTAGTTATTTCTTGTCTTCTGCTAGCTTTTGAATTTGTTTGCTCTTCCTCCTCTAGTTCTTTTCATTGTGATGTTAGGGTGTCGATTTGAGATTTTTCCAGCTTTCTGATGTGGGCATTTAGTGCTATAAATTTCCCCCTTCACACTGCTTTAGCTGTGTCCCCAAGATGCTGGTACATTGTCTCTTTGTTCTCATTGGTTTCAAAGAACTTCTTGATTTCTGCCTTGATTTTGTTATTTACCCAGGAGTCATTCAGGAGCAGTTTGTTTAATTTCCCTGTAGTTGTGCAGTTTTGAGTGAGTTTCTTTATCCTGAGTTCTAATTTAATTGCAGTGTCATTGGAGAGACTGTTTATTATTATTTCAGTTCTTTTGTGTTTGCTGAGGAGTGTTTTACTTCCAACTATGTGGCCAGTTTTAGAATAAGTGCCATGTGGCACTGAGAAGAATGTATATTCTATTTATCTGAGGTGGACAGTTCTGCAGATATCTATTAGGTCCACTTGATCCAGAGCTGAGTTCAAGTATTGAATATCCTTATTAATTTTCTGTCTCATTGATCTGTCTAATATTGACAGTGGGGTGTTAAAATCTCCCATTATTATTGTGTGGGAGTCTGCCTCTTTGTAGGTCTCTAAGAACATGTTTTATGAATCTGGGTGCCCCTGCATTGGGTGCATATATATTTAGCATAGTTAGCTCTTCTTGTTGCATTGATCTCCTTACCATTATGTAATGCCCTTCTTTGTCTTTTTTCGATCTTCGTTGGTTTAAAGTCTGTTTTGTTAGAGAGTAGAATTGCAAGCCCTGCTTTTTTTTTTTGCTTTCCATTCGCTTGGTAAATATTCCTTCATCCCTTTATTTTGAGCTTATGTGTGTCTTTGCACATGAGATGGATCTCCTGAATACAGCACACTGACGGGTCTTGACTCTTTATCCAATTTACCAGTCTGTGTCTTTTAATTGGGGCATTTAGCCCATTTACTTTTAAGGTTAATATTGTTATGTGTGAATTTGATCCTATCATTATGATGCTACTGGTTATTTTGCACACGAGTTGATGCAGTTTCTTCATAGTGTCACTGGTCTTTATATTTTGATGTGTTTTTGCACTGGCCAGTATGTTTTTTCTTTCCATATTTAGTGCTTCCTTCAGGATCTCTTGTAAGGCAGGCCTGGTGGTGACAAAATCCCTTAGCATTTGCTTATCTGTAAAGTATTTTATTCCTTCTTTGCTTATGAAGCTTAGTTTGGCTGGATATGAAATTCTGGGTTGAAAATTCTTTTCTTTAAGAATGTTGAATATTGGCCCTCCGCTCTCTTCTGGCTCATAGGGTTTCTGCACAGATATCCACTCGTAGGGTTTCTGCAGAGAGATCTGCAGAGATAGTCTGATGGGCTTCTCTTTGTAGGTGACCTTACCTTTTTCTCTGGCTGTCCTTAACATTTTTTCTTTCATTTCAACCTTGGAGAATCTGATGATTATGTGTTTTGGGGTTGATCTTCTTGTGGAGTATCTTAGTGGTGTTCCGAATTTGAATGTTGAATTTGAATTTGAATGTCAGCTTGTGTTGCTAGGTTGGGGAAGTTCTCCTCGATAATATCCTGAAGTGTGTTTTCCAACTTGGTTCCACTCTCCCCATCACTTTCAGGTACACCAGTCAATTATAGGTTTGTTCTTTTCACATGGACCCATATTTCCTGGTGGCTTGTTCATTCCTTTTTATTTTTTTCTCTAATCTTGTCTGCGTGTCTTATGTCGGCAAGGTGGTCTTCAATCTCTTATATCCTTTCTTCCACTTGATCAATTCAGCTATTGATACTTGTGTATGCTTCAGGAAGTTCTTATGCTGTGTTTTTCAGCCCCATCAGGTCATTTATGTTCCTCTCTAAACTGGTTATTCTAGTTAGCACTTTCTGTAACCCTTTATCGAGGTTCTTAGCTTCCTTGCATTGGGTTAGAACATGCTCCTTTAGCTAGGAGGAGTCTTTTATTACCCACCTTCTGAAGCCTACTTCTGTCAATTTGTCAATCTTGTTCTCCATCCAGTTTTGTGTCCTTGCTGGAGAGGAGTTGCAATCATTTGGAGGAGAAGAGACATTCCGGCTTTTGGAATTTTCAGCATTTTTGCGTTGGTTTTTCCTCATCTTCATGGATTTATCTATCTACCTTTGATCTTTGAGGCTGATGACCTTTGGATGGGGCTTTTGTGTGGGGGTCTTTTTTGTTGATGTTGATGTTGTTGCTTTCTGTTTGTTATTTTGTCTTCTAACAGTCAGGCCCCTCTTCTACAGGTCAGCTACAGTTTGCTAGAGGTCCACAGTAGACCCCGTTTGCCTGGGTATCACCAGTGGAGGCTGCAGAACAGCAAAGATTGCTCCTTGCCCCTTCCTCTGGAAGCTTCATCTCAGCAGGGCACCGACATGATGCCAGCTGGAACTCTCCTATATGAGGTGTCTGGAGACCCCTGTTGGGAGGTCTCACCCAATCAGGAGGCATGGGGTCAGGGACCCATCCAAGGAAGCAGTCTGACTGTTCCTTAGAGGAGCTGGCATGCTGTGCTGAAGGAATCTCTCTCATCCAGATTACCTAGACTCTCCAGAGCCAGCAGGCAGGAAAGATTAAGTCTGCAGAACCTGAGACCATGCTGCCCCTCACCTCAGGTTCTCTGTCCCAGGGAGATGAGAGTTTTATCTGTAAGCCCCTGAGTAGCTGCTGGATCTCCTGAAGAGATGCCCTTCCCAGTGAGGAGGAATCTAGAGAAGCAGTCTGGCCACAGCCACTTTGCCATGCTTTGGTGAATTCTGCCCAGTCCAAACCTCCCAGCCTCCTTAGCACTGTCAGGGGAAAATCGCCTACTAAAGCCACAGTAATGGTTGTCGCCCCTCCCCCCACCAAGCTCAGACATCCCAGGTCAGCTCCAGACTGCTGTGCTGGCAGTGAGAATTTCAAGGCAGTGGTTCTTAGCTTGCTGGGCTCTGTGGAAGTGGGACCCGCTGAGTGAGACCACTTGACTTCCTGGCTTCAGCCCCCTTTCCAGGGGAGTGGAGAGTTATCCTGTTTCATTGGAGTTCCAGGTGCTGCTGGATTACGAAAAACCTCCTGCAGCTTGGTGCCTGCCCAAACAGCTGCCCAGTTTTGTCCTTGAAACCCGGGTCCCTGGTGGTGTAGGCTCATGAGGGAAACTCCTGATCCAAGGATTGCAAAAAATCCATGGGAAAAGCATAGTACCCTGGGCAGGTAGCACAGTCCCTCACCACTTCCCTTGGCTAGGGGAGGGAGATCCTCCGGCTCCGTGCACTTTTGGGTGAAGCAACGTCCCACTCTGCTTCTGCTCACTGTCTGTGGGTTGTACCCACCGCCTAACCAGTCCCAATGAGATGAACTGAGTACCTCAGTTGGAAATGCAGAAATCGCCTGCCTTCTGCATTGGTCTTGCTGGGAGCTACAGAACGGAGCTGTTTCTATTCAGCCATCTTGACCCCTCCTGCCAAGCATCGTTTATTTAAAACATTTTTTATAGTTTTATGGTGCTGACACACAGGATATGCCTGAAATTTTGTAAAATAAATAACAATGTTCAAGCAAATAACACATTTATAAACCTGCCCCAAAGATGCAATAAATAACAGTCCTGGAAAGAAGTAACTATTCTCAGAGTTCCCAGGGCCCAGAAGGGTACACAACCAACCAGCCCAGGGACACCAAGGCTCTGTCTCTACCCCACAAACAAAACCTGCGATGCTGCATTGAGGTCACTGCCCAGCACCACCTGCCCGGCCTCCAGGATCAAGCCCCAGGAAAGTCAGAATAGAAGAAAATAGAAGTGAGCAGTAAGCAGTAAGAACTTACTTTTATAGATAGTTTAATTTCTATGAAAATGTTCATTATATTTTTGGATAACTAAATATATATGAATAAGTCAAAGGAAAGATAAGGAGACCTCCCTTCCTGCTTCTTTCCCTCCCTCTCTTTCATCCTTCCTCACTCCCTCCCTTCCTCTCTCTTTCTCCCTCTCCTGAACGGTGCCAAGGTAGCATCTCCTTTAGCACATCTTCTGGTAAGATCTGATATAGTTCTCTTTACTGGGATGTAGGTGAGGTGATGTTAAAATTGGGACTCAGGGGCAATGGGACCCCATAGCTCTCTGCTCTCCCTTGTCACCCTCTAACAGCCCCTGGAGGAGCTGACCCAGCCTCTAGCATAGCCTTCTCTATGAAGTGACCATGAAACCCATCTTCCAACCTGCCCCTCGAGTCCCTCCAATGCCACATTACAGAGGCCCGTACGACTTGGATGACATTTTACCAAACTCAGCATGCCCACATTGACTATCTTTTCCTTCCAACTCTCCAATATCTGTGTGATCTGGCTCTATCATTTTCCCTTAGAAAGGTTTCGCATGTCTGGTCCTTATTCTTTATCCACACCATTGTCTCCTAGAATCGCATAATGGGGAAGGGATCTCAAGGGCTACTTGGCCTCATCCCCACCATCACATCCCCTAGGTGTTCCTGCAGGAGTGTGGAAGGCACTGTCTGCTGCTGGGACCCCAGGGTCATACATGTTAGCTGGAGTCACCTCCCACCTTCATGATCTTCATGCCTTCTGCCTTCTGGGCCCCATAAAACAAAACAAATCACTCCTGCACAGGACAGCCCAAATAAATTTAAAGCATGGCTGTGTCATCTCTGGGCCATTTCTCGGCACTATTCAATTCTGCATATGACATTTATCCCTCCACTCCCAGGTCAGCCCCCTCTGCACACACACTCAACATGAAGACCCTGACTCTAGTGTGGTCTTTGGGTATAAAGCCCTAGGAGGTCATCTCCTTCCTAAACATTCCAGGTTCCCTGGCCAGAGGTCTGAAGCTGGTCGCAGGGAAGCAGGTGGGTGTGCAGCAATACTGCCCTCTCTGTGGCTCTCAAAGGCATCTAGAGCAACTTGAATCACTACTGACTAGGTTCAGGCTGTTTATTTTATAATGTTAAATCATTATGTGCAGGCCAGTAATATTGTCTGAGAATTACTTGAGAATTCTACCATATAGCTGGGCTTTAATTTTTAAAGTAGAGTAACTCACAAAATTAGTATATGATCCCACACTACATGTGGTTAATTTGTCAGCTTGGCTATGTTGTGGTACCCAAGTATGGGATTAAACATCAGTCTGGATGTTGCTGTGAAGATTTTTTTAGAGGAGAAATGACCTCACTCCCTTGCTGAATACTTCCTTCCATTGTACTCTTATCAATATGATAACATTTTACTGTTACTTCCAAATCCCACGTGATCAAGGTCTTTTCATTTTCTGCTCTTTCTGGAAAATTCTACTAGATATTTGCAAGTTGGCTCCTTCCCTTTCTACAGTTCTTAGCTTCAAGTTCACTTCCTTAGGTCTTCCCTGACCACTGTCTCTAAAGTGACCATCACACCACCTACCCGAATTATAATTCTTTGCTTAGACTTCTCCTCATTTGGTATTTTTCTGATAGATTGATTGCTGTGGTTCCCACACTCATTTTGCTTGTACTTTCATCTACAGAACTCCACTAGGGTGGATGGAGAGGAAGAGACTAAGGATTCACACATCACGAAGACATTTGTGGAAGACGGAGTGTGTTTCCATTATCCTTTCAGAGTTTGCAAACGAGGTGGTGCCCAGCATAGACAGGTTCTCTGCCCACCCATCCTGAATCCACAAGGCCACAGATGCAGAAAGGATATTTAATAAAGTTCAACACTGAGTCCTGACAAACACTGCAAGAAAGCTCAAACGGAAAGGAAGTTCCTTACTGTGATTGAGAATATATCATACTTCTGGTATGCTACTGAAAGCTTCTGAGGTTGGGGATAAGACAAGGGCTCTGTCTGTCACCATTTCTCTTGAACCTTACAATGGAATTTGGCACTATGGGAGATGCAAATCAACACAGTGGCCACTCAAGGAGAAGCAAGGGGTGGCTGGAAGGAGAGGTGCCCCTGGAGTTCTGTAAAATCTGCTTCTTGATGTGCCTTTGAGTGTTCTCTTTGTGTAAATTCTTTGAACTGCACTCTTATGATTTGTGCATATTTCCCTATGAAAATTATACCTCAATAAAATATTGACTTAAATAACAGAAGCAATCTGGATGTCCATCACTGGGGGAATGGATAAATCAAAATATATTTCTATTGTGATAATTTGTCCAACAATTTGAAAAGAATAAGAGTGATCTCTATATGTTAACTTGGAAAAAACCTCCAAGACATAATAGTACGTGAGAAAGGAGAGTTGTCTTGTATTCTCATTTGTGGATATGTGTGAATATTAAACATTTTAAAAAAGACTTAGAAAGGAGATAGGCTGTAGAAGACAAAATGAAAATTCTGTTTTCGCTCTATTATATTATTTGATTAGTTTGTAACAAAAATATATTCCTGCTCCACTTGTGTAAATGAGTATTTTCTAGATGGATGCAGAGGAGACCATGGCTGATGGCGTAGGGTGGGGTGCCTGAGGGACAGAACACTGCCTTTGTTGGGGGTCCTGCAGGAGTTGGGGGGTAGCGACCTGGAGGCATCAGGGCTCCACCTCCCGTGCCATCTTTCAGTAGCTGGGCGACTTCGGCAGGCAGCTGAGCCTCTGACTTGGTGTCCTCGAGTCGGAAAGGGAAGGTGGAAGGCAGCGATGGTCACAACCCGTCCAGTCCTGCTGGGTTGTATCTCTCCCACATGGGACTCTGTGTAAAATGTGTGTGGGAGAATCAGACCTTTCAGCTGAACCTTGACTTTCAGTCAACTTTTCATTCTGTCCTAAAATTGGAGAGAAAATGATCTTGAGGGGCATGGTTTTAAGAGGTGTTGACTGATGACTCTGTATGGGATGAAGAGCTGGTTCCTGCACACCAATTTCTGGGGCTAGGGTGCCCCCACCCCCAGATTCTCAGTCTCCTGGCAGCATTTCAACACACCATTGCTGTTTGTCCTTTGGTGCCTGAATGGGGAGACAAAGTCTGAGATTGTTACTTTAACAGGGAGGAACTACAAACAAATAGCAAGGCATAAATCTAGGTTTGAAAATAAACAGTCTGCACAGACAGCTCCTCTGGCTGCCTCCCTGTGAGTGGAGTGACAGGTCACCCAGCTGCCTAGAGCCAACAGAACCCCTACCTGTCAGTCTCACTGATTGCTCAAGGCACATCACTCGCATCTCCCTGGAGCCTGGGCCTGCTCAGCTGAGGTGAGAGCTCATCTTGAAATCTAGCTGGTGTTAACCTCATCTTTTTCCTCCCACCTCCTTTGGCAGACAGCTCCACCCCTATTCCCAGCTGTCCTGGGACTGCCTCAGCACTGGCCCTCTTCTCTGGGCTGTGCGGGGCCCTGCACGCATCACCACACTCTTAGCTGCAGCTGGGATCAATGTCATTTTGGGGAACAGAAGCCCCAATCACACATCAGCAGGGGCCATGAAGGGGCAGATTCCTCCTGCAAGCCACACATACTGCTGCTGTGTTCAGGCCAAGCCTCCTGGAAATTGTCAAAAAGGGCCGTTGCCTCTTTCAGATGGGCCCTCCTTAATCCTTCATTGGGAGTTTAATTGGCACCACCTTGGGGGCGCTGTGTGTTTACAAAATGATATACAAACCCAGACATTCATTAGCGCTGTCAGTGTCTTTGGAGTGATAAATAGTGGCAAGGCTCGATCAAAATGCTTCTGGAGCTAATCCCAAATTAACTTTTCTTTGCCTTGCCAAGAAGAAATACGAGAGCAATGAAGGTTTTATGATAGCCCATAATCTCACGATTAAACAAGTGACTGAAAAAATGGGACAACGTATTATTTTTAATTGAAAGGCAGGAACCAAAATAAACACGAGCATCCCCAAGTCCTTCTGGTGACAAGCCCCAATATGCCTAAGCTTTAACACCAACCCCAGCCCACCTCCGAGGCAAGTGCGCAGTGCTGGGGGTGCATCCGTGGATGGAGCGTACAGCACCACACCAGGCTGGCTGGCATCTGCTGGTTTGCTGTCTGATCAGTTATAAATGGGCTGTCTCCAGAACTGTTTTCACACGTCCACTTGACTCCAACAGTTGCCCAAATTAAACCATTGGAATTCTATGGGTAATTGAGTTTAAGGTTTAACCTTACCTACAAGTAAATAACTCAATTCCACCAGGAGAACCACCACATGGTCTGGAAAAAATCTGAAAAGGAACGAAAGGCCTCGATAGCAGAATTGCCAACAAGGGGGAGAGAAGGGCAGGGGCAGCAGGGCTGTCATTTGCCCTCCGGAGAGTAATGTAAACTACAGCTTAGCTTCCCTTCCAGACCACCCAGTTTTATCTCTTTAGAAAAACATTAGCACATTTGAAATGTCTGAGTAGCTCGGGAAGCCACTCAGGAGTTATTGAAAAGAGGCTGCCTGTCTTCATTTTCCATTAGCAGAAGGACACAGCAGGATAGTTGGGGTACACTGAAGCAATTGCCAAAAAATTCCAGATAAATATTTTTAAATTGCATCGTAAGGGCAAAATACTCTTTTCTTCTTTCTCCTGTTTAAATTAAATTCAACTAATGCATTTGGTTACAGACGCTTACAACCTGCCTATTCTGGATGGCTTCAAAGTTGAGTCAGTAAGAACTTTAGAATCGATTGTCCTCACTGTGGAATATGTCTTGCCTTTTGCTCTCCTTTCCATATTTGAGATTTTGAAAACTCTTTTTCTTTGAGAAAGAGAAGTCTAGTTGGTGGGCCTCATTTTAGCAACCAGGATGGAGATTTGAGAAGAATGCAGTTCCCAGGCCTCTTTGTACTGCTGGACTTCCCTCCAGACAGGTCCGGGTGCTCTTTCATTCCCCACAGTCAGTGAGCCAGAGAAACGACCCAGCACCACCCGGATCCTTTGGCTTGTGGAAGTTCTCCATGATGTGTAGACTCCAGGACACTTACCAGCCTGGATCCAGTTCCTGGTATCACTTTCCACATTCAAACATTTCCACATATTTTGTAAGAAGATGATGAACTTTATTTCCCCTCCTTCACTCTTATTTTTCTGAGTGTTCTTGCAGCAGGTGATTTGTTACTTGTGTGTCTCCAGCTGTCAGCCAGGGCCGTCTCTGCTAAGCAAATCTCAGCAGCAGCGCCAGAAAAATGTCTGTCCAGGGATTTGCAGAGATCACAGAGCAGACCGAAGCTGCTCAGGAAGTCCAGCAGCTCTGCCACTAGTGCTTCCGTGGAGCAGCCCCCACTGATGCCTCTGCAGTGTCCGCCCTCTGGCCCTGACAGCAGCCTGTGAGATGGGTCTACGGGTGAGAGGTTCTGATGCTCCAGCAGGCTGTCTTGGGGGCTGTTCTGCACATGTGCTTCTCACCCAGAACCCTATCCTGAGGAGGGCCCAGGGAGGGCGGGGAGGTAGCAGTGGTCCCAGTACCAGGACTCTCTCGTCTCACAGAGTTGAAGCACAACAAGCCCTCACTGGAGAGCCGATTCTAGAATGCATGGGCAAGTGGAGTGGGGCACTGAGTGTAAGGAAGGGTCTGTGTAAAACAGCCCCTCCCCAGCCTTGCCATAGCAGGGGGCTGACCATGAGTCTGAAGAGCCAAGGGACACCTCTCAAGCTGCCTCAGCCCAGTGTGCCAGTCCTGGGAGGGGAGCAGCCCACAGGGATGGCACAGCTGGGTGGACACATGGGGATGGTCACTGTCCCTACCTCATCCCTATTCCCTGGAAGTGATCCTGCTTTCCAGGCCCTGTCCTATCCCTGGTCACTCCAAGAGCTGACCAAGCGTCAACTGGACAAAACAGAGGAGAGTTTTTCTTTGCAAGTTCACAGTAGGATAGGGAAAGAGATTCGGGTCTTTATCCTCTTAGCCCAGCCTGGTCTGGTCAGGGAGGGTCAGCGGGGGACCAGGCTGTGTGAACTAGTCTGTGACTGGGGACCCAGCTGTCCCCAGGTCCCCATAATGTTTAGGGTCTGCCGGCCAGGACATGGAGACAGCCCTGCACTTGCCAATGAGCTGTGGCCTCTTGGGCAGCTGCTTAATCTCCAGGATCCCCAGCTGGGCATAATTATTCCTTCCTGGAAATAATAGTGTGGGTGGCAACCGAGAGTAGTGCTCCTCAACCTTTTTGGCACCAGGGACTGGTTTTGTGGACAACAATTTTTCCATGGATGGGGGTGCATGGGAGGGGGCACAGGCTTAGGGTTTTGGGATGAAACTGTTCTACCTCAGATTATTGGGCATTAGATTCTCATAAGGAGCGCACGATCTAGATCCCTTGCACGCACAGGTCACAACAGAGTTTGCTCTCCTATGAGGATCTGATGCTGCCACTGATCTGTCAGGAGGCAGAGCTTAGGCTGTAATGCTCCCTCGCCCACAGCTCACCTCCTGCTGTGCAGCCCAGTTCCTAACAGGCCACGGACTGGTACCGGTGCCCTGATCAAGAGCATGTATCTGAGCAGTGTCAGGTAAACATCAAATCATGTTAGAAACTAAGGAGAAGGTTGGGAAAAGGCACCCAGAGGAAGGACTAATCACAGTGTCTAGAGGTGTGTGCTGCTGAGTCTCCATGGAGCTTTTAAGCAGGGGTTCTCAGACATCAGTGTGCATTAACATCACCTAGAGGGCTCTTCAAAGGGCACATGGGTGGGCCCACTCCAGGAGCTCCTGATTCGAGGGTGGGACCTGAGAATGTGCATTCTAATAAGTTCTCCAGCACTACTGAGGCTGCTGGTCTAGAGGCCTCACTTTGAGAACAGCAGCCCTTGTCTGCCTGCCTGGGGAAAGAAGTGAGATAGCTCCTGGGCCTCAGAGGAGCTGGATTCAGGACCAAGGGCTGCTCCTAGTCAGGACCTATAGCCACCACCTTCCCTCCCTTGCCACACGCCCTGCCTGGCTGTGGACCAGCCTAGGACCTGGTCTCAGCAGCCCTTTCGCTTGCTTCAGTTGCCCATCCATTGCTCCTCAGAACTGGTCCAGTGTCTCCCCAGCAACACTTACTTCTCCCCCATCCTCCCTTCACCTGCAGAGACTCCTACCTCCTGCTTGCCTGAGAAAACCCAGTCTCCAATTCACTCTCCAGAAAAGTAACTGCATAGGACGCTCGGAGACACGTGCAAGATCGTTGCTTACAACACTGCAGAAGAAAACAGCTGGAAACATGCTATCTGTCTACCCACAGGTAAATGATTGAATAGGCTCTGAATCACACATCTGCAGAATATAAAATTAAAAAAAGAAAAACAGAGCACAAAAATATGTACTTTTATAGTCTGTGTTAATTTATAGATAAAACATAAGAGATATATAGCCGATTAAAAGAGTTGACCATCTCCAGGCAGAAGTCTAGGATGGTGACAGGGTCAAGAGGAACTTTTATTTCTTCTGTGTTATTGTCTAACTTGAATAAGTTTTACATATGTGTGTGTATTTGTGTGTGTGTCTTTATATATATAATATGTGTGCATATATAAACATACACATGTATGTGCTAGTGTAAATGAACCTGAGATGCCAGACATAAAGTAGAGCACATACAATTATGTACAATGTATAATGCTTGATAATAAATGACTCTGTTACTGGCTTATGTATTTACTATGCTTTACATTTTATTGTTATTTTAGAGTGTGCTTCTTCTATTTTAAAGTTAACTGTAAAACAGCCTCAGGCAGGTCCTTCAGGAGGGATTCTAGAAGAAGGCATTGTTACCATAGGAGATGACAGCTCCATGAGTGTTATTTCCCCTGAAGACCTTCCAGTGGGACAAGATGTGGAGGAGGAAGACAGTGATATTGATGATCCTGACCATGTGTAGGCCTAAGTTAATGTGTGTTTCATATCTTAGTTTTTAACCAAAAAAAAGTTTAAAGAGTAAAAAAAAAAAAATAGAAAAAAATTTATAGAATAAGGATATAGAGAAAGAAAATATTTTTGTACAGCTACATAATGTGTTTGTGTTTTAAGCTAAGTGTTATTACAATAAAGTAAAAAAGTTAAAATAATTAAAAGTTTAAAAATTTATAAAGTAAAAAAGTTACAATAACTAAAGTTAATTTACTATTGAACAAAGGAATTTTAAAAATAAATTTAGTGTAGCCTACAGTAGTGTACAGTAATGTCCTAGGCCTTCACATTCATTCACCACTCAACCAGTGACTTACCCAGAGCAACTTCCAGTCCTGCAAGCTCCATTCATGGTGAGTGCTCCATAGGGGTGTGCCATTTTTTAAATCTTTGATGCCATATTTTTACTGTACCTTTTCTATGTTTAGATATATTTAGATACACACATACTCACCACTGTGTTATAACTGCCTGCAGTACTGAGTACAATCATATGCTGTACAGGTTTGTAGCCTAGGCGCAATAATAGGCTGTAGCATAGAGCCTGGGGGTGTAGCAGATGCACCATCTAGGTTTGTGTGTCACTGTGTGGGGTTCATACAATGATGAAATCACCTAAGTATGCATTTCTCAGAAGTATCCCTGCTGTTAAGTCACACATGAATCTATATGTCTCTCTTTCTCTCTGTGTATATATATATTTATACACACACACACATATGTGTATATATATTTATACACACACACGTATATATACATATATACATATAAACACACACACATATACGTATATATGTATGTGTGTGTGTATATATATAGAGATAGATGTATATGTGGGAAAAGAGGAGAGGGGGCTGAGGGACATGGATTTCTGCCCTTGACCTTTCCCTGCCTCTATATTTGGCATCCACCCTAACCCCCAAAAACTGCTCTTGCTGAGGTTGGCAGGGCCTCTGTATTCCCAAAGAGGCCATGCTCAGCTCTCACCACATGGACCATCTGAGTTGGACCTCCTCCTCTTCTTGCAGCTCTCTAGATTATAGATATGGATGCTTTATAATGATTGACTTTCCAAAAACTTTTACTATGGATGCTTTCAAGGGAATTGCATGAAAATTAAGAATTGATTTGGAAAGAAGTCATTGTTGAAGTATTTAGAGAGCCTTGATGCTTCCGCATTTGTCCAAACACTCTTTCACATCTCTGGAGAAATGGGTTTCTAGTTTTCATCATTTAGATCCTGTGCATACCTCATCAGACTTATCACTAGAGATTTAGGGTGCTTTTATATGATAAATGACATCTCCATTTCTTTTTTTAAAAATTTTATTATTACTATACTTTAAGTTTTAGGGTACATGTGCACAACATGCCGGTTTGTTACATATGTATACATGTGCCATGTTGGTACGCTGCACCCATTAGCTGGTCATTTAGCATTAGGTATATCTCCTAATGCTATCCCTCCCCCCTCTCCCCACCCCACAACAGGCCCCAGTGTGTGATGTTCCCCTTCCTGTGTCCAGGTGTTCTCATTGTTCAGTTCCTACCTGTGAGTGAGAACATGCGGTGTTTGGTTTTTTGTCCTTGTGATAGTTTGCTGAGAATGATGGTTTCCAGTTTCATCCATGTCCCTACAAAGGACATGAACTCATCATTTTTTATGGCTGCATAGTATTCCATGGTGTATATGTGCCACATTTTCTTAATCCAGTCTATCATTGTTGGACATTTGGGTTGGTTCCAAGTCTTTGCTATTGTGAATAGTGCTGCAATAAACATACGTGTGCATGTGTCTTTACAGCAGCATGATTTGTAATCCTTTGGGTGTATACCCAGTAATGGGATGGCTGGGTCAAATGGTATTTCTAGTTCTAGATCCCTGAGGAATCACCACACTGACTTCCACAATGGTTGAACTAGTTTACAGTCCCACCAACCGTGTAAAAGTACTGTATTCCTTCATTGCTGCTTGTAATTACTGCTTGAAAAGCTATCTTTTTAAACAATTTGGGTCATTTTATTAAACTTTTTTATTCTCGGAGATTTGATAGTCTTGAGCATCATTAAGATAAAAATTAAAGTGTTCTTCACCCAAATTGTCTTTTAATTTATAATTCATATCTTGTTTAGTTGACTTCCAGACAATGTAAAATCATAATGGTGGTAGGTAGCTAACCCTAGTCTCTTTGCTGATTTTTGTTTTAGAAGCTATATGATGATTTGGTTGTAAAAGTATAAATAAATGGCAAAAGGGGTACTTTTTTTTTTTTTTTTGAGATGGAGTCTTACTCTGTCACCATGCTGGAGCGCAGTGGTGCACTCTTGGCTTACTGCAACCTCCTCCTCCCAGGTTCAAGCAATTCTCCTGCCTCAGCCTCCCGAGTAGCTAGGACTACAGGCACACACCACCACGCCCAGCTAATTTTTGTATTTTCAGTAGAGATGGGGTTTCACCATGTTGGCCAGGATGGTCTCGATCCCTTGACCTTGTGATCCCCCCTGCCCCTCGGCCTCTCAAAGTAGTGGGATTACAGGCATAAGCCACCGCACCTGGCCCAAAAGGATACATTTTTTTGTTACCTTTCTAGGATTTCTTTTCCTAGAATGAAAGAATGAATGTTGATTTTTATCAAATTACTTCAGTGTCTTTTTTGCTTTACTTATGTTCTATTTTTTACATTTCTTAATATTAACCTTTTATTCCCTGGGATACATCATTTTGGGTCCTGGTGAATGATAATTTCATGTACTGTAGGATTCAAGTTGTTACCTTGCTTTTTGCTGAGATGTGTTTTCATCTATAGTCGACACTTGAAAGTCATGAGATGTGTCTGAAGACCATCATAAATCCCCAGATTTCCCACAAAACATAGCAAAAAGACACATACAAGCCTTCCTCATCTATTAGTTATCAGTAATGTTAGTAGGACTTCTTCACTTTCTCATGAATCATACATGAGTCTTCTAGTGTTTGCTCCCTGGGAGTGTGTCCTCATAATGCAGACGTGGTCATGGTCCTTTTTGAATTCCCCTGTAAGCAGGCCCTGTGAGGAGGATTTGGCTACAGGCAGGCATTTGAGGCAGGATCCCAGGAAGCAGGAGCCAGAGTAGAGGAGGGAGCAAGAAAAGCAGGAAAGCCAGGGAAGGGTGAATTCACAGCTAGCTTTCTCTGCAGATAACCAGGGCTCGATTCGGCCAGGTCCTGGCTGAGAAGCCTGTGGAACATACCCCAGCATGGTCCTTCAGAGACGGAGGAGAGGGTGTGGATGCTAACCTCTGGGTGCTCACTGCTTGAACGCAGCAGCTTTTCTGTTCCGCGCTCCCTAAGGCTGAGTGGGTGAGTGCCCAGAGCCGGGACAGCAGAGCAGGCCCCAGGGCAAAGTCTCACTGTTAGATGGGAACCAGCAGCTGGCATGGGCCATTCCCACAGCTGCAGCTGAACGCAGGAGATGTGGTGTGGTGTCAAAGCAGCTGCTACAACCAGCATTCCTGAGGTAGCTTTTAAAAAGTTGAATCTCCCATCTTACAAGAGATCTTGGCCCCAGTGAAAGTACACATTAAACATTCCCCCAACTAGCTCCTGCTGAATTATCTACAGACTGTATGGTGAAGCTGTTCAGGTCAATGATGAACATGAATAGAAACTTTAACAGAGAAAGGAACCAGTTTATTGGAGTGACTCCATTCCTGACACTTTGCTGCTTTGCATGCCACCATGGTGTCTTTAAAACAGCCCTCCTTTCCTCCAGAGACCTGGGTCAGGGTCTAGCCTTTGTCCCCAAGAGCACATCTGGAGCAAGCCATTCCTTAGTGCTGAGGTCCTGGTGCTGCCCACCCCAGACCCCTGCAGTGCTGAGCCTCACCTCAGATGCACCCACCTTTCAGCTCACCTCTGACTCCACCCTGTCCTCTGGGATAGGGTGAAAAATCCAAAAAATATTAGGAGAGAGAATGATGCTTTTGTAACTTACATTACTTGGTAATGAAATAAGCTGAAAATTTAATAGTTGAGACTTTTGAGTCATGCCAGGATGTCCCAGAGCTGCAGGGAGACACTCCTCCTTTACTGAAGCCCCTTGAAGTCTGGGAAATGTAAAAGATGCTGCCCAGGCATCACCTCTGGGTACCAGTCAGCCCTGCTTTGACCCAGTGTGTCATCATAGAATCATTACATGATCACACGTTATGGCCTTTTGCACATGAGCAGAAGAAAGGTACAGGCTCTGGCTCCTCAGTCTTTAGATCCCACTTGTTAGAACAATGTTTGACACACACGGAGTATCATTCAATGAGCTCCTGAAACAGATTAGCCCATCCAAAGACCTGCAGGGCTCCACCCCTCAGCTCTGGGTCTTTGTTTAAATATCAGCTTCTCAGGAAGACCTTCACTGACCATCCTTCTAGAATAGCAAACCCCACTCTAAACCATCCCTGTTTTCTCAGCTTCATTTTTTTCCATAGCACTCACCACCATCTGACACCCTCCATGTTTTACCCACTTGGGGTGTGTTGGCCCTTCCTAGAATGTGACCTCCATGTAGCTAGAGTTTTTGCTAGTTTGGGTCACTGCTGAAACCTCAATACCTAAAACAGAGCCTGGAACATAGAAGCATTCAATAATTTTTGCAGCCTAAAGAGTAAATAAAAGAATGAGTAAAAGAATTATTGTCACCAATGCTTTAGACTGTGGCCACACTATTCTCAGCTGATACTCTGAGACACAGGCATTGAAAATGCCAGCAAACCTTTGAGAGGCAAAGCTAGCATGTTTCACATAAATTAAAATATACTTAAGACTAAATAAAATATTAGATAATGTTATACTATTTGTTTGACTGATCAAAGAAAAAACTACCCCCAAACAAGTGTAGCCCTGGAGGTCAGATCTGGGAAAGCCAGTGTGCCTCTGGTAGGGTATTTAAATACTCATCACAAGAAATGTCCCCTAAAGTTTTTATGGTTTTAGGTCTTACATTTAAGTCTTTAATCCATCTTGAGTTAATTTTTAATAAGGTGTACAGAAGGTGTCCAGTTTCAGTTTTTTGCATATGGCTAGCCAGTTTTCCCAACACCATTTATTAAATAGGGATCTTTTCCCCATTGTTTGCTTTTGTCAGGTTTGCCAAAGATCAGATGATTGTAGATGTGTAGTGTTATTTCTGAGGCCTCTGTTCTGTTACATTGGTCTATATATCTGTTTTGGTATCAGTACCATGCAGTTATGGTTACTGTAGCCTTGTAGTGTACTTTGAAGTCAGGTAGCATGATGTTTCCAGCTTTGTTCTTTTTGTTTAGGATTGCCTTGGCTATATGGGCTCTTCTTTGGTTCCATATGAAATTTAAAGTAGCTTTTTCTAATTCTGTTAAGAATGTCAATGGTAGCTTGATGGGGATAGCACTGAATGTAGAAATTACTTTGGGCAGTATGGGCATTTTCATAATATTGATTCTTCCTATCCATGAGCGTGGAATGTTTTTCCATTTGTTTGTATCCTCTCTTACTTCCCTGAGCAGTGGTTTGTAGTTCTCCTTGAAGAGGTCCTTCATATCCCTTGTAAGCTGTATTCCTAGGTATTCTATTCCCTTTGCAGCAATTGTGAATGGGAGTTCACTCATGATTTGGATAGGCAATACCATTCAGGACATAGGCATGGGCAAAGACTTCATGACTAAAACACCAAAAGCAATGGCAACAAAAGCCAAAATTGACAAATGGTATCTAATTAAACTAAAGAGCTTCTGCACAGCAAAGAAACTACCATCAGAGTGAACAGGCAACCTACAGAATGAGAGAAAATTTTTGCAATCTATCCATCTGACAAAGGGCTAATATCCAGAATCTACAAGGAACTTAAACAAGTTTACAAGAAAAGAAAAACAACCCCATCAAAAAGTGAGTGAAAGATATGAACAGACACTTCTCAAAAGAAGACATTTACGTGGCCAACAAATGTACAAAAAAAAGCTCATCATTACTGGTCATTAGAGAAATGCAAATCAAAACCAAAATGAGGTAACATTTCACATGGGTTAGAATGGTGATCATTAAAAAATCAGGAAACAACAGATGCTGGAGAGGATGTGGAGAAATAGGAAAGCTTTTACACTGTTGGTGGGAGTATAAATTTGGTCAACCATTGTGGAAGACAGTGTGGCAATTACTCAAGGATCTAGAACCAGAAATACCATTTGACCCAGCAACCCCATTACTGGTATATACCCAAAGGATTATAAATCATTCTACTATAAAGACACATGCACATGTATGTTTATTGCAGCACTATTCACCATAGCAAAGACTTTAAACCAACCCAAATGTCCATCAGTAATAGAATGGATAAAGAAAATATAGCACATATACATTATGGAATACTATGCAGCCATAAAAAAGGATGAGTTCATGTCCTTTGCAGAGACATGGATGAAGCTGGAAACCATCATTCTCAGAAAACTAACACCAGAACAGAAAACCAAATACTGCATGTCCTCACTCATAAGTTATAGTTGAACAATGAGAACACATGGACACAGGGAGGGGAACATCACACGTCGGGGCCTGTCTGTGGGTGGGGGGCTAGGGGAGGGATAGCATTAGGAGAAATACCCAATGTAGATGATGGGTTGATGGGTGCAGCAAACCACCATGGCATGTGTATACCTATGTAACAAACCTGCACGTTCTGCACATGTATCCCCGAACTTAAAGTATAATAATAATAATAATAAAGAAATGTCCCCTGAGAAGAGGGATCCTTCCTCCCCCAGCACACAGAAAAGAGGGACATGAACTGACACCTTGCAGCCAAACCAAGGGATGGCCCATTTGGGGAGCTGGCTCCAGGAAACTGGCAGGGTAGCCCGGGTACGTGGGGGCCTGGCAAAGATTGGTTTGCAAGGCCCCTGTCTATATGAATAAAGGTGCTCAGAGAGTCCTAGGACTTGTCAACCTTTTCCACAATTCTTTTCCTAAAAACATCACAGTGGAATCTGCTTGTCAATGCCACACTCACAGCAGCTGCCCTGTTTCCTGGAAATAGAGGGGCTTCTCTTATCCTGGCTGAACCCAGGTTCAGCCAGGATGCCACAAAGCAAAGCCACAGTTATGCCACAAAGGGAAGCATTAGCCCCTTTTCCTTTTACACAAAGGAAAGCAATGCTCAGGGCACTGCACACTGGCACATTCTGATGAAGACTCTCTGCTTGACCAAGCTTTAGTCATGCTCCCAAACCTTCTCCTGGACCCATCTGTGCATTTCCTTACAAAATTCAGTGTCAGCAAGAACACTGCTCAGCCCATTTAGCCAGAACCTGCCACTCAATATCTGATCAGGTTCCTCATCCTCAACCATCCACCAGGTTACATCTGATCACCCTGGTCTGCCTTCAGCAAGAATCCTGTGAGATCAGTTTATCCAGACTGTCCCTGACCCCTGACTTCTTCCAGGGAATTTTCCACCCACTGACATTCACCCTGCTCCTTGGCTGTCAGTCCCCACCTGCTGGTGCTGTATTGGGAGTTGAGGTCAATTTCTCTTCACCACTGCAAAATTCCATTGTCTGGATACCTGTTGCGAGGATCCTGAGTGCAGTCGGCCTTACCGTGCTTTAACAAGTATCGCTGAATACTTTTTCCTGTAATGGTTCTTCCAGTTATGCCACAAAGGAAAGCATTAGCTCCTAAATCAAATGAGCACATTAACAATCACTGTCTGAATGAAATCTGTTTCCAAGTTGAATTTGCTGAACAGGGATGAGTGCAGAAACAGTCCACATTTAGTTCGAAACTGTTGGGATGCCTGTGGGTCTCTAGAGGACAGGCAGGGATGAGTAGGCAGACGTGCTTTCTCCATATTTTTTTTTTTGTTGTTATTCCCTTGCTTAAAAAAATTGTGTTTCTATCTGCTTTAAAGGGAAATTTTAGAAAGAGAGTTTTAGAATTTAACATTTAGGCCAAACCTCACAATTTTATAATACTCTAGCCTTTTCTTATTAAAAGTGACCATCTTTTGCGACTTTCTGAGCTCTCCTTTGTTTAGAAAAGCATCCCATTTCACATTGATCATCTCCTTTCACAATCCTGGAAAGAACCTGGGCAAGGATTTGTATTATAATTACATGAAATAGTAGCCCCTCTTATGGGAAAAGGGACTAAGTCTCAGGGTGGTCAAGTGACTGGCCTGGGGTCACCCAGCAGGAAACCCTGCTCCTTTGCCCCTGAGTGACCTTGTGAATACAGCTGACCCCAGGCCCAGTGCCTGCGTTCAGCTCTGTTTCTCCTTCTCAAAATGTCCTCAGATCTCTTTTGGCTTCTCTGTGTACTTGTAACCACCTCATCTCTTGTTTTTCTCCTTGCTCATAGGCCTTTAACTGATTCTGAAAGTAGGTCAGGGCTTACAAATTCATGCGGATCAGAAAAAGGGTGGGACCATCACGTTGTCTCTCCCAGAGGAGTCAGCGGATGAGGGTGTGAGCCACAGAGCTGCCTGTCCCTGGGCCTGGGGCCCTCAGCACTGTTTCACTCCATGGTCTCTGGGTTGTGGAGGGAAGCTCAGGACTGCCCAGCCACCTGTCTTCCTGTGGCACACATGTGTTGGATGCTTCTCAGGGTCACCACCAGAAAGGACATAACAGAAGCTTCCTCAGTGCTCCTCAAGCTGAGGCAGACATCCTCCCCTCTCCAGGAATCTAAGCCAGGCACTCACTCAGTGTTTCTAGAAGTTTCCATGGTGACTGGAAATTCTGCAGTTACCATGAACACCCTGCCCAGCAATCCCCACAAAAGGCTTCCAGGATGCAAAGTGTCCTCATCATGGATCCAATAACTGGGCAGATGTCTTACTTCTCTCTTTTACTTCTGCAGCCGCTCACACACGAGCCACCTGCTGTACCCTGACTGTGGGCCTCACTTCCAGGCACTTACCAGGAATAAGGGTTGGAATCAACAGCCTTGTAACAGGCCCTTGTAACCATCTAACTAATACAATGTGAAGTGTCCTGGTGTAAAATCAACACAGACCTGCTGTGTGCACCAGGAAGGAAGACCTTGCTTAGCTGGGGTGTTAGAGAAGGGTTTATAGGGAGGTGACACAGGCTGGAACATTAAGAAAGAAAAGTAGAGATTGATTGAGCAAGTAAAAAGGGACGTCCCTCTCGGGTAGAGGGACGTCAGCATAGGGACCCAGGGTGGGCCTGGTGGAGGAAGGACAGAGCTTGATGCTGTGAGCCTCTCAGGGCCAGGGAGCACTTGGGAAATGCAGACGCAAGGGGTCAGAGGACCTGAGCAGGGCGAGGTGTGGCCCATGTGAGCGTGGTGACACCTCCATCCCCTCTGGCTGTCTTCATTGCGCCTGTGCTGCCCTGGGCGCCACGGGGCCGACCATGTGTCCATAGTGAAATGAGGACATCATAGGGACAGGAGCTGCTCTCTTTGCGGCACCCATCCTGGGCAGGCCAGGCCCAGGCTGCTTTGCTTCTTACTGCCTGGGACGTCCTTTGAACCGCGTGTTGTCCAGTCTCTCCCATCTGTATGTGTTTCCTCCCTTGATGTCTCCATGAGCGGTTGGCTCAGGTGTGATGGCCTCACAGCAGTTAGCATAGGCCGGGTGGGCACCCTGCCATCTGGAGACCTCGTACTCTAGTGACAAGCTGCTTGGGGCCTCCTGGGCCTGCCCTGGGGTGAAGCTGCCGTCCCTTTCTGGAAGGCTTGTGTCCCTGCCACTTCTGACTGCCATGTCAGAAGTTGGGTGCATGGCCAGGGCTGTTTGCTAATGACTGCCCAGGGCATAGAGGGTAGAACAAAGCCAGTCTACAATGACGAGGGGGCTCCAGCTCCTCTCCTTGGGTGCCTCCCAGGGCCTGTTGAGGCAACTCCCTGCTCAGCCACCCTGCTTGGGAGACGGCTGGGGTTAGGCTCCTCCACAGCAAAGCTGAGAGCCCTGTGGTCTTGCAGGCAGAAGGTGGGACACTACCTGTGGGCATCAAGCACAGTCCAGGGTAGGGGTGGCCCTTTACATGTCGGGTGCTCTGTGTACACAGGACTTCTAGGGGAGCCATGTCGGGCTCTAGGGCCTCTTTGCAGATTTCTGGGCAGAGAACCAGCACTATGGGCATCACCATCCAAGATGGCCCTCCACATTGTCACTGAGGCATGCATACCCTGACACCCTCCCAGACCCAGGAGGGTCCCCAGATGGCCACAGCCTTGGCCACCATCTCTAATGCAGCACACCTGAGACAGCCATGGATGATGCTCCTGCATCCCCTGCCAGCCTGCTGTGGTCAGACACAGGGAGGGAGCAAGGGACAGCTGCCAGCACCAGGCTCGGACATCCGACAGGGCAGTCCTTGCTCCCCATTTCTGTCTGCCCCTGTGACTTTAGGAGCAAGTCACCTAAACTCCATCTGACTATCAGTTTCCTACATCAATATCAACCTCACTGGCAGCTGGGGAGAGGAAAGGAGCTATGTGTATAAAAAGTGCACTTGCCAGGCCTGACACAGAACATGCAGGCAGCAGGCAGTGTCTGTTATTAACACGATAGTCCCTGTCGCTGTCTGGGAGCTGGCATGACCCTCCTGCAGGGAAAATGGATTTCTAGATGCCATGAACCAGGCCAGTTCTGTCTCCTTCCTCAGCTGTTCTGCACGTGCAGAGGCCTCTTGGTGTGTGCACTGGTGCCCTACCCAGATGCACCTTCAGGAAGGAGGTGCCCACTCCCCAGATCCAGGAGTGCTGGCCTCCAGGCTCACAGCTCCAGCTCTAGGAGCTGCATTCAGATGAAAGCAACTTCTGGCTCCCAGGTCACACTCTCTCCCTGGGCGGGGCATGCCACATCCTCTACTTGGTTGAAGGAGCAGGGTATAAAGCCTCAGCTCCCAGGTTTCAGTTGCGGAAAACTCACAAGGTGTGTAATGGCCACACCTCCCCCATGGGCTCAGCAAAGCCTCTGTTTTAGCTGCATCACAGGTAGCATCTCTGCCCAACCCTGCTCCTCTCACTGCCACAGTTACTCCCCAAACCCTCCTGCACGCATACCTCCATCTCAGGGTCTGTGAGAGGGTCCCTGGCCCAACATAGGTGTCTTTAAATGAAAGTTTGTCTAGAACCTTAAGAAAGAACAGAATTCTTGGTCTAGAGGAAAAAGAACTAAAGGATAGGGGAGAGAAAGGGGTGCTTCTTTGCTCTTCACTCTCAAAATGTTGAAGGCCATGCTCAAGAGCTTGCTGTCTCCCCTCCAGTCCTGGGCTTGGAAGAGACACCCTGGCTCCCTCATGCCTGTCTATCAAACCAGAAAGTTCTGCATGCAAAGCACCTGGCCCAGAAAGATACCATAGCTGCCACCCTTCTGCGTCTCCCAAGTCTGGAAAGTGACATCTCTAAACAGCTGAATGAAGGAGAATTCCCGGATGCTGTGGTGTTTCCCAAGCCCAGACACCCAAGAGAGCCTGGGTCCCTGGAAAGCATGCTGTCCTGGAGTCAGTGATAAACCCAGATTGACCTTCCCTTTGGAAGATGGGCATCTGCTGACCCTGGAGCTGCCTGGAAAGAGCTGCCACCTTACCCAACCCAGCAGTAACCTAGGAATTGCTTCCATGCATGGCACAGCTCATGAAGGCCTCTGGCACAATTTTTCTGGATGTCCGTGGTGAGGCTGCCCTGAAGGCTGGTGATAAGTGAGGGTCAGACAGTGCAGCAAGGGAGCAAGAAGGGGAGGTGCGGTCATGAGTGCTGGGGTGCTCTGAGAGGGATTGGGGGTGGGATGCTCACCCAGGCAGTGGAGAAGGCTGCAATAAGAGTTCAAACTCCCCTGCTTGCCAACAGACAGCACCAGAGACTTTTACAAAGAGAAGCTGCCTGCATACATCTCCTGTTTGGAAAGATCATCTGGACTACAAATCTGCAGAAGTGACACCTTGTGGAGGGAAGTGCGGGCCAGCCACAGGTACACTTACAAGTCTGGTGCCGTGGTTCAGTGGTGTCAAGGGAACACTGATATTTCCTGCTCATTCAGAGAGTCACACATGCCATTCATCCTTAACAGAGCCTGACCTTGACATGGACACCTTTTCTCCACCTTGGGAGTTGCTCAGTGGAGATATGGGCTATGTGAAAATTCTATATCTGCTGACCTTCTCTGAAAACAACTGGAGGTGTCTTTTGGTGAAATAACTGGAATCTCCAAATAGATCATCAGACCTGGAGGATATTCCTTTCCTAAGCAGCCAGGTCGTTTCTTGGAGACTGGAGGCAATGCTACTTAAGAGGCCACACTTTCTGCCACCCTTCCCTGAAGAAGAGACTTACCATTATGATGTGTCTCCTCTTTGAATCAGAGCAAGTTCCCTTAGGATTCTTTTGCTTGTGAGTTACAGAATTCAAAGTCAAAATGGCTTAACCACAAAGGGAAAGTATTGTCTCTTGTAATGTAAAAGGGTGGACTGCAGGCATAGCTGGATCCAGGTACTCAAAAACATCATCATGAATCTATCCCTCAACAGTTCTTTCACTCCCTACGATGTCAGAATTATCAACAGCTTTAGACTTACGTCTCACTGATTTAGAAGCAATAGACAATGGTAGACTCTCTTTTTAAAGAATTCTTACAAAAGTGCCATTGTGACAGGCTGTTTTTGCATTGCTATAAATATCTGAGGCTGGGTAATTGATAAAGACAAGAGGCTTAATTTGGCTCATGGTTCTGCAGGTTGTTCAGGAAGTGTGGTGCTTGCATCTGCTTCTGATGAGGGCCTTAAGAAACTTTCAATCATAGTGGAAGGCAAAAAGGGAGTAGACATGTCACATGATGAGAGAAAGGGAGAAAGAGAGAGAAGGGGGGGAAGTGCCACACTCTTTTAAACAACCAGATCTCATGTGAACTAACTGAGCGAGAACTCATTCATCACCAAGGGGATGATGCTAAACCATTCATGAGACATTCATCCACTATGATCCAAGCACCTCCCACCAGGCCCGACTGTTAGTCCAAACTGCACCATTTCATAAGCCCCCTGCCAATTCGCAAATCTTGGTCAAAGTGAAACATTCCACAGGGGGTTGAGCTGTGAGAAACAGCCTGCCCAACCACCTGAACACAAGGCACGGGAACATCCTTCTCATACCCTGCCCAGCAAAGGCCCAACCAAAGGAACATCCTTATATCCTGCAGGGCAAAGGCCCACCTGAAGGAACATTCCTATCATATCCTGCTGGGCAAAGGTCCAAGGAACATCCTATCACATCCCACCAGAAAAAGGGCCAAACCGCCTGATCATAGGTACATCTTATCAATATCCTGCTGGACAGCAAGTCATATGGCCCAGACCCCGCCCACCCATACCTTTAAGTACCCCAGCCTGTAAGTGATGATGAGCTCTGGCATTAAGCTTGTCTCCCATGTCTGCAGGTTTTTGCAATATACCTGTGTTGCTGTAGAGCCACCTTCTCTCTCTCTCTCTCTCTGTGTGTGTGTGTGTGTGTGTGTCTTTCTTTAACTGTCACCTTCCCTTCTAAACCTAACACCCACCTCCAACATTGGAAATCACATTTCAACATGAGATTCAGAGGGGACAAACATCCAAACCACATCAGCTATGACTAAGTCTCATCAAACGAATGTAGTCATGCCCATCTCTGAGAAAGTCAGTGTGGCCAGAGGGATGGGCTGTACTGATTACGATCCCTCCAGCTGGGGCTCAGGTAAAAGGGGAGGGACATGCGGCAAGATGCCCATGTGGACAGGGATTAGGAAAAAAAAATTTCCTCAGTGGAAAACCAAGATGCTGCGACTGAAAGAGGGGAGATTGGCTCTAGGCAGCTGAAACAATTGGTCACCATATGGATGCTGGCAATTCATGTCCTGCCACAGACTGAGACCTGGACCTGGAGCCCTGCCCTTCAACATCCTGCCCTTTCAGAGTCAAAACTTCATCTTTTCCTTCCTTAGCACTTTGCTTCCAGCTCTTACTGGCATTTACAGACTTTGGCCTTATTTGAGGAAATGCAATACACAGGACCATGAATTACACTGGAGCTGGAACCATGTCCCCCTTGCTTCTGCTTCCCCACTGCCCAGGGCGTTGCAGCCTCTCCCACAGATTTGCCGAATTCAATATGTTTAACGTATAGCATTTTCAGGTGCCAATGTGGCTTGTTTTGGTGAATAGAGGGACAAATAAAGCATTCTTTCCTCTGTCCACACCCTCTCCTGCCTTGATCCATTCAGGCACCATGGGTGGGGAAGGCCTGTTAGTCAACCAGCCCTCAAGAAGCAGTTGGATCCTAACAGCTACTCACTCTTGAGATGACAGAAATGTGTGGAGAAGCTACTGACGTGAAGCTACCGGCTCATGTCCATGACGGCTCCATGGTTTCTGAAGAGGCACGAGCCTCTTTTCAAGGCCACAGACATGAAATGCAAAGTTCACAGATGCTTCACCTCCCACCTGAGGACCTTCCTCTTGCCCAGGACCATTAGCACAGAGCCCAACGATGAGCAGAGGCGTTAATGAACCCTGTGCAGGCCGCTTTCTGTCTACAGTTCTTGCTCCCAGTTGGGAACTTCTCACCACACTGACAAAATTTATTATGTACCATGGAACTTCAGGGTCACTTGGGAACAGAATAGATATTAAATTCACTCCTGCGAGGGTTTATGGCACCAGCAGCCAGAAAGGCTGCCTACGGAGCTTCCTCTGGAGTCAGGACATGATCTGTTTGAAGGAGTCAAACTATCCCGTTGGTGATGAGTGAGCTCTCACTCAGTTGGTTCACAGGAGATCTGGTTGTTTAAAAGAGGTTGGGACCTCCCCCTTCTCTGTCTCTTGCTCCCTGTCATCTTGTGACATGTCTGTTCCCCTTTTGCCTTCTGCCATGACTGTAAGCTTCCTGAGGCCCTCCTCAGAAGCAGATGCTGGCACCACACTCCTTGTACAGCCTGCAGACCATGAGCTAAATAAACTCCTTTCTTTATAAATTACCCAGTCTCAGGAAGTCCCAAGAGCCCAGAGACCCTTCCTTAGCCAGAATAGCTTCTTCATGGAGAACCCAAGGAGCAATGTGCAGGCTCACTTCTTCCAACTGGGATGCCAGACAGAGAGGCCCTGGACCACCAAGTCTTTTTTTCCTGCAAGATTCCTCATCTTCACAGAACGTACCGGATGTGTCTTGGTACCTGGATCTCATGCACAGCTTCATCACTGGTTTCTAGGAATTACAAGACACTCCAGGATCCCATGCCAAATGGTTTTCCCTGGATAGCAGAGTTCCTCTGTAAATGTGTGACCCTGCTGGCCACCTCACATGCTAAAGGAAGAAGACCAGGTGGTGGAGTGCGAGGGGATGGACATTTATCACTCTGTCAGGCACTGTGCTAGGCATGCTGCATGCATTCCTGCCTGTGGCTGGTTTGTCCTGAAGGGAATGGAGACTCGGCACTGCAAATTCACCCTCTCCTGTCTTCTTCAGTCTTCTGCGAAGGATCTGGCCCCAGGCTTTCTACTGAAATCCGGGCAGCCTCAAGAGCCTTAGCCCAGCCTGGGAGTGAAGGGCGGGCTGACTTCCAACATCAAGCTCCGCTGCAGAGTCGGGGACAATCAGGGCCTTGAAGCAGGGCCACCTCTGCTGCTGCAGCTCCACATTGCTATTCCGTGGTCTTAGTTCTGGATTCCAGCTCAGCCGCTCCCACAGTGCTCTCAGGGTGGCTCCTCATCAAGCGAGCAGGGACCAGGCATTTCCTGATCATTTGTCCCCAGTGCTGTGTTTTTCACAGGGGAGGAATGTCTGCTCAGAATTCTTGATTGCCTAGGATTCCTGCAAATATGACTTGGCCAAGTCAGTATTCTCAGCATATGCCATTTAAGGGAGGACATTTCCTGTTTTCATTGGCCTAATTCAGGCATTCTTCATTTCTGCGTGGGCAATTGCAAATTTCTTAATAATTTCTCTGTTTTAAATCTTATCTTGCTTCAGTCTGTCCTTCCCACATTGTTCTAGAATTGTAAATGTGTTAACAATAACTGGCAGGTCAGACACAGCAATGAGTGCTTTAGACCTGTGACATCATTCAGTCCTCAAAAAGATCCTACCAGGAAGACCCTCCAATTCTCCCCAGTTTACAGATAGGAAACACATTTAGGGATGCTTTGGTAATATCCCAGGTCATATTGAGTAAGTGGAAAGGCTGGTATTGAATGCAGACCTGACTCACTCCAGACCATCACCACTCGTTTTTAAAACACCAGTCTAACCTTGTTACTGCTCTGCTTAAAAGATGGGGTAGATTGCCTCTCTCTGCTTCTCCCCACTAAATTCAACTGTGAACCCTAGAAATAAAACAAGAGGCAACCAAAGGAGGACTATGAAAGGTGGGAAGAGAACAGTACACTAATTAGGGACCCTGGGACTAGAAAAACAACACAGCTGGACACAGCTTGTTAAGCTTCAATCCAACAGAAAAAGGAACCAAGGCTCCATGTATCCTGACCCCTGACCTTGTAACAGAAGACGTAATTGTTTACATATAAAATCCCAGATTCTACAAGTAAAATTAAAAACTAGAACTAAGAAGTAAGTCCAACAAGGTTGAATAAGACAAAAATCAATACAAAAGTATCCATTGGATTTGTATATATTAAAAATGAACTTGTGGAAACAGAAATTTAAATTTTAATACCATTTACAATTGCCCCAAAGAAAATGAAATAGGTGTAAATCTAACAAAATATGTGTAGTATCTGAATGCTAAAAATTACAAAGTGCTGATTGAAAGAAATTGAAGAAGACAAAAAGAGACACATGATGTCCATGTGTTGGATAACTAAACCAAACAACGATGTTAATCCTTCTCAAATTAATTTAGTCCGATTTGTAACAAAATTCCTGCAAAGTCTTTTTTGGTAAATGTCGAAAAGCTTATCCTAAAATTTAATGGGCAGGCACAGCATATAGAAGCTAAGAAGAATAAAATAGATGTAATCATTCTGCTTGATGCTAAGGTTTACCATAGAGCTACAGTAATTCCAGAAGTGGACTATTAGTTGATAAATGGCACATAAATCAATGGGACAAAACAGAGAATGCAGAAAAAAATCCCAACTGATTTGTTAACAAATATTTCCTACTTATTTTTTATAAAGATACAAAAACAGTTCAATATAGAAAAATAAGACTTTTAAACAAATGGTTCTGAAGAAGTTAGACATTCTGTAAGAAAAATTAAATAAATAAACTTCCACATAGACCTCACACCTTATATTAAATTTTACTCAAAATGGATCACAGACATACATGTAAAATATTTAAGTGTAAAACTTTCAGAAAACAACATTGGAGAATATCTTCTGGACCTAGGACTAGACGAAAAGTTTTTAAACTTGACACCAAAAGCAAAAGCAGTAATAGGAAAGTTTGATAAACTGAACCTCAGCAAATTAAAACCTTTTGCTGTTCAAAAGACTCTGTTAAAAGTATAGAAAGACAAACTAAAACTGAAAGAAAACATTTGCAAACCACACGTCTGACAAAGTACCTATAATATAGAAAGAATTCTCAAAACTCAACATTAAAAACAATCTAATTAGGAAATAGACAAAAAACATAAACATATATTTCATGCAAGAGAATATATAGACAGCAGATAAGCACATGAAAAGGTGTTCAACGTCATTAGCCATTAAAGAGATGCAAATAAAAGTCAAAATGAGAAACACTACATACCTATCATAATGGCTTAAATAAAAAATAGTGATATTACCTAATGCTCATAAGGATGTGGTGAAGCTGCTTCACTCATACATTGCTAGTGGGAATGTAATATGATACAGCCACTCTGAAAAGGAGCATAAAAGTTTCTTACAAAACTAAACATGTGCCTACCATACCACTTTAGCAGTTGCACTCTTGAACATTTTTCCCTGAGAAATGAAAAGCTAAGTGCATATGAATATCTGCACATAATGCTTATAGCAGTATTGTTCACAGAAGCCCTAAACTGGAAACAGACCAGAAGCTCTTCAATGAGTGAGTTGTTACACAAACTGTAGCATTCTCATACGGGGTATATTATCAGAGTTCTCCAAGCTCCAGAGAAACAGCACCAATAGAAAAGAGTGAGAGAGAGAAAGTCACAGAGTAAGGAAAGCTGATGATATAGTTCCACTTTGAAGGCTGATAGGCTCAAGACCCAGTAGATATTTCAGTCTGTAGCTGAAGGCAGGAAAAAAGCCCATGTTTTTGTTGAAGGCCGTCAGGTGGCAAGCATTCTCTTTTTGGGGAGGGTCAGCCTTTTTGTTCTATTCATGTCCTCAATTGATTGGACGAGGCCCACCCACATTAGGGAGGACCACCTGCTTTCCTCAATCCACCAATTTAAATGTTAATTTCATCCAGAAATGCCCTCACAGAAACACCCAGAATAATGTTTGACCAAATGTCTGAGTAACCTGTGGCCCAGTCAAGCTGACACAAATTAACCATCACACCATAGAAGACTGCCCTGAAATGAAGGTAAAGAACTATTACACAGAATAGCTTGGGTGAGTCTGAAGGGAATTATGCTGAGTGAGACAAAAACCAATCACAGAAGAGAACATACTATATGATTCCATTTACATATAATTGTTAAAATGACAACATTTTAGAGTTGCAGAACAGATCAGTGGTTGCCAGGCAGATCAGTTGGTGGCAGGGACAGGAGGGTTTGAGTATGGTTATAAAAGTATAATTTGAGAGAACCTTGGGCTCATAGAACTAATCTCTAAACTGTCATGGTGGATATGAGAATCCACATAGGTGGATAAAATTGTATAGAAATAAATACAACACACACACACACACACACGTAAAGCTGAGAAATGTGAATATATGGATGCACTGTATCAATGTCGGTATCCTAATTTTGATGTTGTACTATGATTTTGCAAGATGCTACCATTGGGGAGCATGGGTGAAGAGCATACAGTTTATTTCTCTCTGCAATATTTCCCCAGTGTTGGAGATGGAGGCTGGTGGGAGGTGATTTCATGGGGTGGATCCTTTCTGAATGGGTTAGCAACATCCCCCCAGTGCTGTCCTCATTATAGTAAGTAATCTTACTATAATCATGAGATCTGGTTGTTTAAAAGTGTGTGGCACCCTCCCACTCCCCTCTCTCTCTTTCTTCCTCCTTCTCTAGGCACGTAAGAAGCCTGTTTCTCCTTGCCTTCCACCATGATTTTAAGTTTCCTGAGGCCTCCCCAGAAGCAGAAGCCACTACGCTTCCTGTACGGCCTATAGGACCATGAGCTAATTAAACCTCTTTTCTTTATAAATTATTCAGTCTCAGGAATTTATTTCTAACAATGTGAGAATGAACTAATACATAAACCAGGAATCAGCCACACTTCACTCAGAGTATTCAGGATTTGGCCCTGACCTGGGATTCAGTCACCTCCCATAGCAATGACCATGCAAAGCCAGGGCTCCAACATCCAGGAGCGAAGGAGCACGGATGCCAGGTAAGCAATCAAAGGTCTCTGCTGTAAGCCACTTCTATTTCTTCTATTTCTTCTTCCCAGGCCTGTCTCCTCTTAGAGTAAAGGCATCAAAGGGCCTACTATTTCCATCCAAATAGATAAACATCCCAGACTTAAGATATCCATAAATGGAGCTCATCTTTGCCCCAAAGTATCTCTTCCATCCAAATAGATAAACATCCCAGACTTAAGATATCCATAAATGGAGCTCATCTTTGCCCCAAAGTTTCTCTTCCACCCATTTTTTCTCTAAATTAATTGATGGCACCGCTTTCCCTTCAGTCACCTCCTCTAGGAATGTTTCCTGTCTTATGCCTCTCACCTAGGTTCTAACCACCCTTTCCCTGTGCCAGACATGCTTTTTTTTTTTTTATTTCTAACTCTCTCCCTCCCTCCTCGACCATGGACTTCCATCTATGTATCTCCCACTTATCTTGTGGATCTCAGCTCATGCATCTTTTCTCCCCACCACATCTGGCCTGGATATTCCTCCACATGCCACCAACGCACCCGTGCATCACAGTGATGGCACTGTCACAGTGCATCTCACTGTTCTGTTTCCCCTCTAGAAGGTAGATTCCAGAGCCAAGAGTCTCAACCTTGGCTACACATAGAAATCACTTGGGGGATTTAAAAAATATTGACGTCTTGGCCTGCCACCAGATTTTTTTCTGACTAAATGGTATCAGGGGCAGCCTGGGCTTTGGAATATTTAAAAGCTCCCAGATGATTCCCACGTATAGCCAAGTTTGAGAACCATTGTTTTAAGCTACCAAGTCTATATGTCCACCATTGTATTCCCAGTTCCAAAACAGAGCTGCACACATAGAAAATCCATCAATACTTACCACCTGAATGGGGCAAGCAGAGAAATTTATCACTATCTTTCCGAAAAACCTTAAGTCATGGGGTCTGTGAAACTCACCAGATGCATAGGCAACTCACCTCTGAGGAGAGGGGAAGCTCACCACCCCTGCAGAGGCAGCTAGACCCCTCTCAGATCAGCACCACCCTCCCTTCTGCAATGTGCTTCAGCCCAAACAATTAGCATCCATGGGGTAAAGGGCCCCAGAGAGCTGGCTGGGCTCACATTGCTTTCTCTCATACCCTGAAGCATTGTAGGCCAAGCCTCCAAAACTTGGGTTGGGCAGTTAAACTTTTCCCTTCAGGTCATGAGACATGATGTCAGATTCAGTGATTTGCAAAAGAAACTGACATCTGCAGAGGCCAGTAAATATGTTTGTAGCATGGCTGCTGTGCCCTGCCTGAATGAGGCTGCAGAACAAAAGTCCTGTGGACAAAGACAATCAAGCGACTGGAGAAGCATGGAGAGTTGCTCCTTGCCCAGGCCTGATTCACTCCAGGTTGATGTTCTTGACCCAATTCATGAAGAAAAATATTTCAAAATGTAAATAGGAAAGTCAAGTTTTTTCCTTCCATAGAAATGAGCTGAAATGTATTTTCTATATCGGAAGAGTTTACATCCTTTGACATAGAGCCCAGAATAACAGATTTTTAGGACTCAAAAATGTCCTCTAGCCCCATGACCATGACTTCATTCTACATCTGAAGGTACTTATGCATGTGTAAAGAGAAGTTAAATGTCCAAGGTTTTGGGTCAAATGCATAGCTCCTGGCAGAAGTAGAAATAGAACTCATAATGTTTGGAATAGCTTTAAAAAAGCAGTTTCAAGCTCTCAGCACTTTTCAATCAATAAGTAATCACCATTTGTTGAGCCATGCATTCAAAGGCATTTATTGAACACATACTACAAACTAAACATAGCACAAGGCACCAGGGATTCAAAAGAGCAAAGCAGAATCCTGTTATGAAGGAAGAATAGGGAAAAATAAACAGGTAATAAAATAAGGCAGTAATGTGTAGTAGTGGCAAGCTATGGTGCAACTAAGGCACAGTGGGGAAAGCTCTATCCCAGGGGTGGAGGGTGGGGAGAGGGAGCCAGAAACCTGGACTAAAATGATATGAGCAGTATGTATAAACTGAGGAAACTGAGAGAATTTGCACAGATAGCTCTTTCAAGAAGCAAAGCTATAAATATTAAAAAGCGTAAAGTTTTTTATAACTTTAAAGTGGAGAAAACATTTCTATAAATCTAACTATATAAAACTTTGCAAAAACAGGAAACAACATCATACGAAGATAAAAGATAAGCTAAAAAATATATGTACATATAACAAAGGGTTAATGTTCTTAATGTTATGGAGCCACCAAAAACAGAAGAAAAGGATTCATGGGCTGCAGATATGAATAGCACAATTCACAGATAAAATAAATTCAAATGGCTCTTCAATCTCCCTTATAATGAGAGAAATGAAAATTAAAAGTGTACTGAGATGAGCAAAAATTCCAGAGTTTGACAGCATATTCCCTTGGTGGGGTTTTGAAGAATGAAAACCTCTCACGCATTCCTTGTGTTATTGGCTGAACGTTTGTGTCTCTGCCTCCCACATTTATATGTTGAAGCCCTAACCCTCAATGTGATGGTATTAGGAGGTGGGGCCTTTGGGAGGTAACTAGATTTAGATGAAGTCATGGGGGCGAAGCCCACATGATGAAATTAGTGCCCTTATAAGAGGAGACACTGAAGAGCTTACTTTCTCCTCCCCTCTCTGCCGTGGGAGGACACAGCAAGAAGGTGGCCATCTACATGCCAGAAAGAAAGCCTTCACCAGGAACCAAGTCTGCTTGATCTGGGACTTCCCAGCCTCCAGAAGGGTGAGAAATAAATGTCTGCTGTTTAAGCGACCCAGACTATGGGTGGACAGCCTAAGCAGGCTAAGATACATAGTGAGAATGTAAAACAACATAATCCTATGGAGAGGAACTTGAAAATCTCTAGCAAAACTGCATATGCATTTACCGGTTGACTCTGCAATTCCACTTTTAGACATCTACTCCAATAACATGCCAGCAGAAACGCAAAAATTGTTGTTCACAGAGATCTTCATTTTATTACTGTATGTAATTTAAAAAACTAGAAACAACCCAAATGTCTATTACTATGGAAATAGTTTAACAAACTATTATACATCCACATGGTAAAATACTATAGAGCTACTCAAAATGAGAAATCTGTCTCTATACTATTCTGTGAATGATCTTCTGTATTTATTAAGTGAAAAAATCGAGAAAAGTATATATGGTATATTACCACCAAATTTAATTCTTAAGACAACATGAGGCCACTGAAGGACTTTCACCATGGGAGTTACCACATAACCAAACCCAGGTCTTCTGGCTCCTATGCATTTTATATGCAACTCACCCAAGCAGTTCCAGCCACATATTAGAACCACTTATAGAATTTATTTGCAAAAAACTCCTATGCCCAGGTCCTACTTCCGGAAAATCTCTTTTAACTGGTCTGGAGTGGAGCCCAGGCTTCACGTTTGTTTTGTTCTTGTTTGGTTTGGTTTTGATGCTGGCCAGGTGGTTTTTAACAGGCAGCCTTGCATGGAAATCCTGGTTTCACTTGGGCTTCCACTGTTTTCTCTGACCGCCTCCCTGAGCTGAGCCTCCAGCAGCCTGCTAGCTACTCTGTGTTTTCTGGGACGTGTCTTGATTGTCTTTTTTATCCATGCTTTCTGTGTTCTAGCGGGAAAGGGATGAGGGTGGCCACAATCCCAACTACCTGCCCAGGGAGCCATTGTAAGCAGAAGGCAGGCCCCGCCTCTTTAGGTGTGCATTGTTCTCAGGTGCAGTCCACTCTGCCCGTAACCTGGATGAGTGGTGCTGGCAGATAACAGAGATGATGCTGACATCTCAACAGCAGAATAAGGTGGTCGGGCAGCTCCCATTTTTGCTGCTGGAGAAGTACCTTGCTTTCACCAAAAACATCCCCATCTCCTTTTCCTAAAGAGGATTTTCTTGAATGCCTCTTTTAAGTCTTTCTCTTTGAAGATAAAATACCAGCCAGTTTTACTTATGGCAGGGAGAGTCTGAATTTTCATAATCTTCATCACTAGAAGAGTCCTGGGATAGGAAGTGACTGGGGAATATCAGATCTGCAGAAAAACACAAAATATGAAATTCTAACGGTATGTGATGTTATGGATGGAAACCTAAAATTTCAATACCTTGACACGAAGTCCATTTCTCGCTCACATGAAGTTCAAAATGTGTGTCCATGCTGGGCAGTCTGCTGACATCTCCAAGTGGCCATTAAGGACCTGAGCTTTTTTGATCTTGTGCCTGCTTTGTCTCCCCTACTCAATACCTGGTGTCCAGCCTGCAGCAGTCAGCAGGGGAAGGGAGGCTTGTGTGTCAGCCCAGAAGAGACACTTGGACTGCACTGGCCGCAGCTGCCTCTTGGCTACTCAGGACTGCAAGTGGGCTGGAAATGCGGTTGAGCTGTGTATCCGGGAGGAAAAGAGAGTTGGTTTCTGGATCTGCAGAAACTGAGAGAAGGCTGTGGATTTGGTAATGAGGATGACACTGATGATTCTGGTGGGCACGACTTCTAGGGCCTGGTGGGCTGAAGCTGATGGCAGGGAGGTGAACAGGGCAGGGGATGATGAGTGTGGTCTATGCAGAGAGACTTGAAAGTATGGGGCAGGCAGATCCTCTCTACATTTAGGAGGGAAGGCTCTGACCTGAGCCGGCCTCAGTGAAAGGAGACTCAGTGTGGTGGGAGGCAGAGACCAGAGGAAGCGAGGGGAACCCTTCCAGCTCCTGCAGCTAGAGGGAAGTTGGCTGTGGGGTGGCAACTAGTGTCTTCTTCAGTGAGGGGATTAGGGGAATCTAAGGCTCATTCTGGGTTTGCCCTCAACACGTCAACTTCAATTTCTGCTATGAAGATGATAACGAGCACTAGGCAGGGTTTCCAAATGCTTTCTGCTTGAGACTTTACTTCGGGAAATGCACTGGCCGCAGGCTCGGAGAGCATTGCCAGGTGGTGGGAACTCCCAGTGGAAGGAGGTGGGTGAGAAGGAAGGTCAGCCCTCCAGGACAATGTCACTGTCCCTCAGGTAGACAGATGCAGAGCCAGACAGCATCAGGCCAGCACTGGAATTAAGGTAGGACCCCTGAATCCACAGGAAGTGCAAAGTCTGAGGCTACACTCTGGATTTTGTACCAAATAGGAACTCCTGCTCTTGAAGACACCATCTCATGAATCTGGGCTCCATCTGCCTTGTGCACCACTGTGAGGGGTTAAGGGATCTCAGAGTTGGAAGCGACCCTGAAGACCTTCTAACTACCCTTTGCTCTCTGCACCTGCCAGTTCAGTGTCTGCAGCTCGTCACTACCCATCCAACTCCTGCTCAATCCCTCCAAGGAGGCAGAATTCATTGCCTTCCCAAAGAATACCAGAAAGACAGCTACAGGCATTAGGAAGCTGAGCCAATGTTCACCTTGTTCTGGGCATTTGCCTTTGGTATGTCATAATTAAGTCACAGAGTCCTGCAAAATATCAAAATTATTTTAGAAGCACCCATATCAAGAATTAAACTGAAATATTAACTGAATTGATTCTTACGTGCAATATTCAGTGATATTATAGTCAATCATTCAGTGATATTATAGATTCGTTGGACCGTTTACCAAATGTGCTAAGTACCTACCATGTGACAGTCTCTAGACTATGCCTGTTGGTGCAGAGATAAACAAGGAAAGTCCCTTCCCTCAAGGCACTGGCACATCCCAGGGAACATCGACATATACCCAACTAATTATAAAAATAATAGAGAACAAGGAGAGAAGGATGTTAACATGGGCAAGGCCCAGAGGCATAAGGTGTGATGAGGAGCAGTGAGTACATCTATGTGGTTGGAATGTATGGTGTGTGCTGGGAAGCCTGGGAGTCATATTTGGTCTATTGGAACTGGAAGCTGTATATCAGTTCTATATCAAAACTGGGAATTATATTTGGTCTGCATTATTTTCCTGCAGAAGAAGGGATTCTGGCCCTCAGAGAGGGTGAATACCTTGCCCAACATGAGACAGTACTCAAACCCAGCTCGCCCAAAAGTAAAACCCAGCTCGGTAGCTCCCACCACATTCTTCCACCTCTCCATGTTACCTGTACTACCTGGATGTGGCCTGTCCACATCCAAGCTCCTCGAGGAAGGATGCTGGTGTTAGGAATCTTTGTGTAACATCCATGACAGGGCAAAAGGTATTCCTCATAATTACTGGGAAGAAATGTGTGCTCCCTGCACTGCGTGCATGATTTAATCATGTCAGCACCCCTAAGAGTGGGTGTAAAATAAGGCACAGGGGTGGAGGGAGGGCCTCTGGGTGTGTAAAACCTGTGTGCACCCTCAAGGCACATCTGGCTCGAGGCTGGCACTCGGGACTTGGGTTGCAGATGAAGCCGCAGGAGTGTGAAGAAGAGTGGCCCAGGAGGAGAAGGGGGGCCAGGGACCAGGGGACTGATGCCAGTGTTCATTTTCTGTTTCTTCGCCCTCACAGAGGAAGATGCTAGTTTTCAGAGCACAGCCGACTTCCCTCCAGCTGGAAAGAAGCACCCACCTTGCTTCCTCTGGTCTGTGCCCCCACCACACCGAGTCTCCTCACACTAAGGCTGGCTCAGGTCAGAGCCTCCCCTCCTTACTGCAGAGAGGATCCTCCTGTCCCTATACTTGCAAGTATCTCTGAATAGACCACACTCATCATCCCCTGTCCATTCACCTCCCTGCCATCAGCTTCACCTCACCAGTCCGTAGAAGTCGTGCCCACCAGAATCACCAGTGACATCCTCATTACCAAATTCACAGCCTTCTCTCAGTTTCTGCAGATCCTCAAACCCAGTCTGTCTTCCTCCTGAGCACACAGCTCAACTGCGTTTCCAGCCCCCTTGCAGTCCTGAGTGGTTAAGAGGCAGCTCTGGCCAGTGCAGTCCAAGCACCTCTTCTGGGCTGACACATAAGCCTCCTGTGCCCGTGTCCTTCTCCTGCTGGCTGCTGCAGGCTGAGGCGATATCCCTGGATACCAGGTGTTGAGTACGGGAAGGAAGTTGGGCACAAAATCAAAGGATCCTGGGTCCCTGATGGTCCCTTGGAGATGTAAGCTGGATGTCCAGCATGGACACACATTTTGGACTTCATGGAAACAATAAATGGACTTTGTGTCAAGGTTTGAAATTTTAGATTTTCATCTGTTACATCACATACTGTTAGAATTTCTAATTTTGTGGGCCTGTGCAGCATCTGGTATTCTTGACCCAAATTACTGTGGTTCCTGTTCTCAGCCAGAGTCAGTCTCCCCTAACTCCACCCTCCCCAGCCTGGACAGAATCACTCCCCAGTGGCCAAAGGCCCCCCATTCCTGTTGAGTTCCAACAGGAGTAAACTCTCAGAGAGGAACCATGGATCATGCACCTCTGAATTGGTGCATTCTTGTTCTTTGAAGAATGCACTTTGAAGAAGCACTGCTGGGCTGGGGGTGGATAATGGAGTACTGAGTTATGGCTCAGACATGATAGAGCTTTTCCCAGAGTCCAGGACTAGGTCCCGCTTGAACTGAGCCTACTGGGGAGGAGGCCAGAGCTGGTCACACACATGCCCAGGGGGAGTCCAGGAGATATCACAGTTCTGGGTGTCATCCACTCTCTAGGGAGGCTTGGCCAGACTCTTGGTTCTGTGCACACCATACTCAGCTTTTCCCCAAACACAGCACAGTCATCGCCACCCCCAAAGCATGGCGTGGCACCCCACGTCCAGTCTAAATGCTCTGTTCTGAGTGGCCCAAGCCCTGATGTGTCGCACACAAGGGCTAGGCACATAGGGCTAGCCAGCAGTTAGGGTTTGCCCCAGAGTACACGGGTGCAGCCAGCATAGGAAGTGGTGGAGCAAAGAAAGACCCCACCAGGAGGAAAGGCCAGGGCAGAGCAGGAGGCACTCAAGGCAACTGTCCAGAGTGGCCTCAGCAGAGCCTCATCTGGGGGTGGCATCAGTTGCCAGTGCTGGATGCTTGCTGTGGGCCAAGCTCTGGGCTAGAGGCATGCATTTAAACCGGGCCACATTTGCCTTTTGGGAGCTTCCTGGATAAAACATCCTCCACAGGAAGGTCCAGCCTGGACCCTGTTCACAACCCACAGCGGGGTGCAGGTTACCTGAAGACCAGGACCCAGAGTGGGTCCAGAGAGCATGGGCCCAGCTCCCTCATTTCCCAAGTGAGGAGCTGAGCAGAGGTTGTGCAAGGAAGGCTGGAGCAGGGCCGGACCCAGGGCCCACCATTCCACACCAGCAACACACAATAATCTGGGACAGCCCACAGTGAGAGGAAACTGGGGTTACAGACCAGGGAGGATATCAAAAGAGCTCCTACGGCCTCTGCCAAGCTGTGCGGGCATCTGGAAAGAATTGCAGTCTCGGCTGGAAATGGTGTTTAGAGCAACATTTCCCGTAACATGTCTCTTTCTAAATAGCACATCATGGCAGTTCCGAGTCTGATTTCAAGGTCTGAAATTTTTTGAAATTCACACTGACTTCGGAAGAAGGAAAAAATATTGTGGGAGGGAGCAAACTGTGCAGGGAAGCGCAAGCTGTCTCCAGACTGTCCAAACAGCAAGTGCAGGGGACACATCCAGTCTTCCCGGGAAAGGCAGCAGGGGTAGGTCAGGGTTTGTGAAGGGGCGTATGTGCAAGCCCAGCCCTCCCCAAAGGGCCCACATGTATACATAAACACCATGCATTGGGTCTTTGTGCCTTTGGGTAAGGGGAGGTGGCTCATATTCCCTTTTCCCATCCTGGGCAAGGCAGAGGGAGTAGCAGCTCTGTAGTCAGAGAAGCCTCCAGCCTTGAGGCTTAGATGTCACCAAAAGAAAACCCTATGGAGGTTCAGAAGACAGTGTCAAGTGGGTTTTTACTTTTTCTAATGAGCCACCTGGTGTTGGTAGAGCACAGAGGCTCACTTCTCTGTTTTCCCCTCCTTGTTTGTCTCCTGAGGTCTCCTATGTCCTTAAGAGGGAAACCCCACTGAGTTTCTCTCTCCTCCTTCAGAATCCAGTGCCACCTCATCCTCCCCTGTGATTGACACCTTCAGGAAGATCATCTGTGGGAGAGAAGGAACCCAGGCCCTGTCCACTAGAGACTCCTTTTGAGATTTGTGGAGATAGTTTAAAGCTCCCAAGGCTTGCCAGGTGTGCTGGCTCACGACTGTAATCCCAGCACTTTGGGAGGCTGAGGCAGATCACCTGAGGTCAGGAGTTTGAGACTAGCCTGGTCAACATGGTGAAACCCTGCCTCTACTAAAAATACTAAATTAGCTAGGCATGGTGGTGGGTGCCTGTAATCCCAGCTACTCAGGAGGCTGAGGCAGGAGAATCACTTGAACCCGAAAGGCAGAAGTTGCAGTGAGGTGAGATCACATCATTGCACTCTAGCCTGGGCAAAAATAGCGAAACTCCATCTCAAAAACAAAACAAAACAAAACAAAACAAAACAGCTCCCAGGGTTTCTGTCTCTAACCTCAATTTACCAAGGACCAGCCACAGATGTGGGGAGAATCATGCTGTGTTTCACTCTCCCCCAGTGGAAATCTCAGCACCCGCAAAGGGAAGGACTCTTTCCTCACTCCACCTTAGAGAGTGAGAAGGGGCAGAGTGTGAATAGGAGTGGTAGCCCCCAACCTCACAGCACACATCTTTCTTTCTCCTCTGTGTGCCTCCGCATTGGGGTGCGCACTTCAGGGTTCTTCAATATGCTTCTTCAGATGTCGAGATTTCCACCCTTCCACCCACATGCCCATACATATGTGCATGCGTGCATACACACACAGAGACACACAGAGACACACACAGACACACACATGGTGGGCGCTCATCGCTCCTCCCATGTTGCTTCCAGGAGTCATGTATTCATCTCGGACATATGTCTGGGTCCCAGGCTTTGACCGTAAGATCTGCTGGAGAAAATACATCAATTTTGTGCCAATATGGGAGTGGATACTGCATGAGGTTCTGTGTCCCAGGACCTCTCTCCCCGATTTCTATGTCTCGTCTCTTGGGAGGGCATGCAAACACCTCTTCCGCCCTGGTTGGGGCACCTCTACAATCTCCAGGCACCGTGCTGCCATCAGTGGCCCACCGTGGGCTTGGCCCTCTCTCCTCCAGTCCTCTCAAAGGTAAGATGTGGTTGTATGAGTTGCCCTCACACCTCTGGCTGTGGTCTCCAGTTGCACCCAACACCCTGTTCAGGATTCTGGTGGGGCTACTGTAGAAAATTATGGCTTTTATGGTGGTCCCCTAAGCTATGCCTAGCTGGTACTCCTAAATTTTGTAGTCACATTCAGGTCAAGCTCCCAATGCTGCCATTGAACCCCAAGGTCAAGGTGGTGACTTAAATCAGAAAAGTAGTTGCAACTATCCTACACTTTATGCTGTTTCTTTTTTCTGATTCTCAGTACCCTTGGCTTTCTTCTCTTCTAATAAATTAACTGAAATAAAAAGAGAAATCTAGGCACCCCCAGGGAACTCCAGCCACCCAGAATTTGCTAGTGGGAACTGGCTGAAAGCATTTTCCACCAACACTGTGTGATTTTTGTCTCCCTCTTATCCCATTATTTCCTCTCCACTGATTTAGGTAAAGATGTCTTTAATATCTTCATAAAATTGATTTTTTTTCATTCTCATTTTCTTATTCTCTCTTAGACTCAGGTCAAAAAGTTAGCCATGTTTTTCTTATCACATCACATTCTACCCCATCAAAGACCTAAAGGAAAGCCCTCGGTTAGTCAAGGCCTCTGTGGTCTCTTGCCCCACATGACCCTATAGGGCCCCCGCGTGGTTCATATCCTGTGTTTCTGTCCAGGGCCCCATTCTTGCACATTTCCCTAGTGTGTCCCACCCGTGGTTGAGCCCTTCTTCCCTGGCACCTGTTCTCAGTTTCTCTCCCTGGGACCAGCACCTGTTCCTGTGCTTTTCATGGACTGCCCATCTTAGGCCCGTGTGTGGTGTGTGGTAGGGTGGTGGCACAAGATATCATGTCAGCTGGGACTCTCTCATCAACCTCCTCTGTTATATTTTTAAAATAAATCTTCCTTTCTTCTAAAGGAACAACTCAACTTTATTACAGCGCACAGTTGTGTGAGGCCCCTACGCTAAATCTCACCTGTCATGGAAACTCCCATGGCCCATTGTGACTCCACCTCTCTGCCCGAACTATGCATTCTCAAAGCAATGCCCTCCACAGGAGAGAGATCCTGGGCTTCTCCACCACAGTTCCCTCCTGCTGAAAGCAGCTGCTTTTGCTGGTGCCATTGAGCAATGCTGGGAAGTTCCTCACCTCCACTGAGCTCTAGGGTACACTGAGGAACTGCAGCTTAACATCCCAGATGACAATCCCCAAAATGTTCTGATTCAGTGCCTGCAAAGTCATTGGCAATTAACAGAGAGAAAATAGCACTGTTGGACAGTCAGAAATCCACAAAGCCCCTAAAATGATGTTAAATTGCCCTCTTCCTATCGGATCACAGAGAGTTCTTCCTCAGTGGGTGTGAAATTTATTTTTTCTTTGGTCTCCATTTCTATTTCCCTTCCATTGCAACCCCCAGGATATTTTTACTTATCTGTCTCTGGAAAAGCTTGGACAATCTACCTCTTCCAATTTTCTCCTTGGTGAAACTAGAGGGTAAAACTTACTATTCCAGATCCTTTAGAGTAAGCACTGTGTAAAGTGAAGGAATCTTTCTCATGACAATATCAAAAGCTTCCTCTGTCCTACCCTGGGTATTATTTGCTATTTCTGTGTCTTTTCCCTGCTTTCCTCCCAGTGAAGTATTAATGAGGAGAGAAAAATCTCACCCTACTCTTAAGTATAGGTTTGAATCCAAGCTCCACCACCTCCTAGGTCTGAGAATTACGTAAAATAGAGAATGAGAACATTCCGGGTTTTGCCACTCCATAGTGCAAATTAGGTCCCATTGACATGGATGCCACGCATTCTGAGAGCTCTGAGGCACCACCTGCTCCTGCAGGACCTTCGGCCCTTTGAGGCTTCCCCTCAGGTGTGCATGGAGCGGACTCAGTGTTGGGGTATTGTGGAACTGCCCATCTCTACCCAGCAGGCCCCACCTTCAGTCTCCGTGAAGTGCCTGACCCTGACCTCTCTCAGCACCCCGGGAAGACCCTGCCTCCCTCTCCTCTATTCCTAGTATTCTCTACAGGAATTCAACAAATGTTTTTGGAGCTTCTGACAACATTGTGCTCAGGATGTGTATAATAGGAGGGGCCTGAGGCACAAGAGTGCCTCTGACTCTGTCTGTGTCCCGTCTCAGTGCCCACGGCCTAGCCCCCCGCTGTAATCCTGTCCAGCACTCGCTGTCTCCCATCCTCGCCGGCCTGCCTTCCCATGGCAGAACCATGCGTGCACATTTTAAAGTGCTGTCTGCAGAGGCAGTGTCAAAATTCAAGTTTGCCCTCCAGCGTCCATTCCTTTTTCCCTTTGGTTCCTTTAGCCTGGAGTGAACATCAGGCCACTGTGCCCTCCCTGAGGTCGCCTGAGGCTTAGTCCTTGAATCACGAGAGAATTCAAAGCTTGTCCTTTGGCAAAAACTGAAATATATTTACAGGCTCAAAATGGCATTTTCCACCCAAATACTATCAGTGCTATGCTCACTAAAAGAAAATAGAATAAACAACAGTAACAAAAGATGGTAGGTAAAACAAAAAGCATAAGCAGCCTCATATATAAGGAGGTAAAAAATGTTTGGCAAATACATTCAGTTATTACATGAAAGGGCAGGGAGCTTATTACCTGTGTTTAAAAATAATAAAAGACAGTGTATATGTGGAAAAATGCAAATTTCCACCCATCAGAGGAAACCTCTGGAACTACCCAAGAGGCACAACCTTGAGTGTCCTCTACTCCATCAGAATGTCATTGGAACATGGCAGGAACAAGAGAAAAGAAGAAAGTTTAAACAACTAGCAATAAATTGTGGTGTTTTAGTTCCATGTGTTAGAAGTGCAGCTCCCCGGACCCTCCACGCACAGGCTGAGCCTGCTAGCCCTCCAGTGGGCGAGGTCGGTGTGGAAGAGGAAAGCTAAGAGCAGCTGTCAAAAAAATGATCACTAATTTACTTATTTTACATCTTCTTCAATAACGACAAAAATAAGTCTCTTGGCAGAAAAGTAGTGAAGAGGGAGAATGAACTCACAACATAAGGATGTAATGAGCCATGCCCACTTACCAGGCCATCTGTAGGGCTGTGTGCAGAGCGGAGAGGATGGGATACTGAGTGCCAAACTGGTGTTGCGTAGCCTCCATTTCAACATCTGAAAAATAAAGAGCTTCGCTGAAAAACGAAAATAACAACAGATTGTTTTAATTGAGACAAACCTTTTACCCATTTTTCCTCTGCAGTTGTAATGTTCTGTGTGCTTAAATGCTCATGTTTGTTATTCTTCCTATACTTGAAAAATGACGTCTGGAGAACAATCATGTTCTCAATACTTAATGTAGAATTAATATCAAATTAACTTGAACCATGTTTTCACCAGCTTCATTTTATCTTCAGTAACAATCTTTTCCCCTTTGTTGTCTGGTTAATTGAGGATGGGTAAAAATTATGTGTGTGTCTCACGGGGAACATCAGAACACAGGGGCTGTGAAGAGAACAGGGACAAAGTCCTCAGAGGAATGGAAAATATTGAGAGGATGCCCTCTGAAAAGAAAGTAATTGATGGAGTGACCATGATTTAAGTGATATTAACCACCTGCACAAGAGATTGTGCTGGAGGAAGGTTACCAAATGCCATGATGAGAATAGATACTAGCATCCACAGTATCTCTCTAAGGAAAGTAAAATGCTTATAAAATAATGAATGTGTACTTCACAAGTCATGGTTTAAAAATGCTTTTAGAGTTCTTAGCTTATTCAATCCTCACAACATTCTGAGAGGTAGGCAATATTATGTCCTTTTTAAACAGAAGGCAAAGAATAAGAGGACAACTGTTTCTCCATCAGGCAAACTGGAGCTTTCATACAGATTTTGCCCTTTATTTGTTTAACCGCTCTACATCCTTCCAAATGACAGTTTCAATAATGACCTCACTGGACTGTTGTGAAATAAGTAAAGCAATTAAAACAATGCCCAGAACCTAATGAACACACACACACGTGGCTATTATTATAATAGATATGGAGAAAACTGAAGTCCAGAAGGTTAATTTAACTGGGTCTAGACTACACTGAAAATAAGTTGCCAGTGCAACTAGTGTATGTATTAAGGCTGAAGTCTTTCTCAGTATGTCAGTTATGACTTTCAAAAGAGTGGCTATGAAGACGTAGCGATATTACATATGCTTTGGTTATCCTTCCCAAATATAGTAAAAGTATGAAAAGATGCAGGTGTAGATGCAAGGCTATTCACTCTGGTACTATTTGTAGCAGAAAAAGAGTGGAATGAACACTCATGACTGCCATGTGATTGTTAGGATAAACTTTGATTCAGTTACAAAATGGAGTAATCTGAAACAATACAAAGAAATGAGGAATAACTCAACATATTGTTATTGTGTGGTCTCCAGGATACAGTTTGAAGTGAACCAAGAGAAATGGGTGCAATGGTGTGGATATGGTTGTTTGTCCCCACCAAATGTCATGTAGAAGACTGATCCCCAGTGTGGTGGTATTGGGAGATGGGGCCTGGAGGGAAGTGGAGGCAAGGGGGCAGAGCCCTCTGAATGACTTGGTGCCTGTCTTGAAGCAGTGAGCAAGTTTTAGCTCTTGTGAGACAGGATTTGTTCTCAGGGGAATTGATCAGTTCCTTTGAGAGCCAAGACGCCCCTCAGGTTTGGTCTCTTTTCACATATGCCCACTTCCCTTTTGACCTTCTCTGCCGTATTTTGACACAAACAAAAGCCGGTCCCACACTTTTTGTACAACCTGCAGAACCATAAGCTAAATTATTCTCTTTACTTTATAAATCACCCAGCCTCAGGTATTCCTTTATAGCAATACAAAACAGACTAAAACAATGGGCAAGAAGGTATGTATATTATGCCTCTTCTTAACAAATAACAAGATAAATACACCCACAGATTCTTCTCAACTTGCTATGAAGCTACATTCTCATAAACTCATTGTAAGTTGAAATGCATTTAGTACCCTAGTAAATCTATTGTAAAGTAAAAAAAAAAAAAAATCCTAAGTCAAATCATCATAAGTCCAGGTGCTTACTGATTTATGATGGTAATACATCCTGATAAACCCATCATAAAGTCAAAAAAAATCGTAAATTGAATCACTGTAAGTCAGGGAAGTGACTTCCACTTTGAGGAAGATGGAGGAGATGTACTTTTCTATATTGTGTATGCTAATACAAATAAAAGCACTCAACATTATATACAAAAAAAACATTCAATGACTCAAAAAGGCAGAGAAAAGGAAGACTAGTGGGAACCTTAGAAACCAAGGATTGTTAGCTCTTTGGATTTTCTTTTTGCCTCATATTTTCCAAACATAGAAGTGAAGAAGTCAACTACTTATAAATACCAATATTCACAGACAAAAAGAACCCAAACAGAAGCCTGTTCTCCTGAGTCTGAGGACCATGAAGGAGCAGCCTAGCAAGACAAAAGAACACCCCAGAGAAAACTGTGGTTCCACTCACATTCACACCAGCAAAGTCCAGGTAAGGCACCCAGTGTTCCAACCTCTCCAGTTTGTAAGGAGGCATCCAACACCCCTACTGGTGTGGTATCAGAGAATGCCCAGTGGGAAACCAAGACTTTCATACCTACCAGAAAATAAAGAATCCTCTCTCCTCCTGCTTGGTGTCAGTGAGACCGTATGGGGAGCCTGGACTTCCACCACCACCTCTTGGTGATGAGGCATCCTTCCCCTCCCTAATAGGGCAGCATCAGAGGAGGCCTAGTGGGAAGTCTGGCCTTTCACCACTATTTTGTGATAATGAGGCTGTACCATCTGTGGTATCAGTGGAGTCTTAGAGGGGGGATATAACTCCTATTCCTGCCCAGCAATAAAGAGAAGCTTTCCTCCCACCTTGAGTGCCAATGGATGCAGGTGGAGACCTGGGCTTCGAACTCCACTGACCATAATGACACAGTGTCAGAAAAAGGCAGCTGACACAGGAGGCTTCAATAAGCTGCAGAGTTGCAAATCATAATCCAAAAAATGAAATGTTCTTAATAAAAAAATTACTCATTATATCAAAAATCAGATTTAAAACTGAATGAAAAATAAATTGATGCCAAAATAAAGACAGTAGAACTATCTGGAAAAGATTTTAAAGCAGTCATCATAAAAATGCTTTAATGAACAATTATGAACAAGTTTGGAACAAACGAAATAAGAGTAAGTCTCTGCAAAGAAATAGAAGATATAAAGAAAATCAAATGGAAATGTTCAAACTGAAAAATATAATTACACCAATTTTTAAAAAGTCCTCAATGAATGCACTGAACAGCAGACATGAGGGTCAAGATGTCACCTGTAGAGGGTTGTGACTGCAAGTTGTCCAGGTTCTTGGAGTTTTGAACAAAGAATTGGACAAAACACTCAACAAAGCAAAGAAAGAATGAAGCAACAAAAGAATGAATGCAGGGATTTATTGAAAACAAAAGTACACTCCATAATGTGGGAGCGGACCCAAGGAGTGGCTCAAGGACCCCGATACATAATCTTCTTGAGTCCAAATACCCTCTAGAAGTTTTCCACTGGCCACTTCATGCTCACCTCATGTAAATGAAGTGGTGGCCGGCAATCAGTCTGATTGGTTGCAGAAAGCAGCCAACCAGAAGCTGAAGTGAAGTTACAAAGGTCACACTCCTGTCCATTTGTTGTGGACAGCCAATTTCCCATCTTGCCAGGCAGAAAAGGTCAAAGGGAGAAGCCTCTGGACCTTTGTTACTTAGGCGTGGAAAGTTAGGGTTTTCCTTTCAATTTAGTTCTAAGAAGTAGGCGTGAAACAGCCTTAGGTCCCCTACCTCCTGACCCTATTCTCCTGCCTCAAAGGGTGAACAGATAAAAGAATAGAAACTGTTCAGTCTGAACAACTGAAATAAGATAAACTGAAAAAAACTTATAGAGCAGAGACGTGTGGGAGTATAGCAAAAGGTCTAACATTTGTGTCATAGGAGCCCTGGAAGGAGAGGAGAAAGGGAGGAAGACAGAAAAATACCCAAAGTAATAATGGCTGAAAACATGCCAAATTTGAAGAAAAATACATAAATCTACTGATTCAAGAAGCAGAGCTAACCTAAACAGGACAACCCCGTGGAAATCTATACCAAGACTTATCATGGTTAAACTTTTGTAAACTAAAGGCAAATAAAATATTTTGAAAGAAACAAGAGTGAAATTATACAATACCTATAGGGAACAACAATTTAGATGACAGAAGATTTCTCATCAGAAGCCATAGAGGTCAGAAGGAAGTGGCATACATTTTTCAAATAATGAAAGAAAAGAACTATCAACCCAGAATCCTATACCCAATGAAAATATCATTCAGGAATGAGAGGAAATAGAGATATTCTTAAGCAAAAAACAAATAAACAAAGAAACTCTCCAAATTTGTCACCAGCAGACCCAACCTAAAAGAATGACTAAAGGACGTTATCACAACAGAAAGGAAACGAGGGACCTCAGTATATCAGGGAGAATTAACACATAAGAAAAAAAATGTAGATAAATACAATTGTTTTCCTTCTACTCATGAGTTCTCTAAATTATGATTGATGGTTGACACAAAAAGTATAATACTATCTGATGTGGTTCTATGTAGAGAAATATTTAATACAGTTATAAATGGGAGAGGATAAAGAGACATACAGGAAGATAAAATTTCTATATTTCACTTGAATTGATAAAATATGAAATGAGTGGGCTGTAACATATGTTAAATGTTATACCTAGAGCAACCAGTAAAACAGCTATATAAAGGTATACACTCACAGATAGGATAGAGATATCAAAATGGAATTCTAAAAAGTATTCAAGAAATCTACAGGAGGGCAAAAAAAGAAGCAAAATAAACAGAGAAAAGAAACAGAAAACAAAAAAATGATAGATTTAAACCCTAACATATCAATAACTATATTAAATGTAAATGGTCTAAACACATCAGTTAAGATAGAGACTGGGAAAGTGTATCAAAATATACCAACTAACTGGATTCTGTCTATAAGAAACTCACTTCACATGAAGTGATATAGACAGATTTAAAGTACAGAGTCCATGACTAACGATGTTTTAACGTACGATTTTTCTATCTTATAATGAGGGGGTATTAAATTTATTTTCAACTTGCAATGCTTTTGACTTATGAATGTTTATTGGTACACAGCCCCATCATAAGTCAAGAAACATCTGTAAAATAATTTTTAAAAACATGCTAATATTAACCAAGAGAAAACAGAAATGACTATATTGATATCAGGTAGGCTTCAGAGCAAAGAAAATTACTACGCACAGAAATGGATGTTGTGTAGTGATAAAAAAGGTCAATCCACCAGAAGATGTAACATTCCTAAGGTGTATGCAACAAACGACAGAGCTGCAAAATATATGCAGCAAAAGCTGATAGAACTCAAAGGATAAATACACGAATCTACAATTATACTTGGAATCTTCCACACCCTTCTCTCAACAATTGATAAGACCCTGCTAAACAAAAAATCAGCTATAATAAAAAAAAACTTAGCAACACCATTAACCAACAGATCTATATGACATATGTGGAACATGCCACCCAACAACAGCAGAATATGCATTGTTTTCCAGGGCTTACGTAGGACATATACATATACCAAGGTAGGCCACACCTGGGCAATAAAACATGTCTGAATACATTTTTTTTTTTTTTAGTTTTTATTACTGGTGTTGAAATCTGGTCTTATTATGTTGCCCAGGCTGGTCTTGAACTCCTGGCCTTAGGCATTCCTCCTGGCTTGGCCTCCCAAAGTGCTGGGATTACAGGCAACCAGCCATGAATACATTTTTTGAAACTGAACTTATTCAGAGATTGTTCTCTGAATAAGTTCTCCCAGTGAAATCAAATTAGAAGTCATTTTTTTTAATTACAAGGAAATTTCCAAATGGTTGGCAACAAAATAACACACTTTTAAATAATACATAAATCAAAGAGGAAGTCTCAAGAGAAATTTAAAATGTATATATTTAACTGAATGAAAATGCAAATTGACATATCAAAATTTGTGAGGCACAGATGAAGTAATGTTGCAACAGAAATTTATAGCAGTAAAGGCAGCATTTAAAAAGATAAAAAGTCTCAAGTCAATAATCTAAGCTTACACATCAAAGACCTAGAAATACAAGACCAATATAAACCAAAAGCCAGTGGAAGGGAAAAAATATACTAAAGATAAGAGTGGAAATTATGAAAATAGAAAACAGAAAAATAGTAGAGAAAATAATGAACTAAGGAGCTGGTTCTTTTAAAAGATCAATAAAATTGACAAACCTCTAATAAGACTGGCAAAGAAAAAAGAGAGAAGACAAATTACCAGTATCAGTAATGAATCAGGAATATCACTGCAAACTCTGCATACAAACAAAAGATAATATGGAAGTGTTATGAAAAACACTATGTGTATAAATTAGAAAACTTAGATGAAATGAACCAATTCCTTAAAAAGAACAAACTATTACAGTTCATCAAATATAAAATAAATTGAGACCTAAAACTAAAGAAAATTAAATTCAAAAGTAAAACTCTACTCCCCCACACCCACCAATTCTCCAAACCAGGATGGTTTTATTGGATAATTGCACAAAACATTTAAAGAATTGACACCAATTTGGTATAGTTTGTTCCAAGAAAATAGAGGATTAGAGACCCTTCCCAACTCGGTTATTGAAGACAGCATAAGTTGAATACCAAAACCAGACAGATAGCACTAACAGAAAAGAAACAGACCCATTATCTCTCATGAATACATATACCAACAAAATCATTCACAGAATATTAACAAAGAAAATCTAGCAATATATGCAAAGAGTTATACACCATGGCCAACCCAGAGTTTATTCCAGGGATGCCAGTTTAGTTTAATATTAGAATATCAATCAATGTAATCCACTATATTAACAAGCTGAAGTAGAAAAATTACATGATCAAATCAATTAATGTAGAAAGATTATTTGAAAATATATAACACCTGCTCATATAAAAATTATCCAAAACTAGGAATACAGGAGAACTTTCTCAACTTGATAAAGAGAATCTACAAAAAAAATACAGCTCACACCATACTTAATGGTGAAAGACTAACTACTACCTCCATAACTATGGGGATAAGGCAAGAATGTTCCATCTCACTGCTCTTATTCAATATAGTGCTCAAAGTTCTGGCAGTGAAATATGGCAAGAGAAGAAAGTAAAAGAAATATAGATTGGAAACAAGTAAAATGCATTACTATTTTCAGACAGCATGATATTTTACAGGGAAAATCCCCAAAAATCTACCATAAAACTTTTAGAAGTAATAAATGAGTTCAGCCAGGTCACAGGATACAAGATAAACATGCAAAAATCAATTATATTTCTATATGATAACAATTAACATGTGAAAACCAAAACTTAAAATATATTATCATATACAGTTGCTCAAAAAAATAAATACTTAGGTATAAATCCAACAAAATATATAGAGTTTTTAGGCTGAAAACTACAAATCTCTGATGAAATAAAGAATATCTAAGTAAATGGAGAGCTATATTAAGTACTTAGATTGGAAGATTCTACTAGAAAAAAAAAAGTCAGTTTCCCTTAAATTAGCATACAGATTTAACACCATTCCTATTGAAACCCCAACAAGAATTTTAGATATAAGAAAAGTTATTCTACTAATTATTTGGAAAGGCAGAGGGACTACAATACCTGAAATAATTCTGAAAATGAAGAATAAAGCAAGAGGAATGTGCCTACCTGTCGACTTTTAAGATTTATACAGATCACATAATCAAGATCCTATGGCATTTGCAGAGAAATAGACATTTAGGTCAACGGAATAGAACAGGTAGCCAATAAATATATCCCCACAAATATACTCAACTGATTTTTGACAAATGTGCAAAAGCAATTCAATGGAGGAAAGATAATCTTTTCAATAAATGCTCCTGGGGCAAAAAAAAAAATAAAAAATAAAAATAAAAAATATAAAAAAACCTCAACATACACCTCAGACCTTACACACAAAATAACTCAAAATGAATTGTAGACTTAAATATAAAATTGACTACAGCTATAAAACTAAAAAAAAGAAAAAGACAAAACAGAGTACAGGAGACATTCTTCAGGCTCTAATACTAAGCACAAAGTTGGCACCAACAATACAATCTATAAAAGAGAAAAAAAATTGAACTTTATTAAAATTAAAAACATTTGCTTTGTGAAAGACTTTGTTTAGAGTATGAAAAGACAAGCTGTAAACTGGATAACATATTTGCAAACCACATGCCAATAAAGGACTAATATCTGAACTCTGAAAATTCAACAGTAAAAAACCAAACAATCTGATTAGAAAATTAGCAGAAGACATGAACATTTACTAAAAAACATGAACAGATAGACGGAAAATAAGCAAATGAAAAGATAATCATCACTAACCATATTAGGTAGATCATTCAGGTAGAAAACTAACGAAGAAACTCTGGACTTAAACTCAACACTTGACCAACTGGACCTGATAGACATCTACAGAACACTCTACCCAACAACCACAGAATATACACACGTTCTTCTTATCTGCATATGGAACATATTCTAAGATTGGCCACATGCTCAGTCATAAAGCACATCTCAGTAAATTCAGAAAAACTGAAATCATGATCATATCAATTAATGTGGAAAGATTATTTGAAAATATATAACACCAAATACCAAAACCAGACAGATAGCACTAATGGAAAGAAACAGACCCATATCTCTCATGAATACAGATACCAACAAAATCATTAACAAGATATTAACAAAGAAAATATAGCAATATATGCAAAGAATTATACACCATGGCCAACTCAGAGTTTATTAAACCCAGAGTTTATTCAAGGGATGCCAGGAATGCATACTCTCATACCACAGTGCAATGAAAATAGAAATTAGTATCAAGTTTCTCAAAACTATGTAAGTATATGGAAATTAAATAACTTGCTCCTGAATAAGTCCTGAGTGAACACTGAAATTAAAGCGAAATCAAAAAAACTACCTGAAGTTAATGAAAGTAAGGATACAACTTACCAAAATATCTGGGATGCAGCCAAAGCAGTTTTAGGAGAAAAGTTTATAGCCCTAAATGCCTCCATCAGGAAGTTAGAAAGATGTCAAATTAACAATCTAACAAGGCACCCAAAGAAGCTAGGAAAAAAAAAGAATAAATCAACCCCAAAGCGAGCAGAAGAACAGAAATATCTAAAATTAGGGAATAACTGAATGAAACTGAGATTTAAAAAATTCATATAAAAGATTAATGAAACTGAGAATTGGTGTCTTGAAAAAATAAACAAGATCGATACACCACTAGCTAAATTAACAAAAAACAAAGGAGAACATCCAAATAAGTACAATCAGAAACAACAAAGATGACATTACAACTGATCCTACAGAAATACAAAAGGTCCTTAGAGAATACTATGAAGAACTGTATGCACACAACTTAGAAAATCTAGAGAAAATGAATAAATTCTTGGAAACACACAATCTCCCAAGACTGAATCAGGAAGAGGTTGAAACCCTAAATAGACCAATATTGAGCTCTGAAATTAAAACCTTTCAACCAAACAAAGCTCTGAACCCGTAGATTCACAGCTGAATTTGACTAGATGTACGAAGAACTGGTAGCAATCTTACTGAAACTATTCCCAAAACAATGAGGAGGAGGGACTTTACCCTAAGTTATTCTATGATGCCAGTATCATCCTAATACCAAAATCTAGCAGATACACAACGAAGAAAGAAAACCTTAAGACAATACCCCTCTTAAACATATATGCAAATATGTTTATTTGCATATATACTAGCAAACTTAATCCAGCAGCACATCAAAAGTTAATTCACCATGATCAAGTGGGCTTTATTCCTAAGATGAAAAGTTGGTTCAACTTATGTAAGTCAACAAATGTGATACACCACACAAATGTAATTAGAACAAAAACCATATTATCTCAATAGATTCAGGAAAAGCTTTTGATAAAATCCAACATCCCTTCATGATAAAAAAAAAACTCTCTCAAAAGAAGACATTTATGCAGCCAAAAAACACACGAAAAAATGCTCATCATCACTGGCCATCAGAGAAATGCAAATCAAAACCACAATGAGATACCATCTCACACCAGTTAGAATGGCAATCATTAAAAAGTCAGGAAACAACAGGTGCTGGAGAGGATGTGGAGAAATAGGAACACTTTTACACCATTGTGGAAGTCAGTGTGGATCTAGAACTAGAAATACCATTTGACCCAGCCATCCCATTACTGGGTATATACCCAGAGGATTATAAATCATGCTGCTGTAAAGACACAGGCACACGTATGTTTATTGCGGCACTATTCACAATAGCAAAGACTTGGAACCAACCCAAATGCCCAACAATGATAGACTGGATTAAGAAAAGGTGGCACATATACACCATGGAATACTATGCAGCCATAAAAAATGATGAGTTCATGTCCTTTGTAGGGACATGGATGAAGCTGGAAACCATCATTCTCAGCAAACGATCGCAAGGACAAAAAACCAAACACCGCATGTTCTCACTCATAGGTGGGAATTGAACAATGAGAACACATGGACACAGGAAGGGGAACATCACACACCGGGGACTGTTGTGGGGTGAGGGGAGGGGGGAGGGATAGCATTAGGAGATATACCTAATGCTAAATGACGAGTTAATGGGTGCAGCACACCAACATGGCACATGTATACATATGTAACAAACCTGCACATTGTGCACATGTACCCTAAAACTTAAAGTATAATAATAATAAAAATAAATAAATAAATAAATAAAATAAAATTCACCTAAAAAAACCAAAAACAAACAAAAAACAAAACAAAACAAAAAAACCCCTCAACATATTACGCAAAGAAAGAATGTACCTCAAAATAATAACAGCCATCTATGACAAACACAGAGTCAACTTCACACTGAATGAGTGAAAGCTGGAACCATTCTCCTTGAGACCTGAAACAAGGTAAGGATGCTCACTCTCACCACTCCTATTCAACATAGTATTAGAAGTCCTAACCAGAGCAATAAGGCAAGAGAAAGAAATAAAAGGCATCCTAATGGAAAAAAAAAAAAAAGAAGTCAAAACATCTCTCTTCACTGATGATATAATTCTATACTTGGAAAAACCCTGAGGATTCTGCCAAAAGGCTGCTAGAACTGATCAATGGTTTTAGCAACGATTCACAATTAAAAAATGTAAAAAATCAGTAACATTTCTATACACCAATATCACCCAGGCTGAGAGTCAAATTAAGAACACATTTCCATTTACAATAGCCACAAAGAAAATGAAATTTCTAGGAATACAGCTAATCAAGGAAGTAAAAGATTTCTACAAGGAGAACTAAAAAAACACTGCTGAAAGAAACCAGAGATGACACAAATAAATGGGAAAATATCCCGTGCGTATGGATTGGAAGAATCAGTATCATTAAAATGACCTTCCTGCCCAAAGCAATTTACAGATTCAATGTTATTCCTATCAAACTACCAATGTCATTCTTCACGAAACTAGATAAAAACTATTCTAAAATTCATATGGAAAAAAAAGAGCCTGAATAGCTAAAAGTATCTTAAGTAAAAAAGAACAAAGCCAGAGGCATCACACTACCCAACTTCAAATTATACTATAAGGCTATAGTAGCCCAAATGGCATGGTACTGGTACAAAACCATACACATAGACCAATGGAACAGAATAGAAAACTTACAAATAAAGCTGCACACCTACAACCATCTGATCTTCAATAAGGCTAACAAAAGCAAATGATGGGGCTAGGACTTCGTATTAAATAAATAGTTAAATAGTGATGGGATAACTGGCTACGTATATGAAAAAGAATGAAACTATACCCTTACTCTTCACTATATACAAAAATTAACTCAAGATGGATTAAAGATTTAAATATAAGACCTCAAACTATAAAACGCGTAGAAGAAAACCTAGGAAATATCCTTCTTGACATTGGCCTTGACAAAGAATTTATGGCCAAGTCCCCAAAAGCGATTGCAACAAAAACAAATATTGACAAGTGGGACCTAATTAAACTAAACAGCTTCTGCACAGAAAAAGAGTAAACAAACAATGTACAGAATGGGGAGAAAATATTTACAAACTATGAACCCAAAAAAGGTCTAATATCCAGAATCTATAAGGAACTTAAATCAACAAGCAAAAAGCAAGTAACACCATTAGAAAATAGGTAAAAGACATGAACAGACACATCTCAAAAGAAGACATATAAGTGGCCAAAAAACATATGAAAAAAACACTGATCATCACTAATCATCAGAGAAGTGCAAATCAAAACCACAAAGAGATACCAGTCAGAATGGCCATTATTAAAATGTAAAAAAAAAAAAAAAAAAACAGATGTGGTCGGCCAGATGCGTGGCTCACGCCTGTAATCCCAGCACTTTAGGAGCTGAAGCAGGCTGATCACGAGGTCAGGAGGTCCAGACCATCCTGGCTAACAGGGTGAAACCCCGTGTCTACTAAAAACACAAAAAATTAGCCGGGCGTGGTGACAGGGGCCTGTAGTCTCAGCTACTCGGGAGGCTGAGGCAGTAGAATAGCTTGAACCTGGGAGGCAGAGGTTGCAGTGAGCCAAGATCATACCACTGCACTCCAGCCTGGGTGACAGAGTGAGACTTCATCTCAAAAACAAAATAAAAAAAAACAACAGATGCTAGTGAGGCTGCAGAGAAAAGGGAATACTTCTGCATGTTTAGTAGGAATGTAAATTAGTTCAGTCACTGCAAAAAAGCATTTCAAAGATTTCTCAAAGAAGTTAAAGCAGAGCTACCATTTGATCCAGCAATCCATTGCTGGATATATACCCAAAGTAATATAGATTATTATACCAAAAAGACACATGAACTTGTATGCTAACTGCAGCATTATTAATAATAGCATGGTCATGGAATCAATCTAGGTGCCCATGAATGGTGGATTGAATAAAGAAAATATGGTACTTATACACCAGAAACACTACACAGCCATCAAAAAGAATGAAATCATGTCCTTTACACCAACATGGATGGAGCTGGAGGCCATAATCCTAAATGAATTAACACAGGAATAAAAAACCAAATACTGCATGTTCTCACCTATAACTGGGAGCTAAACATTGAGCACACATGGATATAAATGTGGGAATAATAGACACTGTGGGCAACTAAGGGAGGAGGAAGAAGGGGGTTGTGTGTCAAAAAACTATTAGGTACAATGCTCACTAACTGGGTCCAATCTATCCATGTAAGTATCCTATATGTGAAACCCCTATATCTAAAATAAAAGCTGAAAAAATTTTAAAAGATATGCAAATGAAAACCGCAGGGTTATTATGCCACGCCTATCAGAATGGCTAAAATGAAAAATAATGCCAAAACAAAATGATAGTGAGGATACAGAGAAATCCGATTATTATACATTGCTTGTGCGGGTATTAAATGGTAAAACTCTGCTGGAAAGCAGTTTGACAGTTTTATTATGAAATTAAACATGCAAGTATGATACAACCCAGAAACTGCACTCTTGGGCATTTATCCCAGGAAAATGGAAATGTATATGCATGCAAAACTTGTACATGGATTTTCATAGCACCTTTGTTCATAATAGGAAAAAAACTGGAAATAGCCCAGGTGCCCTTCAATGGGTGAATGGTTAACAATCTGTGGTATATCCATACCATGGAATACTACTCGGCAACAAAAAGAAATCTACTAGTGATACATGCAAAAGCTTGGATTTATCTTAAGAGAATTATGCCAAATGGAAAACGTAAATCCCAAAATGTTTCTGTATGATTCCATTGATATAATATTCTTGAAACAACACAATTTTAGCTGTGGGGAACAGGTTAATAGTTCCCAGGGACCAAGGAGGAATAGGAGCAGGAGGAACACATGAAACGGTCATGTGAGGCATCCTTGTGGTGATGGAACCCTTCTGTATCCTGACTCTATCCATGTCAGTATTCTAGTTGTGATATTGTAGTGTATTGCACTGTATTTTACATGCTGTGTGGTATTGTATATTACAGTTCCATATTGTACATTTTGCACTGTATTGTATACTAGTTGTGATTTGCAAGATGTCACCTTCTGAAGAGCCTAAATAAAGGGTACACATTATTTCTCTTATTATTTCTTATCACTACACATGAGTCTACAATTTTCTTAAAAGTTTTATATTCACAGTAGCCATATGTGGAAACAATTCAAATATCCACTGATGGAAGAATGGATAAACAAAAAGTACGTGTGTGTGTATACAGTGGAATAGGAATATTATTCAGTCTTAAAAAGGAATACAATTCTGTCACAAGCTACAAAGTGGATGAACCTTAAAGACATTATCCAAAGTGATATAAGCTATATACAAAAAGACAAATATTCTATAATTCTACTTACATGAGGTACCTAGAGTAGTCAAACTCTTAGAGACAGAAAGTAGAACAAAGTTCAGAGAGTGGGGAAGAGGAAATGGGGAGTCGTTTAATGGGTACAGAGTTTCAGTACAGGATGATGAAAAAGTTCTGGGGATTGATAGTGGTGATGGTTGCAAAACAGTGTGAAGGAATTAATGTCAATAAATAGTACATTTAAAATAGTAAAATTGTAAATTTTATGACATATATATGTTTAATTTTGAGTCTTCCCCTTTTTAATGTGATTACATTTAAATGTAACCCATCCCATCCCATCCCCATCCCACAAGTGCCTCCATAAAGAATCAAGCAGTAGCCCCATTGGTACCAGATGAACAAAGCAGACCAGAATAGGAGTGCAAGGGCTCTAAAAGCCAAATTGTAACCACAACTTCAGGGTGATGAAACTAAACAGGAAACCTTACGGCTAAAATAGAAGATTTAAATGGGATTCAGAATTTCCCATCATAAAACCAAAAATGTCCAGTGTACAATAGAGAATCACTCATCTTACTAAGAACCAGGAAAACTCATCTTGAATGAGAAAAGGTAATCAAATAATATCAATACTGAGATAAACCACAGTTAAATGTAACCGCATTAAAAAGGGGAAAGCCCAAAACTAAACAACAGAAATAAAGAATTACATTTTAGTGAGGAAGAGAACATGATAGAGGGAACAGGGGTAGAGGCTACACTTTCTATTTGTTTTCTTTTGGTAGATTTTATTCTTTTGAAGCACGTTTGCATAATTACAATATGATTAAATTTAAAATAATAAATCTCAAAAAAAAACCTAATTTCAAGAAATACACCTGACTATATTGACTCATGGCATAAACATACAGAAATAAAATACTATAAAATTAAAGAAATGTAAATGTTTTCAATAATCATATCATTGGAGATAGTTTTGGTGGTGGTGTTCTGAGGTGAATCTTTATGTGTTTCAACATAAAACAAATGAGTAATTTTGCTGGAGTTACTGAGAACTGGGAATTTTAGCCTGGGGAAATGAAGATACAAATGTAAGATAAATGGGGTTAAGAAGAAACTATAGTCTGCAGTCTTTTGGTCCCAGACAACACAGCATACACTCCTCTCTAAATTGAAATAAAAATCTTGCAAATACTTTAACATGCAATCAAAATATATCTCTATAAGGTGGAAACAGGACAGCAGAATTGCTAGTCACCTCTGGACTTGTGGAATGAAATGGTTATGCATCCTGAGTCTTTGATTTACCATATATCCCAGACTTGGCAATGGAGAGGTGTGCCACCTGGGACTGTCAGCAGGTTCAGACAGAGAAAGCCCTAAGAAAAGTCTGCTTTCAAGTCAAAATACAGAGAAAAGGGTGGCCCAGCAGAGTTAGATTGGAGAGCTCCACTCTCACTCCATAACCAGTGGCAACTGGTGTGCTTGCGCCACCTGCATCGGCAATGCCAGAGAAGACCAGACAGGGAGTTTCCTTTTCCTTTCCTCAATCAGCAGCAGCTTCAGATGGACCCACATCACCACCTGCTACTCACAGCAGAAGCACAGACACAGACTGGATGGGGAGCCCCATTTCTGTTTGCCACCTAGTAGCAGCAGTTTGCTCTTTCTGCTGGAGATGGTGGCAGGTGAAGACTGGGTGGGGAGTGCCATCTTTCACATACCCACCTGCTAGTGGCATAAGCAGAGACAGAGCAAGGAGCTCTCTCTTCTGTCCCCTATGCAATGACAGCAGGAGGCCTGCTTCCCACCTCTACTAGTTCCACCCGAGGAACCAGCAAGCCCAGAATCTCCTATTCAGCAGTAGAAAGTGACCCAGACTTGGTCTCCCAACCCTCTACCTGCAGAAGATGGCAACCTATTCCTAGTGTCTCCTGGCCCTTTGCCCTTTGGCAGAGGGTTACTTAGGCTCAGGGTCTTCTGACTACCATCTCCAGTGACAGAATGCATCATGAATGGGCACTTTCAAGCAGGAAGCCAGTAGCATAAGGAGAACCAGAGAGTAGGCCCAGGGAAAGGATACCTATCCTGTAGGACTGTCCTCCCCCAACTCCTGTCTAGTAGGACTGGAGGCCCAGGCAAGCACTTTCTATGCCTACAAGCAACACCATAGTGGTCAAGTGAGATTTCTACCAGCACTGGGCAGCCCAGAGGGGAGACTGCAGGAAGTGCTCACTGCCTTGGTTACCCGGTGACTCCTATACTCAACAGAGCAATACCAGTTCCAGGGAAGTGCCCTCTGCTCCCCATCCCACAGGTGCCTCCATGAAGAATCAAGCAGTAGCCCCATTGGTACCAGATGAACAAAGCAGACCAGAATAGAAGTGCAAGGGCTCTAAAAGCCAAATTGTAGCCACAACTTCAGCGTGCTAAAACTAAACAGGAAACCTGACTGCTAAAATAGAAGATTTAAATGGGATTCAGAATTTCCCATCATAAAACCAAAAATGTCCAGTGTATAATAGAGGATCATTCATCTTACTAAGAACCAGGAAAACTCACCTTGAATGAGAAAAGATAATCAAATAATATCAATACCGAGATGAACCAGATGGTGGAATTATCTAAAAGATTTTAAAGCAGTCATCATAAAATGCATCAATGATCAATCGCAAATTCTTTTGAAAGAAATGCAATGAAAAAAATAGAAAACCTCAGCAAACAAATATAAGTTATTTTAAAAGAATCAAATAGCAATTATATAACTGAAAAATATAATAGCCAAAACAAAAGTGTTGATAGATGGGCTCAATAATAAAATGGAAATGACAGAGGTTGGAATCAGCAAATCTGAGGACATATTGATAGAATCTGCTCAATATGAAAAAGAGAGAGAAAAAAATAGGCTGGAAAAAATAACAAGCCTCAGGAACTTGGAGGATAGTAACAAAAGGGTTAGCTTTAGTTTATTGGGATTAAAAAAGCATTCAACAAAATAATAGATAAAGCTTCTTAATTTGGCAAAACATATAAACTTATAAATTTACAAATCTTAGCAAACCCTCAATAGGATAATAAATGCAAATAAATATATGCCAAGACACATCACAACATTACAATTAAATTTCTGAAAACCAAAGATAAAGGAAAAAAACCTTAAAGGTAACCAGACAGAAATGGCGAATTACTCATATGGGAGCATCAATTCCATTGACAGTGAATTTCTCATTTAAAACCATTTATAGAAAAAGGAATTGGCACAGCATGTTAAAGTGCTGAAATAATAGGATTGACCAGTTTAAATTCTTTTTGTGGCAAAAGTCTTCTTTAAGAATGAAGAAGAAATATAGCCATTATCAATCAAAGGAAAATCAAGAGAATTAGTTCCCTTCTGGACTACCCCTAAAGAATGTCTATGGGGAGTTCTTTAGACAGCTGAAGAAGCTTTAGATAACAGAAAAAGCTTTGGAACTTCAGAAAAGAAAGAAGAACAATAGAATGGTTAAAATGATCTTAAATATAGTAGACATTGTTTTCCTCATAAACTTTTAAAATCATAATTAAAGGTTGAAGCAAAAAAAATGACAGCAATCATCTTTTGTGGTGCTCAGATTATGGAGAAGAACTATGTAAGACACTTACATTTAAGAAGTGAGTAATTTAAAGGGACCTGGATGGAAGTAAGTTATCTACACTTTATTCAAAGTGGTGACACATCAATAATAGTAGCATGTGGTGTAATATTAAACAATATTGTATACTTAAAGTAGGCAATAAGAAAAGTACACAAAGACATAAAATGGTGTGAATAAATTTATAAAATTCTAAAACATAGTAAAGTAATCCACAAGAAGATAAAAAGAGATAAAGAAGGGGTGAACAATAGAGAGAACAATCAGAAAACGAATGATAAAATGACAGAATCAAGTCTAAACCAACTGATGATTACTTTAAACGTTATTGGTCAAAACACTCCAGTCAAAATACAGATATTGACATAGTGGATTAGAAAACATGAACCAATTATGTGCTGTGTACAAGAAACTCACATTAAACATAACATAGGTAGATTGAAACTGAAGGGATAGAAAAGATATACCATGTAAATACTAATTTTAGAAAGCAGGCATGGGTACATCTTATCAGGTAGAGTAGATTCATAGCAAAAAAAGAAATTTGGGACAAGGAGAGACATTACATAATGACATTTTTGTCAATCCACAAAGAAGACATAGTGAACCTGATTGTGTATTCACCAAATAGCAGCACTTCAAAGCATATTAAGCAAAAACTCATAAAACTTACAGAATAGGCAAATCAACAGCTAAAATTAGGGACTTCAACACCAGCCTATCCACAATTAATAGGACAGCTAGATAGAAATTCAGAAAATATGTAGACAATCTAAACAGCATAATCTGCCAACAGGATTTCATTGACCAATAAGAACATTTTGCCCAACAGTGCAGAATATACATTATTTTCAAGGACCTATGGAACATTCACCAAGATCCATCATATCCTTTGCCATTAAAGAAAAACTGAAAAGGCTGCCATTAAAGAAAACTGAAAAGTGGCTCACACCTGTAATCCCAGCACTTTGGGAGGCCGAGGCAGGCAGATCACCTGAGGTCGGGAGTTCAAGACCAGCCTGACCAACATGGAGAAACCCTGTCTCTACTAAAAATACAAAATTAGCCAGTTGTGGCGGTGCATGCCTGTAATCCCAGCTACTCGGGAGGCTGAGATAGGAGAATCACTTGAACCCAGGAGGTGGAGGTTGTGGTGAGCTGAGATCACGCCATTGCACTCCAGCCTGGGTGACAAGAGCAAAACTCCATCCCAAAAGAAAAAAAAGAAAAAAGAAACGGAAAAGAAAAAAAGAAAACTGAAAAAAAAGTAAATAATTAAAATTACACAGATTATCTCTCTCTACTTCAAACTTGATAATTTCAATTGTTCTCTATTCAAGCTCATTGTTTCTTTCTTCTGCCTGCCAGATATTATTTTGAATTCCACTAGTGAATTTTTTTATTCCAGTTAATGAAATTTCCAGAATTTCTATTTGATTCCTTTACATTATCTTTAATAATACTGTCACTTTGTTCATGTGTTGTCTTTCTAGTTTACTTAAGCTTTTGGCTCATGCTTTACGTTAGCCTTAAATATATTTAAGATAGTCGACTTAACGCCTTTTAGTAAATACAGTATCTTAGCTTCCTCAGGGGTGATTTCTATCAATTCATTTACTTTTTCTCTGAATGGCCCATACTCAGGTCCTATTCTGAGCATGTGTCTAGTCCTAGGCATTCATATTGCACTTTCTTTCCCCCCCAGTATATGTTATTGCCCTTCCACTTATTTCCACAAGGGACTTCTTTCTCTGCCTCCTTTGTTCTAAGTTTTTATGTTTGCCTCCTGCCCCATATACTGTCTCTTGCCATAGGTGAGCATGGATAGCATATTCTTTCGATCTTTCTACAGACACTGCCACTGCCAGGGAGGGTGCTCCAGTCTAAAGGGAGGACATAGGAAAAGACCGCTTTTATCTTCATTCCTCAGGGAACCACCAGATGGGTCAAAAGGCACAATCACCATATACTAAAAACAAAGCCCCAGATAGCTCCCTGGCACCAGTAAGCCATATCGGAAACATGCAGGGAATCAAATACAAATTCTGAGAATTTTAATAACAAAAATGAAAAATTTACTGAAGAGTTTATATATTTGTGCAGTCAGAAGAAAGAATCTGTGAACCTGAAGATAGGGAAATTGCAATGATTAAATCTGAAGAACAAAAAGAAAAAAGAATAAGGAAAAGTGAACAGAACCTAAAGGAACTGTGGGACACCATCAAGTTGACCAACATGCAAAGTATAGAAATTGAAGAAGAAGAGAGAGATAAACAGAGAGAAAAAAATTTTCACAAAAACAGTAGTCAAAATTTTCCTAATTTGATGAAAGAAATTAATCGATACATCCAAGAAGATCAATGAACTCCACATTGAATAAACTTAAAAAGAGCCACATTAATATAAATCATAATGAAACTGTCAAAAGACAAAAGCAACAATAATTCTGAAAGCACCAGGAAAGAAGTGATTTGTCATGTACAAGGGATCTGATATGATTTGGATGTCTGTCCCCTCCTAACCTCATTTCGAATCATGATTGCCACTGTCAGAGGTGGGACCTACTGGGAGGTGTTTTTGTCCTGGGGGAAGATCTCTCATGAATGGCTTGGTGCCATCCCCACAGCAATGAGCTCATGTGAGTTATGGTTGTTAGAGTGGTTGGGACCTCCACCCTCCTTCTTACTACCTTTGTCGCTATGTGAAATGCCAACTCCCCTTTCCTTCTGCCACGAGTAAAAGCTTTCTGAGGCCCTCACCAGAAGCAGATGCCTGAGCTATGACTTTTATGTCGTCTGCAGAACCATGAACCAAAATAAACCGCTTAAAAAAAAATACCTAGCCTCAGGTATTCCTGTATAGCAATACAGAGCAGATTAATACAGGATCCTCAGTGAAAGTTTAATTTATCATCAGAAACCATGGAGGCCAGAATGCAGTGGAATAAAACACTTAAAGTGCTGAAATTTTAAAAAAATTAATGCAGAATGATATATATATAGCCAAACTATTTGTTTTATTTTCTACATAATTAAAAATGAATAAATAAAAAGAATTGTAAATATACGTTAATGGACAAACAATATCTAAAGATATAATTTATGACAATAACAAACGGGATTGGAAAAGAGCTGTAGAGGAGCAGACTTTTTTAATGCTATTGAAAGTAAATTGGTATCCATTAAACTAAATTGTTGTAAATGTAGGATGTTAATTGAAATCTCCATGATAACTACTAGGAAAATATCCCAAAAAAAGTATACACAAAAGGAAATGAGAAGAGAATGAAAATGGTACACTGCAAAAAATCAAACACAAAAAAGGCAATAATGGAGAATCCAAGAAAAAATGTATAAACATACAGAAAACAATCAGCAAATGGCAGAAATAAGTCCTTTCTTATCAGTAATTACTTTAAATATAAATGGATTAAACTTCCAATCAAAAGACATACACTGGCAGAGTGGACAAAGAAAACAGAGCCCAACTAGTCTTCAAGAGACTCGCTTTAGATTTAAGCACACTAATAAGGTGAACAAGAAAAGATGAAAAGGGACATTTTATGCAAATAGTAACCAAAAGAAAGCAGGAGTGGCTACACTTAAATCATGGGGGTCATGGGGGCAGATGCCTCATGAATGGTTTAACTCATTTTAGAAAGTGTTGTTTAATTTTTATATATTTGTGAACTTTCCAGTTTTACTTCCGTTATTTATTTCTAGCTTTATTCCACTTTGGTTCAAGAAGATACCTTGTGTTGTTTCAATCTTTTGAAGCTCATTAAGACTAGTTTTGTAGCCTAAAACATAGTCTATTTTGAAGAATGATTTATGTGTGCTTGAAAATAATGTGTATTTTCCAGTTGTTGGGTTGAAGTTTCTTTATTTATGTTAGGTTTAGTCTATATGTTCTGTCCAGAATTGGAAACTTTGGTGACAAGTGAGTTCTTGCTCCATTAGTTCACATGAGATCTGGCTGTTTAAAACAGTCTGGAACATCTCCCTTCTCTCTCTTGCCTCCTCTCTCACCATGTGACATGTCTGCTCCCGCTTTGACTTCTGCCATGAGTAAAAGCTCCCTGAGGCCTCCCCAGAAGTCAAGCAGCTGCCAGGACCATGCTTCCTACACAGCCTGCAGAACCATGAGCCAGTTAAACCTCATTTCTTTAAAAATTAACCAGTCTCAGGTATTCGTTTACAGCAACACAAAAATGGTCTAATACAACAGAATTAAAGGTAGAAAGAGATACTTCTACAATAATGATTGGAGGTTTTACTACATGGCTTCCGATATTGCGTCAGCAAATTTGAAAACCTAGATGAAACTGATAAATTCCTAGAAATAAGTTGTCAGACCTGTTTCCAGGGAAAATATGAAATCTGAACAGACCTATACAAGAGATTGACTCACTAATAAAAAGCTTCCTAAAAAATAAAATTCCAAGATGAAATGGCTTTATTGGTGAATTCTACCAAATATTTTAAAGAAATACACCAATCTTTCTCAAACTCTTATACAAAATGTAACAGGAAAGAACACATCTCGACTCTTTCTATGAGGCCACTATAATCTTGATACCAAAGCCAGACAAAAACATCACAACAAAAGAAAACTACAGGCCAATACTTCTTACGAATACAGAATCAAAAATCCTCAAAAAAATTCTAGCCAACCAAATCCAACAGCATATTATAACAATTATACACCATGACTAAGTTGAACTTATCCCAGATATGGAAAGATAGTTTGACATAAGAAAGTCAATCAATGTAATATACCACATTAATAGAACAAACAACAACAAAAAGGATCATCTCAATTGATGCAGAAAACAACCTTTTATAATAAACAACACCCTTTCATAATAAAAACACAGAGCACTAGGAATAGAAAAATCATCTCAACATGATAAAGGTGATTTTTGAAAAACCCACAGCTAGCATTATATGTAATGATAAAAGTCTGAAAGTTTTCCTCCTAGGAGCAGAAACAAGAAAAGGATGTCTTTTTTTTTTGCACTGCTATTCAACATTGTACTGGAAGTTCTAGTCAGAGCAATTAGTCAAGAAAAAGAAATCAAAGGCTTCCATATTTGATAAAAAGAAGTAAAATTACTGCTATTCACAAATGACATGATTTACATGTAGAAAATGCCAAAGAAACCACGCACACACACAGCAACTAGAACTAAAATTAATTCAGCAAAGTTGCAGGGTACAAAATAAATAAATGAACATTAGTTGTGTTTCTGTACATCAGCAATGAACAATCTGAAAATAAAATTAAGAAAACAATTCCATTTACAATAGCATCCAAAACAGTATAATATCTAGAAATAAATTTAACCAAAGAGATGAAAGATTTATATATACCAAAAACTAGAAAAAAAATAGAAAATATTTCTGTAGGAAATAAAAGAAGGCCTAAATAAAATGGACTTTAATTATTGGTTTGAATGTAGTAATGTTGCTTTCAATTGCTTTGTATTGAAAATGTAAAGCTTTGATATTACATGGTACGTTGCTGTATTACAGCTTAAGACCTTAAATGTATTGTCATTGACAGTAATTGATTTCAGAATTGTTGTTGGAAACAATCATTTATAATTTGAGGATTGCATATACATCACTTCCCTGTGGAGAAATATTTGCATACTGAAAAATCATGTGTAAATAAAAGCGCCATTCGGAATTAATGATAAAAAAATGTAAAGCCATCTTATGTTTGTGGATTTAAAAATTTAATATTTTGGCTGGGCACGGTGGCTCATGACTGTAATCCCAGCACTTTGGGAAGCCAAAGTGTGGTGAATCACCTGAGATCAGGAGTTTGCGACCAGCCTGACCAACATGGCAAAACCCTGTCTCTACTAAAAATACAAAGATTAGCTGGGTGTAGTGGCACACGCCTGTAATCCCAGCTACTTGGGAGGCTGAGGCAGGAGAATTGCTTGAACCTGGGAGGTGGAGGTTGCAGTGAGCCGAGATTGCGCCATTGCACTACACCCTGGGTGACAAGAGCGAAACTCCATCTCAAGAAAAAAAAAAAGAAAATTTATTATTTTTAGTATGGTAATATTTCCCACAGTGATCTATTGATTCAATGCAATGCCTATCAAAATTACAATGACTTTCTGCAGAAATAGAGAAGCTGATATTCGAATTCATATGGAATTTCAAATGCTGTCGTATAGACAAAGTAGTCTTGAAAAAGGAGAACAAAGTTGGAGGACCCACGCTTCCAATTTCAAACTTCCTACAAAGCTACAATAATCAAATCAATGTAATATGTTATAAGGATAGACATAGACTAATGGAATAGAATTAAGAATCTAGAAATAAACCCATACCTCTATGGCTAATTGATTTCCTACAAAGTTCCCAAGATGATTAAATGGTGGAAAGAATCATTTCTTTAATAAATGATGCTAAAACAACTGGATATTCACATGTCAAAAACAGTGAATTTGAACTCCTACATCACACCGTATACAAAACTTGTTTAACAAGGGAACAATTACCTAAATAGGAGAGCAAACCTCACAAAACGCTTAGAAGAAAACATAGGGGTAAAACTTCATAACCAGGGATTTGGCAATATAATTTTAGGCATGACACCAAAATCACAAGCAACAGAAGAAAAAAAATAGATAAACTGACTTCAAAAAAAAAAGGAAAAAAAATTCACCTAAGGACATTATTTTAAAAGTGAATAGACAGTCCATAGAATGGGTGCAAATATTTGTTAATTGTGTATCTAATAAGGATCTAATACTCAGAATATACAAAGAACTCTTACTACTCAACAATAAAAAGACAATGTTGTTTAAAAATGGGCAGAAGACTTAACAGCAATCCCTCCAAAAAAGAGATACAAATGGCCAGCAAGTTCATGAAAATACGTTTGACATAGTTACTAACTAGGCAAATGCTAACCAAAACCAGAATGAGGTAGCACTTTACACTCAGGACGATGGCTATAAAAAGAAGAATGGTAAATAGCAAGTGTTGGCAAGAATGTAAAGGAATTATAACTCTTTTACATTACTTGTGGGATTGTAAAATGGTTAAGCCACTGCAGAAAAGAGTCAGCAATTCCTCAAAAAGTTAAACATGGATTACCATGTGATCTAGTTATTCCACTCCAAGGTATGTGCTCAAAAGAATTGAAACTGGTTCTTAAATAAATACATGTACCTGTATGTTAATTGCAGAACTATTTACAATAGGCCAAAACTGAATGCTGCCCAACTGCACATCAACAGATGAATGGATGAACTAATTAGTACACCCATGTATTGGAATACTATCAAGCCACAAAAATGGATGAAGTACTGATGCATCCTACCATGTGGGTGAATCTCAAAAATATTGTGCAAGTAAGAAGTCAGACACAAAGTATCACATACTTTATATCTTTTATATGACATGATTAAATTAGGTAAATCCCAAAACACAAAACACAGATAGGTTGTTACCAGGGATGGAGGTGGAACTGTTAATAGGGAAGAGATTTCCTTGTGGGATGATAGAAATGTTTTGGAACAACACAGAGGTGGTGGTTGCACAATATTGACCCTAAATTATTCCCTTAAAATTCTAAATTTTATGTTATATGAATTTCACTTCAATGAAGAAAAAAATAACTCAGAAAAAAAACCCCAATCTAATTAGAAAAGGGTAAAAAATGTGAATAAATATTTTAACAAAGAAGATATAAATGGCAAACTAACACAATGAAAAGATGTTCAACATAATTAGCCATTAGGAAAATGCAAATTAAAACCAAAATGATATATTGCTACATGCCTATCAGAATGGCTGAAACAAAAAATAACAATTTTTAAAAAATCCTTATGAAGATGAGAAGAAAGTATATCACCCACACATTCCTGGTGGGAATGTAAAATGGTACAGCCACTCTGAATAAACTTGGCACACTCTCACAAAACTAAACACATTCACCATACTACTCAGCAATTGCACTTCTGAGCATTTGTTCTAAAGAAATGAAAACTTTTGTCCACACAAAAACCTGTACACATATTGGAACACTGGAAAACTGGAAATATCCCAAATGTCTTTCAATGGGGAGATGCCTGAACAAGCCGTGATACATACATACCATGGAATACTCATCAGCAATAAAATGGAAACAACTATTGATATACCTTCCAACACCTTAGATGGATCCCAGGAGAACTATTCTGAAAGACAAAGCCAAGCTCAAATGGTTACATACTCCATGATTTTCTTTACATAACATTCTTGAAAAAAATTATAGAAATAGAAAATATCAAAATAGCCTATTGGTTGCCAAGAGTTAGGGGTAGGGGGTGGGGAGAGAGGAGAGATGAGTGTGGCTATAAAGTGGTAGCCAGCACAGGAGAGCCCTGTGGTGGTGGAAAGATTCTGTATCTTGGTTGTTGTGGTGGTTACACAAATCTACATATGAGATAAAATGGCAAAAGCTATACATGCACAAACAAGTGTTTATAAAACTGATGAGATGTGAATGTTTTCTGGATTGTACCAATATTAATATCCAAGTTAGTACAGTGTACTATGATCATGCAAAACATTGCCACTGGTTGAGGCCGGGGGAAGGCTGCAGGGGACCTTGCTATGCATCTTTTTAAACAAAGTGTGAATCTATTATTTCAAAATAAAATCTTTTTTAGAATCTTGTATTAATAGTTCTGTGTCTTAATGGAAGCATCTGTGAATTATGATATGTTTTATGCTTACATACACACATACACGCATGTGCACTGACAAGTTCTGTCCACTAGAAAGGCCTCTTAACAATGATCACGCCAAGAGCAAGGAGCACCCTAGCACCCAGGCTGCAGCCTCACCATCTCACAGGAAAGGAAACTGGACCCAGGCGATAAGCAAATCCTGGTTTGGGGCAGGAAGAGCCCAGAACACAATTCAGCTCTCAAAGACTACTTGGGTTGTGTCAAAAGAATTCAGAAATTATCCACCATGATCAAGTGGACTTCATCCCTGGGATGCAAGGCTGGTTCAGCATACTCAAATCAATAAACGTAATCCAGCATATAAACAGAACCAAAGACAAAAAACACCTGATTATTCAATAGATGCAGAAAAGGCCTTTGACAAAATTCAACAGCCCTTCATGCTAAAAACTCTCAAGAAACTAAGTTATTGATGGAACGTATCTCAAAATAATAAGAGCTATTTATGACGAAACCACAGCAAATATCATACCGAATGGGCAAAAACTGGAAGCATTCCCTTTGAAAACTGGCACAAGACAGGGGTGCCCTCTCTCACCACTCCTATTCAACATAGTGTTGGAAGTTCTGGCCAGGCAATCAGGCAGGAGAAAGAAATAAAGGGTATTCAATTAGGAAAAGAGGAAGTCAAATTGTCCCTGTTTGCAGATGACATGATTGTGTATTTAGAAAACCCCATCATCTCAGTCCAAAATCTCCTTAAGCTGATAAGCAACTTCAGCAAAGTCTTAGGATACAAAATCAATGTGCAAAAATCACAAGCATTGTTATCACCAATAACAGACTAACAGAGAGCCAAATCATGAGTGAACTCCCATTCAGAATTGCTAAAAAGAGAATAAAATACCTAGGAATCCAACTTACAAGGGATGTTAAGGACCTCTTCAAGGAGAACTACAAACCACTGCTCAATGAAATAAAAGAGGACACAAACAAATAGAGGAACATTCCATGCTCATGGATAGGAAGAATCAATATTGTGAAAATGGCCATACTGCCCTAGGTCATTTATAGATTCAATGCCAACCCCATCACGCTACCAATGACTTTCTTCACAGAATTGGAAAAAACTACTTTGAAGTTCATATGGAACTGAAAAAGAACCCGCATTGCCAAGACAATCCTAAGCCAAAAGAACAAAGCTGGAGACATCACGCTACTTGACTTCATACAAGGCTACAGTAACCAAAACAGCATGGTACCGGTACCAAAACAGAGATATAGACCAATGGAACAGAACAGAGCCCTCAGAAATAATACCACACATCTAATCTGATCTTTGACAAACCTGACAAAAACAAGAAATGGGGAAACAATTCCCTATTTAATAAATGGTGTTGGGAAAACTGGCTAGCCATATGTAGAAAGCTGAAACTGGATCTCTTCCTTACACCTTATACAAAAATTAATTCAAGATGGATTAAAGACTTACATGTTAGACCTAAAACCACAAAAACCATAGAAGAAAACCTAGGCGGTACCATTCATGACATAGGCATGGGCAAGGACTTCATGTCTAAAACACCAAAAGCAATGGCAACAAAAGCCAAAATTGACAAATGGGATCTAAATAAACTAAAGAGCTTCTGCACAGCAAAAGAAACTACCATCAGAGTGAACAGGCAACCTACAAAATGGGAGAAAATTTTTGCAATCTACTCATCTGACAAAGGGCTAATAGCCAGAATTTACAAAGAACTCAAATTTACAAGAAAAACCAAACAACCCCATCAAAAAGTGGGCGAAGGATATGAACAGACACTTCTCAAAAGAAGACATTTATGCAGCCAAAAAACACATGAAAAAATGCTCATCATCACTGGCCATCAGAGAAATGCAAATCAAAACCACAATGAGATACCATCTCACACCAGTTAGAATGGTGATCATTAAAAAGTCAGGAAACAACAGGTGCTGGAGAGGATGTGGAGAAATAGGAACACTTCTACACTGTTGGTGGGACTGTAAACTAGTTCAACCATTGTGGAAGACAGTGTGCCGATTCCTCAGGGATCTAGAACTAGAAATACCATTTGACCCAGCCATCCCATTACTGGGTATATACCCAAAGCATTATAAATCACGCTGCTATAAAGACACATGCACACGTATGTTTATTGTGGCACTATTCACAATAGCAAAGACTTGGAACCAACCCAAATGTCCAACAAGGATAGACTGGATTAAGAAAATGTGGCACATATACACCATGGAATACTATGCAGCCATAAAAAATGATGAGTTCATGTCCTTTGTAGGGACATGGATGAAGCTGGAAACCATCATTCTCAGCAAACTATCGCAAGGACAGAAAACCAAACACCGCATGTTCTCACTCATAGGTGGGAATTGAAAAATGAGAACACTTGGACACAGGAAGGGGAACATCACACACTGGGGCCTGTCTTGGGGTGGGGGCAGGGGGAAGGGATAGCATTAGGAGATATATCTAATGTAAATGACGAGTTAATGGGTGCAGCACATCAACATGGCACATGTATACATATGTAACAAACCTGCACATTGTGCACATGTACTCTAGAACTTAGAGTATAAAAACAAAATTTTTTTAAGAAATAAATTAATTTTAAAAAAAAGAAGTCAGCCCTTTGCTGGGCTATAGGGTCACCACCATGGAAGATTTGGAAGGCACTTTCAAAGATTAATTAATATTTTCTTCTCATGTTCAAGGTCTTAAACACTTCCTCATTACAATCTGGCTCTATTTAGCACATTTATGTACTAATATTAAAACCAAGCACAACAAAATAAATTTTCCAATGCAAGAAAAAAAAAAGAATTCAGAAATTAACTTGAAGAAGATCTGAATGGCCAAAGAAGAAACAATTTGAGGTTCAATAATAACAATAACTGCAATGAATTGAAACACATCAAATAGGTCAAAAATCCACAATGTCTCTCAGTACCCATATCTTGGCTTTTAAATACCATTCTTCAATAAAAGAAGTCAGAGCTTCTTTCACAAAATGACAGGTTCTAGGGCTGGGGCCAGTTAAATGCAAGTTGAGACTGGAGTATTTTTACAGTGCCACAAAGTAGGAATGAGCTCAAATAACAAGAGGATGCAGGCATGTCAACAAGGCACAGGAGCCGACCTGAAAGAATATCCAGGGGCCCAGTCTGAAGCAATGTGAGCAACAAAACAAATAACAGAGTATTGAATTATCACCCAAAATACAAAATAAATATCCCTGGATCCTGAAGGATATAGGTAAATGATTGAATAAATAAATATATGGAGAAAAGAAACCAACCTTCTTTACAGATGAATTGAAAATAATTCATGCAGATGGTCCTCCTCCAAAAGAAGCAGCTTAATTCCCCCCCTACTATACTCTGGAGTGTGGGCTGCATTTAGCTTCCAATGAATGGAATATTGAGTGAGAGGTAACTTTACAATGGAGACATCAGGAAAACATGGCCAAGTGATCAAGGTTAACATCACTGGTTAACAGCATATATCCTTCAAGACGATATGACAAGGAGAGCACTTTGCCTATGCAATATTTTTTCCAAAAACCCACAAATCAATGTAATAATAAGAAAAACATCAGACAAACCCATATTGAGGGCTATCCTGCAAAATACCTGAGTAGTACTTCTTAAAACTGCCAAGGTCATGAAAAACAGAGAAAGAATGAGAAATCGTCACAGCCCAGAGGACAATAAGGATACATGACAACTTTATTCATTTGCTAGGGCTGCCATAAAAAAGTATGAGAAACTGGGTGGCTTAAACAACAGAAGTTTATTTCCTCACAGGTCTGAAGGCTGGAAGCCCAAGGTCAAGATGTCAGCAGGGTTAGTTTCTTCTGAGGACTCTCTCCTTGGCTTGTAAACAGCCACCTTCTCCCTATGTCTTCACAGGGTCTTCCCTCTGTGTGTGTCTGTGTCCTAATCTCCTCTTCTTATAAGGATGCCAATCATATTGAATTAGGACCTAGTGTAATGGACTCATTTTAACCTAATCACCTTTTTAAACATTCTATCTCCAAATACATTCTGAGGCACTGCAGGCTAGGACTTTGACATGAATTTTAGGGGGACCTCATTCAGCCCATAACAACTACTAAAAGTCACACGGTGGTAGTGTGCTGGATTAGATTCGGGAACAGAAAAAGATCATTAGTGGGAAGAATAATGAAATCTGAATAAAGTCTGGAGTTCAAACAACAGTCCTGTACTAATGTTGGTTTCCTGCACTAGTTTTGACAAATGGACCATGGTTATGTAAGATACTGAACACAGGAGCAGCCATGTGTACTCTCTGAAACTCTCATACTATCTTGGCAACTTTTCTATAAATCAAAATTATTCCAAACTGAGAAGTTTATTTAAGAATTTTGCAAACTCTGTTTTTCTGCATAAATTTGTGTTACTCCCCAGTTAAGCACTGGTATTGGGAATCTGAAACACTTTGCTGGCTCAAAACAAGTTGATAACTACAGGAGAGGCTGGGGAAAGGATGGCAAGAATTTTATGTGAGGCTTCCCAGAGTGAGTCATGGATCCATACTGACATGGAAAAAGAGCACATTCTAAAATCTCACAGTCCTTTACTTTTGCTCATCAGCCCTCAAAAGGACTGTGAGTGTTGCACTAAATAAAGATTGACCTGACCAACATGGAGAAACCCATCTCTACTAAAAATACAAAATTAGCTAGGCGTTGTGGCTCATGCTTATAATCCCAGCTACTCGAGAGGCTGAAGTGGGAGAATTGCTTGAACCCAGGAGGCGGAGGCTGCGGTGAGCTGAGATTGTGCCATTGCACTCCAGCCTGGGAAACAAGAGTGAAACTCCGTCTCAAAAAAGAAAAAAAATCGTTGAGGTCAAAATAGCTGTACTTTCTACTGTCCTCCTTCTCCTTCAACTGCATTTCTTCCTTTAAAAAGAAAAAATAGCACAGTGCTTACCAATAGGGTGTAGAATCAGACTGACTGTACTCAAGTCTTAGCCATGGGAGCCTAGGCAAGTTGTTTAGTCTCTCAAAGTCTCAGTTTCCTCATTCATAAAATGGGAATAGCATCACTAATTTTAAAGATTTGTGGATGGAATTAAATAAGGGAATTTATGCAAAGTATTGGGCTTAAGTTGGCACTGAACTTAAAATAACTTATTATTTCAAAATAATTATTTTAAATGTTTGATGGTTTCCTTTGATTCTTACATTTGTAATTGACCTTCATCATACATTTACTAGTACCAACAAGTGCTATGACAGTTTCTTGGAACTTAATTTTTACCAGGTCTCTTTTCATACACAGTATCTTATTTATTCTACAACAACCAACCACAAAAGGTAGACCTTATCAGTCCCAAAACACAAAAGAGGGAACGGAGACTCAGAGATTAGGCAACTTGTCCAAGGTTGCTGACTTGGTGTGCCTGAGATAGGCTGTTTGCTCACTCTTCCTCTTCCTGGGCACATATTCTCCAGCTGTCCTTGCAGATAATTTGGGGCCATGTAACTGGGCTCTGGACATTGAGATGTGGGCATAAGTGATGTATACTACCTCCCCGGCTGGCTGTAAAACCCACTGCATAATCTTGCAACCTACCTTTTTCCTTTCTGTGCCAACTCTGGAGGCCATGAGTTGAAGATGACAGCACCATAAAAAGGAATATTCCTGATCTCTGAGCCATCGTTTGAAGATAAGCTGCCTAGGAGAGCTGCCTGACCCAAATCTAGCTGTGACATAAACAAAACACAAGTGTCTATATGTATTTGTTTGGATTTCAAGGCTGGGCCTCCCAACTCTGTCATCTCCTCCATGGGTTCCCTCCCAATGGACAAGTTCACTGGCTCCTCCAGGGAAACACCCTCCCTTCTACTCATTTGCTCATGCCTCCCACTTTGTGTGGTCTGCTCTTTCTTGACAGAGAAGACCCAACCAGTTGCATGCCTGCTTGCCAAAACCTTGCTTATCTTTGAGTAGGGTCTTATCTATGCTCATATGTTTTCATATTTTTCAAGTATTAATACACATTGCCATTTAATTTTAACACCCACATGACAAATATTTATAATAGAAGTATCCATGCTGAGAGGGAAAATTACAACATAAGAAAATAAAAATAGTATCTTTTCCATTTCAGTTATACTCTTTCTCAATAACTCCAGTGAGCCATGCTCCTGACATTCATGCCCTTATGAAGTTCTCATCCACATTGCCCCCTCACTGGATGTGAGAATGCTTTGACCAACATAATACAACAGAAGTGAGGTTGTGCCAATTCTGGGGATGGCAATGATTTGTCTGAGAGCTTCTGCTTCCTTGCCCGTGGAACACTCCTTTTGGGGACTGAGCCACCAGGCCTGAGGCAGCCCAGGCAGCCATAAGGAGAATGGAGAGCCCCAGTGGAGAGTTCTTGATGAGCTCAGATGACTTCTGCTGTCCTAGGCCCCAGCTACTTGGAACAAAAGAGCCACCAGATTCACTCACAGAATGGCAAGAGATCATCAAATGGTATTTTATGCTACTAAGTTGATTTGCTACCCAGCAATAGATAATGGAAACACCCTCCTACAAGGTGCTCCTGTCAAGTTCCAGTGCTTACAGCTGGCACTAATGTCTTTTTCTGCGTCACACCGTTGCACATTACTGTAATCACTGGTGCATTTACCATTACTGCCATATTATAGTTATTTCTTATCTAGCTTACCTCTGTCACAAAACACGAACTGCAGGACTTCTAGGTACCAGATGCATTATAAATATGTGTAAGAATTCAGGCTTCTAAGTCAGGCTGCCTGGGTTGAATTTGGGCTTTACCGTTTATTAGCTATATAGTCTTGTCATTTAACTTCTCTATACTTCTGTTTCCTGATCTGTAAAATGGGTCATTTCAAGAACGAAATGAGTTACTATTTGTAAAGCACTTAGATCAGTGACTAGCACATAAGAAACACTCAGTAAATATGAGTGTTATCATTTCCCACATCATTCAGCTCGGCATCTGATACATTATAAGGACCCAGTGGGTTCTGAATGCAGAAATAGACGATGGCTGTGAAGGTGGGTGCAGTGGACTCAGGATGCCTTTGGTGCTCCTCCTATTGTGTGGGGCTGTTTGTTACCTCCATTGAATCCAGGCTGGCCTGTGACTGCTATGTCGAATGGAGGATGGTGTAAGTGACACAGTTACCAGTTCTGGGTGACTGAAGCCACTGCATTACATGTCCAACTACACTGTTGGAGAGGGAGACGAACCTGGGCAGACCCACCCTTCCATCTGCCTCCTCCAAGGTACCAGGCATGTGAAGAAAGGCATCTGGAACCCCTGAGACTATCCAGCCACCAGACGAGGACCAAGTGAACCTAGTCTACATGGTGTAAAGTGGACTTGCCATCTAAGCTCTGAGCAAATTCCTGACGTGCAACATCGCAAGATGTAATAAAGTGGTTGTTACCTCAAGCCCAAGTTTCTAGGAAGTTTGTTATGGAACAGCAGCTCTCTCCTTCCTCAGTGCCCGCAAGAGCCTGCTGCGGGGATCCACAGAGCCTGGACCAGTGCAGAGGAGGTGTGGTTGTGCTCGTGTCTTCCTCTAGAGGGCGCCACCTGGGACTGATGATGATGATCTCCATGATCTGCATGCAGCTCAGGGCCTGCTGATGAGAAGCCATACCTCAAATGCCATCAGAGCCTATGAGCCGTCCATCCGTAAGTTGCTACAGGAAAAAAAAAAAAAAAAACAACAACCCTATGCAAGCAAACCTCGAGGGCACTCTGCCCACAGCCATGATGCCCTACAGGACCTTCTGCCAGTGGTCCTCAGGGCAGCCTGTGTTTGTAGCCCATCCTGCCCTCTCTGGCTTCCTCAGAGCTGGTCACCCCAGGAACCATGTTGCCTGGGCTGTGGACTTTGAAGGAGTGGCTGCCGGAGGCCAGCTGTGTTCTCACTCAGTCGTTCCACTGCCTGAAGGACTCACTTGGTCACTCCACTGCCTTGGGAAGGGAGTATGAAGGGGATGGGGACATGGGGTAACAGGGTAATAGGGTGCCCAGAGCACTTAAGAACAGATGGGGACGGGGGAGACAGAATCAATCACAGTACCCAGTGAGCTGCCGCTGACGGCTGATTCTCCGGGTTCACTCAAACAGGCTTTCAAATCTTATTTTATGGGATTCTGTGGTTTGAAATACTCCATAAATCTCCAGGAACCTTTCTGAGTCCTGCTCTGTGTTTCATTCACACGTCCTGACAGTTCCTGCTCAAGTGAGGAGTTGGGTTCAGATGGTGGCCTCAGCCTGGCTGGTCCCCTGTGCTCTGAGGCATAAATCCATTGTAGCCAGGCAGGACTGTGTCCCTTCCCCGAGCTCTGAGATTTGTGCACAGGGTTAAGGCCTAATATGATCAAAAGTCTGGGAATGTTTAATGACACCAACACTTTCCAAAAGCATGAGAAGAGGGGCATGTTCCAGATTTCCCCCTTGCATCTTTAAGATAAACATTGATTGCAACGATAACGGTAAAGAAGTGGACATTTTCTTGGCTCTCATTCAAAGTCTGGTATTCATAGGAGCAGGCCTAGGACAAAAGGTCTAGCTGGAGATATTGTTAGACGATGCAAGTTCTTGGAGTTGGCATCAAGCTGAGGCCCAGAGTGCAGGTCGGGTTGGTAGAGACGGCCTTGGGAGAGATAAACAGACTGAGCCCCTACCATGTGCTGCCACCCTCCTGGGGGACACATGCCTACCCACGGGCTCATCGTACCCTGCCAGCTGCATCCTTCAGAAATCCCTGAGCCAGAGGACGTCTGTTTTCTGTCACCGGCACATGGTCAGAAGGTGAGCAGCTGCCCCCACCCCAATCTGTTTGTGATGGATTTCAGAAGACAGGCTCTGTGGATCAGAGAAAACTGCAAACAGACAGGCTGGAGGTGTTAGGTGCCTTCAGACCCCCACACATCTGTGTGGAAGCTTTCCTGGGACTCATGGGACATTTATTTTCTTCTTGCTTCTCCTGATGACCCAGAAAGACTACAGTGAGTCCCTGGTGAGCTTTAAATAAAACCTTCTCTGACCCCTCACCTTCTCTTTGTGTTTCCTCCCAACCTCTGCCCTGGGCTGGAAATCCTAAACACAGCAATACAAGGGCTCATCTGCTCCAGTGTGGAATGACCGATGCTTCTTTTCATATGATCTTTAAATAACATAGAATGTGCTTAGAGATTCAGTCTTTATTTTTAGTGAAATGAAACTGTTTCTAAAGGTAGAATGTCAGATGCTGTAGCAGTCCATCTGAAGATGTGTTGAAACTTCAAATCACTTGAATAGGCAGCTTGCTATTCTAAGTACAGATTGGCCCTGCTCTCTTCCCTCACATACTCACACATACTATCTATTTCGTTATTTCCTAGAAGCCAGGTTCCTCCAGTGAGGCCACATCATGACTTCCCCCATGAAGACATCGAATTCACGGCTGCCTTCACCTTTGTCCTGTCAATGTCTGGTCTTTCCTTTCAATTACAGCACGAGGCTGGGGTTCCAGTTCATGGCCTGGGGCACCTTGTATAAGGGTGCTGTTCCTCAGTTTCCCCATTTGTAAAATGAGTCCAATAACAGTAACTGTCTTCAAGATTCATTGACATGGTGAAACGAGAAAATGCTCTAAACAGGGCCAATAGCACTTGCCACAGGGGATGCATGTGACTGATGCCGGCTATTCCTGACCCAAGGTGAAATACGCCAGATAGACATGTCATCCTCTGGAGTCACAGTCCTGGACCCAGATGATCATCCAGTGTTACCTCCATCCTGCAGTAACATGGTTTCCCAAACTGTGTTCCATGGAATCCCACTGAGCCCGGAAATGCTCCCCCTTCATCATGTAATATGACAGGTGGACATGCATGCCTGAGCAGGTGTTATGTCATCAATGTGCAAGGCAGTGCATTTCATCCCCTTCCTGAGAAAGTCTACAGTAAACATCACTGCTGAACTTGGTTTAAACTAATATTTCTAAACTTTAATGTCCTATCGAACATGTTCTGTGAAACAACTAGTATGATCATAGAGAACACTAGTTTTGTTAAAAGCAAAGATTGAGAAATATCACTTCATGGCCTTTGCTTCATGTGTCTAGGCAGCTTACCCTCCAATACTTGCAGTGCCGGGGGCCTACCACTTATCTAAGCTGATGATGCCGCCCACAGGCAGTGATGTCCTTGGAATGCTCTTCATGTTCAGCAGTTTCTCTGTAGCCTCCACTCAGTGATCCTAATTCCACACAATCAGTCCTCACCACAGACGTCTCCTCTCTCTTCCACATTCATGCAGCTACCAGGATCCCACATTCCCTAGCCAAGTTAACACAAAATTATATAAGTAAACTCCCACCACCACTTCCATGGATCTCTAGTTTCGGGGGTTGGTTTGTTGGTTGGTTGGTTCCATCTGTCAGTTTGTCACTCAGAACTCATTTGACATGATTTTTAGTCCCTTGACCAATCCTGGCCACTCTCTTAGATAACATTCCAGTGGATCTGTATCCTCCTCAAGTGCATGATTTGAGCTATCGCCTCCTCTGTCCTGAATCCCATCACTTTGTTAATGCAATTTTGAGGTGATGGGTGGAGTTGTAACAGCAATGTCACAGCTGTTATATATCAAACCGAGCTCTCTACAACCATCTAATACTCCAAGTTATGGGGACCGACCAAGCCGAATTTCCCCCTTTCTATTCTTCCATGAATGAGCACAGTGAAAATCCAGGGCCTTAGGGAAAAATCACTGTTAAGTTCTACCTTGCTCTCCAAGGTAGAGTGTAACTGACTAGTCAAAAAAGAAAAAAAGAGTACAAAAAAGAATTTCATAAATATGCTCTCATTTGTGTAAAAAAATTAATTTTAAATTAAATTAATTTAAAAATTAAAAATGTTTAACTAAAAAAATTTTTTTAAACTAGAAAAATTAAAATTGTGTATGTATATGTATTTTATGCATATACATACATGCATATATATATTTGTATTTGTACTTGCATATGCATAAAAATAGAAGGATACACAAGAAACTGATAGTAGTTTTCTCTTATCCGTGAGGGATATGTTTCAAGAGCAAATCCTGTATATACTATGTTTTCTTTCTATATATATACAGAGCTAAGGTAAAATTTCATTTATCTTAGAATGAAATTTACTAACTTACTTAGACTAGTAAATAATCTCTTACTTAATCTCAGTAAGAGATTAACAATCAATAATAACTAATAATAAAATAGAACAATTATAACAAAGTAATGTACTAAAGGTTATGTGAATGTGTTTTCTCTCTCTTTCTCTCTTTATCTAATTGTACTGTACCTGCCCTTTTTCTTGTGCTGTTGTGCGATGTAGAGGAAGTTGGGGTACGTGACGTAGGCATTGAGATGCAGCGTTAGCCTGCCATTGACCTTCTGACAAGTTATTGGATGGAGAATTATCTGCCTCAGATGATCCTGGATCTTTGCACCGTGAGCATGTTTGTGGCTGGGTGCCAGGAGCAGACAATGTCAGGGACCACCAGCAGGGAGCGTCTACAACGTGGAGATGCTGGATAAAAGGATGATTCAGATCCTGAGTGGGACAGAGCAAGACAGCGAGAAATTTCATCACACTACTCAGAACGGTGTGCAATTTAGAACTTATGAATTGCTTATTTCTGGAATGTTCCATTTAATATGTTTGGCCTCAGTTGACCCCGATAACTGAAACTGTGGAAAGTGAAACTGCGGATAAGGGAGGACTACTGTAATTGCTGCCTCAGGCAAGTAAGATTAGGGAATCTGGGATTAGATGATATTGTGTCACTTTAATACTGTTGGACTATGGCTATGTGCACAGATTTCTTTTTTGGTAAAAAGGGAATGTCACCCCATCAGTCCTGCCTGTCAGCTTTGCTCCCTTCCTATGCACAGTTGATGAGCTTGCCTTCTCAACCTTCCTGCAACCCTTTTTCTTTTACAGCACATGTTCAGTGAAGGCCTCTGGAGCATACACTGCAGATAAGTGAATGTGATTCCTCCATGCCCACCCTTGCTAGGGCTGCAGCCTAACCTCATGGACTCTAGTCCACTGAGCAGATAACTTGATTTTCTGATTTCCATTTCACTCAGGATCCTTTCAGTTCAGGAAATCTTGAAGAATGACTCCAGCTAGGGGCCATTTGGGTACAAAATATCCCCTTACTTGCCAAAACACAAAGGTGAAATCTGTGTTTAGAAAGAAGAAGCATTTGTGGAGAGATCCCAGCAGCATGGTATAACTCAGGGGTAACTGAGAGGGGTATACCAGATGGCTGACAAGCCCTAGGCAGAGTGAACATACCACTCAGTGCTCATCTAGTGGCAGAGGGCCAATTTCCCACCCTTCAAATCTCCTACACTGCCCCAAATTGTATAATATATTAATCTTCCTATTCTCAGCAAGTGGCATTGAGCCCAGTGGCCACAGGTTTATGAGCACTGAGGGAATTAGTGAGTGTTGTCTAACATGGATCATTCCATATTCTTTCTGTCTTGGAGATGGTCCACAACTGGCTCCCAAATCCAGCCCCATTAGGCTCGTCCATTCCACAGCTTCGATGTAATAATCTCCAAGGAACTCCCCTGAGACTGGTTTGCTATGCATTCACTCCTAATTACCCTCAGCATCACAGGACACATTATACAGGGTAACATAAAGTCCTGCGCTGGAAACACTCATCACATAGACAAAATTTATACCAAAATATTGCTCCAACACTGGTGTTATTTGAAAGTAGGAGACTTGGTAGAATTTAGTGAGAGTGAGGCTATATATAACTTGTTTGGATGGAGTTAACCTCTGAGCGGACTTCCTTGGGGACCTGTTGCATTTATCACACACCAAAGCTATTAATGCCATGGCAGATTGTTGTAATGTAGCATACACATGCTGTCATCATCTTGCAATAACACAAAACCAAGATGTTAACTTGGACTAGTGTGGACCCTTCATTTTGACAGTTCCAGCTCAGTGCCCACTGAATTTGCGGTGCAAATCCACATATTATTTTTAGATTTGATTCACATTTGCAACTACATAAGGCCAAATATCCATGAGAAAACTGAAAAGCTCCATTAAAAATCTTGCTTTATCTAAATATCCAGATGTTTGACTTTGTCTAGCAAAAGCATGTCAAATTTTTACTACTTTTTTCTTAGTATCTAAACTCTTTTTGGAAGCCTATAGATCTATGTAAGACCTCTGGCCATTCAAAGCTCAGACTTGAAGTTTAAACTTAAAAATGACCAATAGACAACTCCAAGGCTTGTGGGACTACCTTTCTTTTCTGGGCCTCTTGGAGCAGTTTTCATGAGCCCAGAGATGAGCTGGACATGGCTATCTGGAGGAGCAGAGCTAAGTAGCCTCAGGGATGTGAGATTCGGGTTCATTGTGAGATCTCAGGAACACGTGTGAGCTATTCCTAAATGCTGTGTGACAAAGTCTTATTCTCAGATGATTTTTAATACTAACCCTGTGCCCTACAAAGAGAAGGTCATGCAGGAAAACTCCAGGCTGGCATAGCTGGCCATTTGGTCAGGTTCTCTTCCTCTAACACCACATGATGATGAGGAAGTGCTGCCTCCAAATTCTATTTCTATGATGCAACCTCCCTACCCAGGAGACCAACCATTTCTCCAAAGTGAGCCTTCACTCCACACCTATCCATCTCCTACCACTTCCCCACATTATGCTCTCATCTCATAGTTGCCTACACCACCTAACCTGGAATCCTTTCTTCACTATGGACCTTACTTGCTCCATCTGTAAAATGAGGAAGCATTTTCATAGGTTTTCTAAAAACTCAAAGTGAATGCTTGATATGGTTTGGCTATGTCACCACCCAAATCTCATCTTGAATTGTAGCTCCCATAATGCCCACATGTTATGGGAGGGACCCGGTGGATGATAATTGAATCATGGTGGTGGTTTCCCCCATACTGTTCTTGCTGTGGTGAATAAGTCTCATGAGATCTGATGGTTTTACAAGGCATTTTCCCTTTTGCTTGGTTCTCATTCTGTCTCTTGCCTGCTGGAATGTAAGACATGCGTTTCACTTTCCACCATGATTGTGAGGCCTCCCCAGCCACGTGGAACTATGAGTCCCATTAAACCTCTTTTTCTTTATAAATTACCCAGTCTTAGGTATGTCTTCATTAGCAGTGTAAAAATGAACTAATACACTGCTTACGTAAGAGGCTCAGACTTGCACATGGTTAAGTCCTACATAAACACCCATTGGTGTTCTTTATGGGCCAATTCAAATCAAAATCTTAGAAGTCAGGCTGAGTTTCTAGCTAGGTAACCTTGAGCAAATTAGAAGCCTACCACATAGGATGGTTAAGTGAGTTAGTCATGTAAGCGCCTTAGACAATGTCTAGCACCTAGGAAACGCTTGCTAAATGTTAGTCATTCGGATTATTATCCAATAAATTCCTCTCCAAGGAAACCTTCCTCTGTCTCCTTTGCCATGGATCCCTCATGAGCAATGTTAGTCTGGCAGGCTGACTACTCCTTCTGGGATGACATCATTTGGCACCTAGCTGCATCTTGTTTTCTGGATTTTTTTTTTTTCACTTTGAGGAAAACCCATCCCTTACCTTTCCAGTAGGTGCCCAGATGTATTTGAGAACCTGATTGACAGCTGATGGACTGTTGCTATATGCTGCCCACTCTTGGTGCCCAGCATGAGGGCTATGGGGATTTCCTGTAGGTGCTGAGGGAAGGCAGACCCAGGCAGCTTCAGTGCAGAGTGAAAGACTGGGCATGGGGAAGGCTTAGCATGTGGTGCCAGGACCCCCACTCGCTGGGGCTGTGCCCAGGCAAACCTCATTTCCACAGCAGTGTGGCATCTGTGTAGTGACTGTTGCCAGGAACCGTCCTCCCTGCCCCAGCAGGATCGATGGGTAAGAAGATGTCCTCAAAAATGCCGCTAAACTGTGAGCCTTCTCAATCTGTGATTCTTTGGACTTTTTTCCCATTTTTTGAGTTACAAGTGATTTACTGGTTGATATAGACATCATTTTCTAAGTTGCCAGGGAAACAGTCTCATTTACTTTTAATTTGTTATTCTTTTTTCTGATTTATTTACTTTTAATTGCCATAAAATTGTACATATTCGTTGTGTACAACATAATATTTAAAAATATGTATACATTGTGGAATGGCTGAATTGAATGAATTAACATAAGCTTTACTTATTATGGTGATAACACCACTTTCTTAGGAATTTTCAAGAATACAATATATTATTAACTATAGTCACAGTGTTGCACAACCCTGTGATCAACAGATCAACAGATCTCTAGAACTTATTCTTCCTGTCGAACCGAAATCCTCCTTCCCCACCCCAGGCCCTGGAGGCCACCATTCTACTGTCTACTTCTTTGAGCTTTTACTCATGTTTAAAATTGAAATACAATTACATATTCATATTCCATAAGTCCATCCTGGCCATCATCAGTAGCCCACCAGGACACTGTGAACTAAGGCCTGCAGCGAAGTGGAAGAAACAGCTCGCTTAGAAGAAGCTGAGCCATCCACAGGAGCAGAAAGTACAGGTAAAGAGGTTGCGTTGAGGCGATTCTGTGTTTTGACATGACAAGTTCCTCCATCTCTCAGCTATAAGGAGAAAGGGGGACCTCCACGCTGGCCTGCTGAGACCTCTGCACATGCAACTCTCCTTGCCTAGGGAGTCCTGGCTGTCTCCGTCCTTGAGGAACCTGCTTCGACCAGATGCCGAGCTTCCTGTACAGACACCAGAACACCCATCACTTTCTAATCACTGGTTTTTTCCTGACGAATCCCATGCCTGCTGTCTTTGCCATGCTGAATATTAAAAAGAGAAAGAAGAAAATGCTAGAACTCTTGGATCTCTTATCTTGTGGAGCCTCAGCCCAGCAAAAATGCCAATGGGCAGCTAGGAAACTAGCCCTCGGGGGTTGTCATGTGGACTTCTCTCAACCTGATCATGCCCAGGGCCCCCATCATCCCCATGATCCCTAAGGGCAGCTGAGGCAGGGGAGACCAGCCCCCACTATGCACCCCTCCCCACCAGGTCACCCAGAGCCCAGCCCCCGCTATGCACTCCTTCCCACCAGGTCACCTAGACCTTCCTCTCTCCCCAGTAATTCCTGCTTCCCTCAGTCCCTAAATCCCACCCAGGGCAGCATTTCTCTCTCATTCCCAGCACTACAACCCGGGCAGCTCACGCTGCCTCCTCTCTAACTGGGACCACAGCCTTGGATTTGGTGTCCGAGGTCCCAGGCCCCTTAGTCATGCTGCCACCAGGATCTCCATCCTGTGACCACTTTTCACAGAGGCAGAGGTGCCTGGGCTCCTCCCTAATTGAGGCCAAACCCCTGACAAGGCCAGAGAGCCCCAGGCTCCCTCTGGGTGGCGCCGTCTCTATCCGCCCCAGAGGCAGCCTGAGTGCCCACTGCACAGGTCACTGCTGCTATGTGCCCAGCTGTGGGCCTCCTCCCTTCATCCGCACATCACCTTTCCATCCTCTGAGGCCTGCCCCATGCCACCTTCTCCAGGAAGCCTTCCATCTCCCCAGCTTGTATGCTCCCTCTATTAGCCTCTCAGGGCTCAGTTTGTGGATCATCAGATCCCTTTCTCAACTGTGCAGTAACTATTTCTGACCCCATCTTATCTCCTCAGAGATACAGCATGCTTTTTGAGGTTGAGGACTGAGGCTTTCTATCCTGACTCCTCACCTCATCCCTTCAGTGAGAGGTAACCCTGCATCAGCTGCCTTCTCCCCAGCAGACACAGGCTCGTCTCTCATTAAACGGATGTTTCAAAAGGGATGTGGTGGAATGTGAGATGTCAGCTGTCCCACCAGGCTTGGAATGCTGAGGATGGTACTTACAGGAAAAAAAAAAAAAAAGAAAAGAACCACGTTTCCACAGGATGCCACTTCTCACCAGGTAGCTAACTCGTCTGGGGTGTCCTGCCCACGTCCTTGCTAATGCGAGAGCCCCCAGCTCCACAATGTCATGAGATCTTGAGCTTCCACTTGGTCCCAGGCACCAGCAAGGGGTGGTAGGCATCTCATCCAGCCATGGTTTCCCATGTGTCTGGGCCAAGAATGTCCCTATTCTTGGTTACATGAGCCCAGAGCTAGTGACAGTTACCTGATGCTGTGTAATAGAGAACTCGGCTACAGACAAACACTTCCTTTGGCCTCCTGTGGCCTCCAGGGCCGGCTCTGCCTTCCTCCCTACCAGATGACACCTTCCACTGCCCCTTGCTTACACTCAAATCAGACAGAGAAATCTCCAGCCTGGTTTCTCCGTTCCTGGCTGGTCAGCTTTAACCTCACAGGAGGTTCATGTGGTGGGAAATGACCCTTCCAGAGGAGAGAAAGCAGTCAGTCAGGGAAGAAGCGAGAGAGCAGGCCCAAGGGACAGGCCCAGGAGAGGCTGAAGGAGGTGCAGGCATCGGCAGCCAGGAGCACTGCCTGGGCACGCATGGGGAGAGGGACGGAGTCCCAGACTCCTCGAAGAAAATGTCAGGAAACCACAGACTGCACATCCTCTCCTTCCTCAATCCCTTGTCCCTGTTGTTCTCTGGGAAGAACACTTAGCTCTTGTCTTTCAATTTCCTCTGATTCTCCTCATTGCCTCCTTGACTTCTTCTTGACAGTGGCTCTGGTCTTGCCTCCTCCAGCCTGCCCTGAGTTTGCCTTCACTGTGTCAGGGCTCCTCCTCAGGCACAACATCCATCAAGCTCCTCTGCGGTTGTCAGCTCCCAGATCCCTCGCCCATTGGACTGTGAGCTCATTCATTACAATTGTTCATCTCTGCATCCTCAATGTCCAGCTCTGCCTGGCTCAAGTTAGCCTTTGCAGAAGGCTCACAAGCAAACAGAATGCGTCTCTCTAGCTCCCTTCCCCACTTCACTGATGCCCTAGCCCATGCCCATGTCATCTCCTGCCCATGGGACTCCCTTGGTCTTTAATCTCCCCCAACTCTTCTCCCTGCCTTCACCCCAGCTAATGTAGCCTTACCCCTCTCCCGAGGGAGGTTTCAAAAGAAGCAGCATTCAAATCCCAGGTCTACCATTTGCCAGCTGGGTGACATTTATAGTATTTCAAGTTTCTTGGCTCGAGTATCCCATCTCACTAATAGATGCTATGTGAAGATTATGAAAGTGAGATAATGTATTTGAAGACATCAGTAAAGGGCTGGATGCTGAATCCTCTGCTCCATTTAGTGGAGAGTTAAATAAAGCCATCAGGCCCTCGCTCCTGCTTCATGAGGAAGAAGAACAGAGCAGTCCTCAGCTGTATGCACCTGCCTTCTCCTCTGCTAGATGCCGGGTGTCCGAAGGACAGAGATGAGATGCTACGGATTTTCCTACCCCAGACGCCGAGCTCAGTCATGGCTTCCAGGAGCCACTGGGTAGGTGTTTGTGGAGTGAACAAACAAATCAACGGCAGAGTGTGTCCTTCAAGCCTCAGACATAGCATGTATCACATATCATAAAGCTTCGCTACCTTATGCAGGATTTTCCCATCTGGCCTTTCCCTTCACATGCTCCCCTGGGATGTCACCTCTTGCCCCACTCTGGGCACAGATACAAAAGCCTCGCCGACATCAGAGATCCTAGCTCTTCCAGCCCCCAGCCCTCTGCCAACACAGTGGAAGCTTAAAGGTAGTGAAGACTTGTGGAAATGCTTTCACATGCACCCCCAATTAAGCAGCTGCTATCAGGAAGGGAAGCTCCCCAAAGAGATTAACTGTGACCTGCAAACTGTCCTGTAGGGGGTAACCTGTAACCATGCGAGGGTGGGAAGGGAAGACCAGATTCAGAGGTATTAGGACTCACAGCAAAAGACAACTCAGGGGGAAGATAAAAGAAGGACAATTTAGAGGGCAAAGGACAGAAACCTGGAGGGTTGGGACAGCTCCCATCTGCGTCCTGAAGCTTGAGGGCAGAAAAAAGGTGGGAGCAAGCGGGTTGTGCAGAAAATAAGCCTGTGCCGAGAAACCACGTCCACCAGCACATTTGGATGCTGCCCAAGTGATGTGGGAAGACGGCCTCAACAGGCTTGGGTATCCCAAGCCCAGGTCCAGTGTCAGTGCCCAGTCTGGCTGCCTCTCCACTGAACTGACGTCAGAGTCTGCTGCCTCCGTGGCTCCAATCTCCTTGTTGGAGCCTGGTCCTTCAGCAGAAGGCTCTTCTTGCCCCCCTCAGTTTACCACAAGAACGTGGCCACTCTACCTGTGTGAGCTATCATAGCTGCCCCGTGGCTCAACCTCTAAGTATGACTTCTTGTCCTGATGGACTTCACCCCTGGCCTCTCTCCCCATGTCTCAAGGAAATACTTCTCCACTTGCACCCCTCACTCTTAAGCTAGTTGTGAATTCGGGGTCAGAAATCATTGTGTCATCCCCACCCAGTTTAACTGAGCCTCTGTGCCACAATAGACATTGTCTTAAGCATGTTACAAGCCCTTTGAGGTGGATCCCATCAGTCTCCTCATCTCGCAGATCAGGCCATGAGCACAGCAGGGAAGTGAAAGGCCCAGGCTCCCCACAGGGGGTTGACTCCAGAACTTGCACTCATCACTGCACTGTACTACCCAGATCCAAGCCCTGGGAACCTCCCCCAAGTCCTGGTCCCTTACCTATCACTTTGTCTAGGACTTTAGTTTACCATACCCAGAGGAGCACTAATGCCACCCCATAAATAACATCAATCTCCAAAGGGACAGGAGATAGGACCAGGCCTAACTCCTACCCCCTGACTCTATCAAGGGCAGTGTGGCCAACCCAAGACTCAGGGTTTGGACTTCAGGGTCACAATAGTGTAGGTGGGTAATGTAACCATGCTCTATGCCTAGGTGTTTTAGAAAGAAGTGGGACTCAGGTGTATCAGTTTTCTTCATTGCAAAGCCAGACCTGACTCCTAATATCCAGTAGAAGGCTGACCTTGGTGGTAAGTCACCTAAAACTGGGCATCCTAGGGAAGTAACATGGAAGGTGATCATGGAGGCCAGAGGTCCGCATTTTGATAAATGCAGGGAGTGGATTTCCCCCAAGTCTGGCCCCATTCCTATGTGGCAATTTTTCTCTCTCAACCTTGCAGGGCTGGAGGGTAGGGGGTGCCACCTGGACTGCTCCTTGTTCATAGGAAAGTAACAAGGTGTGGTGAAGCCATGTGGGACTGAGCTCAGTGTTGATGGAGGTGAGAAGCATGACTTACAATCTTCTCTTTTTTGTGGAATAATGTATTTAAATGTATTTTATTGTGTCCTTTTTTCAAAGACTTATTGTTCCCTTCATCTTCTTAATTGCCACTACCTCTGTGCTCTCCTACAATTTCTACCTCCCCTCTGTCTTTTTTTTTTAATAGAGGCTTTTACTGAGATAACTGTAGATTCACATGCAGTCAAAGAAGTAATACAGAGAGGTCTCATGTACCATTGATCCAGTTTCCCCCAATGGTAACATTTTGCAAAACTGTAGAACAATATCACAACCATGATACTGACATTGATACACCCCTAATTTTGCTGAGATTTCACCAGTTTTTCCTTGTACTCGTGTATGTATGCATTTGGTTCTACACAATTTTATCACACTTGTAGGTTTGTTTATCCTCTGCTATAGTCAAAATACAGAATGGTTCCATCACCATGAGAAACTTGGTGTGGCACTTTTATAAGCACATTTACATCTTTTCCCATTCCATCTCTACCCCCAGGCAACCACCAATCGGTTTTCCATGCCTACAATTTTATCCCTCCATTCTTTCATCTCTATAATTTTATCACTGCAAGAATGTCATACAAATGGAATCATATGGTATGCAGGCTTCTGAGATTTTCTTAAGATCATGCAAGTCTTTGCATATATAGATAGTTCTTTCCTTTTATGGCTGAGTAGTATTTTATGGTATGGATGTACCACAGTTTGTTTAATCATTCACCCCCTGAGAAATCTGGGTTCTTTCTAGTTTTTTACTATTATAAATAAAGCTGCTATGTACATTCATATACAACTTTTTGCATGCACATAAATTTCCACTGCTGTGGGATAAATGTCCAAGAGTGTAATTGCTGAGTTGTACAGTAATTTTATGTTGAGTTTTATTGGAAACTGCCAATCTGTTTCCCAGAGTGGTCGAACAATTTTACATTCCCACAAGTAATGTAAGAGTGATGTAGTTCCTCCAAATATTCACCAGCATTTGGTGTTATCGCTATCACTGTATTTTTTATTTTAGACATTCTTATAGGTGTGGCATGAGATCTCATCAAGGTTTTAATTTGTATTTACTTGAAGGCTAATGATATTGAACATCTTTTGATGTGATTATTTGTATACCCTCTTCAGTGAAACGTGTTTACATATTTTGCCCACTTTCTAATTCGATCGTGAATTTTTTTTTTTACTATTGAGTTTGGAGAGTTCTTTATATATTCTGGATATTAGTTCTTTGTCAGATACGTGGTTTGCAAACATTTTCTCCAATCTGTAGCTTGTCTTTTTATCCTCACAAAGCAAAAAATTTCATGTTAGTAAAAAGTTTAATTGTATAAATTTTAAAAAGATTTTTCCTTTTATGAGTTTTGCACTTGGTGCCAAGTCTAAGAACTGAAGATTTTCTCCTGTGTTTAATTTTATTTCAAAAAGTTGTATAATTTTGCATTTCACAAGTAAAAAAACATGAGATCGATTTTGAGTTTTTTTTGTATAAACAGTGAGGTTTAGGTAAATGTTGACATGTAACTGCAGATTTATCTATTTTTCTTTTCAGCTCTATCCATTGTTGCTTCATGTATTTTGAAGGTGTGTTGTTTGGTGTGTGCATGTTTAGGTTTGTTATATCTTTCTGGTAGATGTCTCTTTTATCACTATGAATTACTGGAAGTTTTCTTGTTTTTAAAGTATATTTTATCAGATATTAATTTAGCCACTTTTACTTTTTATTAATATTTGCATGGAATATTTTTTCATTATTCACTTTATCTGCATATGTTATTTGAAATTTAAGCAAGTTGCTTCAAAACAACATTTTCTTAGGTAATATTTTTAATTTATTCTACTAATCTCTGTCTTTTGATTGGTGTTTTTAGATGATCTGTACTCATGATAATTATTGTTAAGTTAGCAATGAAGTGTTCTATTATTTTAGCAATTATTTTCTGTTTGCTTCTTTTGGTCCTATGTTTTACTTCCTTGCCTTCCTGCAAGTCAATTCAATATTTTTCAGGATTCAATTTTTATTTATTTGTAATGATTTTGAGCATATCTCTTTATATAATTTTCTGAGTTATTGCTTGAGTATTATAATGTACATATGTGACTTATCAAAGTCTACTGATATCAACATGTTACCACTTCAAGTGAAATGTGGATACCTCACTTCCATTTAGATTGCTTTACCTTGCTACTTTAAAATATCATTGTCTTGAGTATCAGAGGATGTTATAATTTTCCTTTTAATAATCAAATATGATTTATAAAACTCATGTAAAATAGGATAACCTCTTGTATTTCTGCTCTTTTCATTTTGCCTTCTTTCTTCCTGATGCTACAAGATTCTCTTATCATTCACTTGTTTGAAGAATTTCTTATGTCAATTTTAAGGGTAGTGCTGCTAATGTCAAATTCTCTTAGTTTTACCTGAAAACTCATTCCCAAGGATAGTTTAGCTGGACATAGAATTGCCAGCTGAAAGTTTTTTGTTTGTTTGCTTGTTTTCTGAATACAAATATACTGTGCCCTTTTCAAATAAAAACACTCCACATACGAGGAATAGAAGTGAACTTCCTGATCAAGGAAATCTAGGAAAAACCTTTAGGTAACATCATGTCTAATGACAAAAGACTGAATGCCTTTACCCTAAGATTAGGAATAAGGTAAGAATGTCCACTGATGCCACTCTTATTCAACATACTTCAGGAAGTTCTGGACAATAGAATAAGTCAAAGAAAGAAAGTAAGAGAAATAGGTTGCAAAAGAATAAATAAAACTTTTCCTATTTTCAGATGGCATGATTGTTTACATGGAAAATCCCAAAAAAATTTACTGAAAAAACCTCTAGAACTAATAAATGAGTTCATCAGGGTTTCAGGATACAAGATTAATATAGAAAAATCAATTATATTTTTATATGCCAGCAATAAAAATATCCAAAAATCATATTAAGAATACAATCAATTTATAATAGCACCAAAAGATAAAATACTTCCAAATAAATTTAACCAAGGTATGGAAGACTTGTACAACTACAAACTACAAAACATTGCTGAAAGAAACTATAGACCTAAATAAATGAAAAGGCATTCTATGATCTTGGATTGGAAGACTTAATATTGGTAAATGGTGTATATTCAATGTTATTCTTATCAAAGCCTCAGATTTTTTAAATTTTTTTGCGTAAATAAGCACACTTATTCTCAAATTCATCTGGAAATCCAAGGGATCCATAACAGCCAAAACAATCCTGAGAAACAGCAATGTTGGAAAACTCACTTTTCTGTTTTCCTATTTCAAAACTTACTACAATGACATAGTAATCAAAACGTGGTACTGGCATAAGGCTAAATGTATGAGTCAATAGAATAGAACTGAGAGTGCAGAAACAAATTCTCACATTTACTGTCAATTGATGTTTGACAAGGGTAGCAAAACCACTCAATGGGGAAAGAATCATCTTTTCAACAAAAATGCTTGGACAACTGTATGTTCACATGCAAAATAATAACGTTGGCTGCTCACTTCACACCCTATACAAAAATTAACTGAAAATGGATAAAAGTCCTAAATGTAAGAGCAAATCTATAAAAATCTTATTAAAAAACACAAGTGTAAATAATTATGACTTTGGATCAGGCAATGATTTCTTAAATATGACACCAAAAAACAAGCAGAGTAAAAATGAATAAACTGTACTTCATCAAAATAAAAATTTTGTGTTTCAGAGGATACTACCAAGAAAGTGAAAAGAAAATCCTTATAATGGAGAAAATATTTGTTAATCATATATCTGGCAAAGAATTTGTATACAGAATATTTAGAAAGCACTTCCAACTCAAAAATAAAAAGACAATTCAATTAAAAAATAGTCAAAGGATTTGAATAGACATTTCTCCAAAGCAAATGTACAGATGGTCAATAAACACATAAAAGATGTTCAGCATCATTAGTGATTAGAGAATTGCAAATCAAAACCAAAATGAGATATTGCTTCACACCAACTAGGAAAACTATAGTAATAAAAGAGATAGACAATAAAAAGCACTGAAGAGGATATGAAGAAACTGGAAGCTTTATCCATCACTGATGGGAATGTAAATTGTGTAGTCACTTAAGAAAAAACAGTTTGGCAGTTCCTCAGAAAGCTAAACATAGAGTTACATATAAGCCAGAAATTCAACTCCCAAATTTATACCCCAAAGAATTGAAAATATATGTTTACATAGGAATTTTTACAGGAATGGTCATAGCTGCATTATTCATAATAGGCAAAAAGTAGACAAAAACAAATATTCATCAAGCAATGAATAAACAAAATGTGATACTTCCAGACAACGAAATATGATTCAGCCACAACAAGAAATAAAATATCAACAAGCTACAACAGAAATGAATGTTGAAACATTACACTAAGTGATAGGTACAAATAAAGATACAAACCATATATAATTCCATTTATACAAATGTCCTTTACATGTAAATACATAGAGACAAAAAAGTAGATTAGTGATTGCCAGAAAGTGGGAGGATGGGGAAATGGGGGTGGCGTGGTGGGGGCGGACTGCTAAAGAGTAGGAGGTTTCTTTTGGTGGTATTGAAAATGTTCTGGAATTAAATAGTGGTGAAGGTATACAACCTTGTGAGTATATCAACCACTGAATTGTATACTTTTAAAGGTTAAATTTTATGGCAGGTAAATGATATCTCAATTTAAAATTTTAAAAAAAGAAATAAGCATTTAATTATTTAAAATGCTACTTTATTCTGACCTCTATTATTTCAAATGAGAAATACACTGTCATTACAATTATCTCTGGGAAATGTGTTATTTCTCTCTGACTACTTTGAAGATTTTTTGTTTTTGTTTTAATTTTTTGAAGTTTAGTTAGAATGTGTATTGGCATGGATTTATTTGGTTTATATTCTTTTGTATTTGCTCAGTGCTATAGACAATGCTTGTCCCCTGAAAATGTATATATTGAAACCTAACTCCCACTGTGATTTTTGGAGGTGGGGCTTTGGGAGCTGTCTTAGTCCATCTGTGCTGCTATGACAGACTACCTGAGACTGGGTAATTTATAAGAAACAGAAGTTTATCTCTCACAGTTCTAGGGACTGGGAAGACCAAGGTCAAAATGCCAGCCTCTGGTTTCTGGTGAGAGCCTGCTTGCTGTGTCTTCTGGTGTGGGGAGGAATATTGTGTCCACATGTGGAAGAAGGTTGAAGGGCAAAAAGGGATGAACTCGCTTCATCAAGCTCTTTTATTATGACATTAATCCATTTGTGAAGTGGAGCTCTCATAGCCTAAACGTCTCCCAAAGGCCTCATCTAAAGTCACTTTTGCATTGGGGATTAAATCTTCAACACATGAATATTGGGGGATATATTCAGACCATATCAGGATGTGATTAGGTCATGAATACAGAGCCCTTGTGAATGGGATTAGGGTCCTTACAAGAAGAGGCCAGAGAACTCCCTTGTTCTTTCCACCATATGAGGCACAGGGAGAGGAGAGCCATCTGTGAACCAGGAAGCAGGACTTCACTAGACACCAAATCTTCCAGCACTTTGATTTTGGACTTCCCAGCCTCTAGAACTATGAGAAATAAATTTCTTTTGTTCATAAGCCACCTAGTCTATGGTATTCTCTTATAGAAGCCCAAATAGACTAAGACACTCAGCTTCTTAAATCTGTGGGATTTTGTCTTCCACCAATGTTAGGAAGTTTTCTTTCTTATTTCTTTGAGTACTCTTTCAGCCCCATTCTCTTTGTACTCTTCTCCTGGACTCTGATAATAAAAATGTTGAACCATTTGTTATTATCCTACAGGTCCCTCAGTCTCTGATTTTTGTCTTATTTGTTATTTTAATTTTTTTTATTATTCAGACCAGGTAAGTTTTATTGATCTGTTGTCATGTTCACTGATTCTATCCTCTGTTATTTCCACTCTACCATTGAATCCATCCAGATAGCTTTTTATTTTGGTTATTGTATTTTTGTTTCTAAAATTTCCATTTGGTTCTTTTTGTAGTCTCTATTTCTTTGCTGAAATTTTCTCTTTTCTAATTTGTTTTAAGAGAATTTGTAGTTGATTGTTGGTACATTTTTATAGTGCCCTCTTTACAATTTTTATCAGATAATTCCAACATAAGATTCATATTGACATTGGTATACTTTGGTTGTCTTCTCTCATTATGACGGTTAATTTTATGTGTCAACATGGCTCGGCCAGAATGCTCAGGTATGTGGTCAAACATTATTCTGGATATTTCTATGACAGTGGGTTTGGACGAGATTAACATATAAATTGACAGACTTTAAACTAAAGCAGATTGATTTCCATAATGTGGGTGGGCCTCAATCAATCAGTTGAAGGCCTGAATAGAACAAATGACTCACTTCCCCAAGCAAGAGAGAGTTCTGCAGAAGATGGTCTTTGGGCCTGAACTGCAACATTGGCTCTTCCCTGGGCTTCCATCTTGCAAGCCTACCCTGCACATTTTGAACTTGCCAACCTCCATAATCATGTAAGCCAATTCCTTAAAATAAATCTCTTTCTCTCTCTCTCTCTCTATATATATACACATATACGTGATATATATGATAGATACATATGTATATATTTATATATGTAAAAATGCATATTATTATATTATATATTATATATATGTAATACCCCCCAGAGTTCATAGGAACTCTACTTCAATCTGAGTAGGAAAGGGCCTAGCTGGGTGCCTTCTGTTGCTGGGTGTGGTGGGAAACACTGCATCTGGGTCTTTTTCTTCTGTCAAGTGGAGGACCTAAACACCCCCAGCACTACCACACACACACACACACAAACACACACACACACACACATCCTATTGGTTCTTTTTCTCAGGAGAATCCTGACTAATATACTCATTCACTTAGTTTTCTTGGTTCTTCAATGATGGTTGATGTTAGGAGACTCAGGTCCTATTTACCTATTATTTTAGCAGGAGGTCACCTGGTTTAGTTTCACCAGCCAGGTATTGGCCAATTTTGTGGGATGTGGTTCCAATGACAGTCTAGTTTTCAGAGCTTTTGCTATGTCAGTTGGACTGTTAGTCTGGTGGCTCTTAGGTCCCTGGTTGTACTGCTTGCAAGACAGAGTCTTCCCTAGAAGAACTTTTGTTATGGTGGCATCCTCCCTGTCTGTTGAGAAATGGACTGTGCTCTTGGCTGAGTGCTTGTTTTGACATGACCTACAGCCTCTTGCCAGACATCACCCCTCACCCCCCAGGGTTCTCCAATGTCTCTCAGTAAGAGATTTTCAGCCCCACAGGGACAAAGATACTCTCAAGACTAAGTGGGCAGGGCTGCTTGTTTTCTCTGGGTACATCTTTCCTCCCTGGCATTTTCCTGGTGGATAGAAGAACTCTATATCCAAGGAACATCCAAAGAGGCTTCTATGGTTAGACACTTCCCCTGTGCCACTGGACAGGGAAGGAAAGTCTCTGGCTCATCGAAACCATCAGGTTTCCTGGACCAGGCTGCTTGCTGTAGCTGGGCCTCTCTTACCAGGTTTCTTTGCCTGCCTATGGCTTTCCCATTAAAGGAAGGAAATCTGGGGTCCATGCAGAAGAGGTTTTCCTGGCCAGGCACTTGTTGTGGCAGGATTTCCCCTGCATCTGAGGAAATTAGAGTGCTTCCCAGGCCTGCCTGTTTGCTGTGGAGGGATCCCTCTACCAGTGACCCCTACCTGCCCTGGTATCTCTAGCGGGAGAAGAGTGTCAGCCCCACAGGGCCAAAGAAGCTTCCCAGACATGCCACTGATTGTGGGCATATCCCTCTTGCCAATGCCACCTGGTCCACAAGGCCTCTCAGTGAAGGAGGGAAGTCTCAGGCCCCAGAGTCTCAGGAGGAGGAGAGCTCTTCCCCTTTTTGCTTATTGTTAGTGGGGTCCTCAATTGATTACAGAGCAGGTCATCTTTTCATAGGAACTCTATTTCAATCTATGTAGGAAAGAGCCCAGCTGGGTGCCTTCTGTTGCTGGGTGGGGTGAGAAACACTGGGCCTGGGTCTTTTTCTTCTGTCAAGTGGAGGACTTAAGACATCCTTCTACAGTGCTCTTCCTCCAGTCCCAACATCTGAATTCAGCTCACCATCTTCTCACCACCTTTCAAAAATCCACTTTGTTGCCTGCTGTGTTATTTCCAAAGTCTAGAGTTACAGTTCATGAGTGGGGCAGGGAGAGACGAATCCATATCAAAATACAAGTACTCTCCTCAGTCTGGTCCATTTCCTCCTTTTCATCTATGACTCTTTGCTCTCTTTAGAGGTATAATTCACTTACTGTAAAATACACCTATTTAAGGTCTTCTATTCAGTGTTTTTTCACATAGTCAGTAGATTGTGCAACTACCACCACTATTAAATTCAAAACAATTTTTCATCAGTGAAAAAAGAAACATCCATTAGTAGTCACTAATCCTCACTCTTCATTCCTTTCTCCCCCTAGACCCTGGCAATCACATTAATCTACTTTCTGTCTCTACAGACTTGCCTATTCTGGGCATTTTACATACATTTAATTATATAATAAATGATTTTTTTCACTTTGCATAATTTTTCAAGGTTTATTTGTGTCATAGCGTGTATCAGTACTTCATTCCTTTTTATGGCTGAATAATACTCCATTGACTAGATTTACCACTTTTGTTTATCCATTCATCTCTTGATAGATATTTAAGTTATTCAAACTTATTTTTTTCTAATTTTTCTTATAATTCCTTCTTTGACACATTCATTTAGGAATATGTTAGTTAATTTTAAGATATTTGAGAATTTCTTTTTTTCTGTTGTTTGTTCTAATTTCATTCCAATAAGGTTGAAAAAAATATTTTGTATAATTTCAAGACTTTTAAACTTATTAAGATTTATTTTGTGGCCTAAAATATGGTCTATTCTGGAGGATAATTTATGTCCTCTTAAGAAAAACATTCTGTTGTTTTTGGGTGGAATGTTCTACAGAGGTCTGTTAAGTTTAGTTGGTTTATAATATTATTCAAGTTTTCTATTTTCTTGTTAAACTTCTACCTAGTTGTTCTGTCAATTATTTGTACTGAAGTAGTGAAGTCTTTAACAATTATTGTTGAATTATCTATTTTTACCTTTACTTTTGTCAGATTTTTCTTCATGTATTTTGGGTCTTTGTTGTTAAGTACATATATGTTCATAATCATTATATTTTCCTGATGGATTAACCCTGATATCATTATAAAATGTCCCTCTTTTTCTCTAGTAACCATTTTTATCTTAAAGCTCTCTTTTGTTTGCTTCCTTTTTGCTATATTTTTCCCTTTTTAACATGTGTATCTTTGAATATAAAGCATGTGTCTCATAGAGAGTATACGGTTGGATCATTTTAAAGTCCATTCTTATGCCTTTTAATCGGGGTAATTAATTAAAATTAATGCTATTACTAATAAAGTCGGATTTATATTCATCATTTTACTTTTTGTTTCATCTATGTCTTATGTCTTTTATTTCTCAATCTCTTGATTTCCTGCCTTTTTGTATTAAATAGAGATTTTCTACTGTATCTTTTATTCTCTTATTTCTTTTACTGCACTTTTGTGAGATATTTTCTTTTTTTTTTGAGATGGAGTCTCACTCTGTCACCCAGGCTGGAGTGCAGTGGCGCGATCTCGGCTCACTGCAACCTCTGCCCCTCCAGGTTTAAGCAATTCTCTGCCTCAGCCTCCAGAGTAGCTGAGATTACAGGCACGTGCCACCTCGCCTGGCTAATTTTTTTGTATTTTTAGTAGAGACAGGGTTTCACCATCATATATTTTTTTAGTCATTGTCCTGGGGACTACAAGTAGCATCTTAACTTAGTTAAAATATGCTAAGTTAATTTCAAGTGTCCTAATATTTTAGTCCACAATAATTTTTTTCTCTCTTGTTCCTTTGTATTATTAGCTTCATAAAAATTATTACTATATCTTTATATAACTCTATAAGCATAATTTTGTAATTACCTTTCATGCAGTCTTTTAAAACAGGTAAAGAAAAAATATTTGGAAACAAAAACATATTTATATTACGTTTTATAATATCTGAGTAGTTACATCTTGACTAGTGTTCTTTGTTCCTGTATGCAGATTTGAATTACTGTCCAGTCTTCTTTTATTTTAGCCTGAAGCACTCTGGATAGTATTTATCTTGGGTAGGTCTGCTAGCAACAGATTATCTCCATTTTGTCTTTGTAGAATTGTCTTTATTTTCCCTCATTCTTGAAGGAGATTTAGCTAGGTACAGAATTCTTGGCTGAGAGGCTTTTTCCTTCAGTACTCCAAAGATGTCATCCTGCCGTTTAATGGCCTCTGTGGTTTCTGATGAGAAGTCAACTGTTAACCTTTTTCATATTCCTTGTACTTGATTAATTGCCTTTCTTTTGCTGCCTTCAAGATTTTTTCTGTCTTTGATTTTCATCAATTTGACTATGATATGTCCATGTGTGGATCCTTTGGAGTTTACTCCACTTGGAGTTCACTGAGCTTCGTGAAGGTACAGATTAATGTTTTTCATCAAACTTAAGTTTTCAGACATTATTTTATCACATTTTTTTTACCTCTTTCTTTTCTCATTCCCTCTGAAGCAGTATGGCAGCATTATATGTATGTTGGTATGGTTGCTGAGGTTCTCTTCACTTTTCCTCATTATTTTTTCTTTCTGCTCCTCAGAGTGGATTTATCATTAAGTTAACTGATTATTTTGCCAGCTCAAATCTGTTGTTGAATTTCTCTAATGACTTCTTGTCAACTCCAAAATTTTGGAGGCCAAAGCAGGAGGATCACTTGAGGCCAGGAGTTAGAGACCAGACTGGGCAACATAACAAGACCTTGTCTCCACCAAATAAATAAACAATTTAAAATTAAAAATTAGTCAGGCATAGTAGCACATGCCTGCAGTCCCAGCTACTCAGGAGGCTGAGGTGGAAGGATTGTTTGATCCCAGGAGTTTGAGGCTGCAGTGAGCCATCATCACACTGCTGCACTCCAGCCTAGGCAACCAAGTGAAAGCTGGGGGAAAAAAAGAAAGAGAAGGATGAAGGAAGGAAGGAGAGAGAGAAAGAAAGAAAAGAGAGAAGGAAAGAAAGAAAAAGAAAGAAAGGAAGAAAGGAAGGAAGGAAGGAGAAAGAAAGAGAAGGAAGAGAGAGGAAGGAAAGAAGGAAGGGAGGGAGGGAGGGAGGGAAGGAGTTCATTGAAAAACTAGATGTGGATTTTATTTTTTGCATTAAAATAAACTCATGCTAATTTGTTAGAACATGCCTAGTCTAGTGTGAGGCACTAAGAAAAATTAGCCTTCAGTTTGAAAAGAGCTCCTGCCAAGTCAACATGAATTCTGCTAAAATTGAAGCAGGAAAAAAAAAACATCAAGTTGATGGTGAAGCTTGAGTAGAAGAAGAGTGGAATCATTGATGCTTTACTTATGGGGACAATGACCTAAAGAAATGAGCAATTTACAAATGGATAACTCATTTTAAGAAGCGGTGAGATAATGTGGAAAATGAAGCCTGTAACAGCAAACCATGAACACCAATTTGTAAGGAAAAAGTCATTTTGCTCATGCCCTAATTGAAGACAACCAATGATTAACAGCACAAACAGTAGCCAATGCTATAGACCTTTCAATTGGTTCAGCTTATATACAATTCTGACTGGAAAATTAAAGTTCAGAGAACTTTCCCCTTGTGGGTGCCAAAATTGTTTCACCCAGATCAGCTGCAGACAAGGGCAAAACTTTTCAGTGGAAATTTTAAACCCGTGAAATATGGCTTTTTCAGTACAATCCTGAAGACAAAGCACAATCAACACAATGCCTATCCAGAGGCGGAAGTGACCCAGTTAAAGCAAAAGTGGACTAGTCAAGAGCAAAGGTCATGGCAACAGTGTGGGGAGATGCTCAAGGCATTTTGCTTGTTGACTTTCAGGAGGGCCAAAGAACGATAACATCTGATGATTAAGAGTGTGTTTTGAAAAGGTTAGCCAAAGCTGCAGTAGAAAAATGCCCAAGAAAGCTTCAGCAGAGAGGTCTTTTACACCACAGTGGTGGTCCTCTTCATTTCTCTTATCAAACAAGGGCAATTTTGTGCAAGTTTCAAGGGAAAATCATTAGACATCCACGTTCAGTCCTGATTTGGCTCTTTCCGACTTCTTTTCATTTATTAATCTCAAAAAAAAATCTGTAAAGGGCACCCATTTTTCTTCAGTTAACAACGTAAAAAATATTACATTGACATGGTTAAATTCCTAGGACCCTCAGTGCTTTGGGGCTAGTATCATCACTTATAAGAGTGTCTTAAACTTCATGGAGCTTCTCTTGAGAAATAAAGTTGATATTTTTGGTTTTATATTTCAATTCCATTTTCCCACAAATTTTTGGAAGATCTCTCAGGTGTGTATGTGTTTGTGTTTGTATATATTAATTTCTCTCTCTCTCTTTTTTATTATACTTTAAGCTCTAGGTTACATGTGCACAATGTGCAGGTTTGATATATAGGTATACATGTGCCATATTGGTTTGCTGCACTCATCAACTCACCATTTACATTAGGTATTTCTCCTAATGCTATCCTTACCCCAGCACCCCACCCCAAGACAGGCCCCAGGGTGTGATGTTCCCTGCCCTGTAACCAAGTGATCTCATTGTTCAATTCCCACCTATGAGTGAGAACATGCAGTGTTTGGTTTTCTGTCCTTCTTATAGTTTGCTGAGAACGATGGTTTCCAGCTTTATCCATGTCCCTGCGAAGGACATAAACTCATCCTTTTTATGGCTGCATAGTATTCCATGGTGTATATGTGCCACGTTTTCTTAATCCAGTCTATCATTGATGGACATTTGGGTTGGTTCCAACTCTTTGCTCTTGTGAATAGTGCTGCAATAAACATATGTGTGCATGTGTCTTTATAGTAGCATGATTTATAATCCTTTGGGTATATGGCCAGTAATGGGATTGCTGGGTCAAATGGTACTTCTAGTTCTAGATCCTTGAGGAATTACCACACTGTCTTCCACAGTGGTTGAACTAATTTACACTAGCACCAACAGCATAAAAGCATTCCTATTTCTCCACATCCTCTCCAGCATCTGTTGTTTCCTGACTTTTTAATGATTGCCATTCTAACTGGCATGAGATGGTATCTTGCTGTAGTTTTTATTTGCATTTCTCTGATGACCAGTGATGATGAGCATTTTTTCAAGTGTGTGTTGGTGGCATAGATGTATTCTTTTGAGAAGTGTCTGTTCATATACTTCGCCCACTTATTGATGGGGTTGTTTGTTTTTTTATTGTAAATTTGTTTGAGTTCTTTGTAGATTCTGGATATTAGCCCTTTGTTAGAGGGGTAGATTGCAAAAATTTTCCACCATTCTGTAGGTTGCCTGTGCACTCTGATGGTAGTTTCTTTTGCTGTGCAGAAGCTCTTTAGTTTGATTAGATCCCATTTGTCTATTTTGGCTTTTGTTGCCATTGCTTTTGGTGTTTTAGTCATGAAGTCCTTCCCCATGCCTATGTCCTGAAAGGTATTGCCTAGGTTTTCTTCCAGGGTTTTTATGGTTTTAGGTCTAACATTTAAGTCTTTAATCCATCTTGAATTAATTTTTGTATAAATTGTAAGGAAGGGATCCAGTTTCAGCTTTCTACATATGACTAGCTAGTTTTCCCAGCACCATTTATTAAATAGGGTATCCTTTCCCCATTGCTTGTTTTTGCCAGGTTTGTTAAAGATCAGATGGTTGTGGATGTGTGGTATTATTTCTGAGGACTCTGTTCTCTTCTATTGGTCTATATATCTGTTTTGGTACCCGTACCATGCTGTTTTGGTTACTGTAGCCTTATAGTAAAGTTTGAAGTCAGGTAGTGTGATGCCTCCAGCTTTGTTCTTTTTGCTTAGGATTGTCTTGGCAATGAGGGTTCTTTTTCGGTTCCATATGAACTTTAAAGCAGTTTTTTCCAATTCTGTGAAGAAAGTCATTGGTAGCTTGATGGGGATGGCATTGAATCTATAAATTGCCTTGGGCAGTGTGGCCATTTTCACAATATTGATTCTTCCTATCCATGAGCATGGCATATTCTTCCATTTGTTTGTGTCCTCTTTTGTTTCCTTGAGCAGTGATTTGTAGTTCACTTTGAAGAGGTCCTTCACATCCCTTGTAAGTTTGATTCTTAGGTATTTTATTCTCTTTGTAGCAATTGTGAATGGGAGTTCACTCATGATTTGGCTCTCTGTTTGTCTGTTAATGGTGTATAGGAATGCTTGTGATTTCTGCACATTGATTTTGTGTCCTGAGACTTTGCTGAATTTGCTTATCAGCTTAAGATTTTGGGCTGAGATGATGGGGTTTCCTAATATACAATCATGTCTTCTGCAAACAGGGACAATTTGACCTCCTCATTTCCTAATTGAATACTCTTTCTTTCTTTCTCTTGCCTGACTTCCCTGGCCAGAACTTCCAACACTATATTGAATAGGAGTGGTTAGAGAGGGCATCCCTGTCTTGTGCCAGTTTTCAAAGGGAATGCTTCCAGTTTTTGCCCATTCAGTATGATATTGGCTGTGGGTTTGTCATAAATAGCGCTCATTCTTTTGAGATACATTCCATCAATAACGAATTTATTGAGAGTTTTTAGCATGAAGGGCTGTTGAATTTTGTCAAAGGCCTTTTCTGCATCTATTGAAATAACCATGTGGTTTTTGTCATTGGTTCTGTTTACGTGATGGATTATGTTTATTGATTTGCATATGTTGAACCAGCCTTGCATCCCAGGGATGAAGCCGACTTGATCATGGTGGATAAACTTTTTCATGTGCTGCTGGATTTGGTTTGCGAGTATTTTATTGAGGATTTTCACATCGATGTTCATCAAGGATATTGGTCTAAAATTCTCTTTTTCGTTGTTGTGTCTCTGCCAGACTTTGGTATCAGGATGATGTTGGCCTCATAAAATGAGTTAGGGAGGATTCTCTCTTTTTCTATTGATTGGAATAGTTTCAGAAGGAATCGTACCACCTCCTCTTTGTACCTTTGGTAGAATTTGGCTGTGAATCCGTCTGGTCCTGGACTTTTTTTGGTTGGTAAGCTATTAATTATTGCCTCAATTTCAGAGTCTGTTATTGGTCTATTCAGAGATTCAACTTCTTCCTGGTTTAGTCTTGGGAGGGTGTATGTGTCCAGGAATTTATCCATTTCTTCTAGATTTTCTAGTTTATTTGCTTAGAGGTGTTTATAGTATTCTCTGATGGTAGTCTGTATTTCTGTGGGATTGGTGGTGATATCCCCTTTATCACTTTTTATTGCATCAGTTTGATTCTTCTCTCTTTTCTTCTTTATTAGTTTTTCTAGTGGTCTATTTGTGGATCTTTTCAAAAAAACAGCTCCTAGATTCATTGATTTTTTAAAGGGTTTTTTGTGTCTCTGTCTCTTTCAGTTCTGCTCTGATCTTAGTTATTTCTTGCCTTCTGCTAGCCTTTGAATTTGTTTGCTCTTGCTACTCTGGCTGTTTTAATTGTGATGTTAGGGTGTCGATTTTAGATCTTTCCTGCTTTCTCTTGTGGGCATTTAGTGCTATAAATTTCCCTCTACACACTGCTTTAAATGTGTCCCAGAGATTCTGGGATGTTGTGTCTTCGTTCTCATTGCTTTCAAGGAACATCTTTATTTCTACCTTCATTTCATTATTTACCCAGTAGTCATTCAGGAGCAAGTTGTTCAGTTTTCATGTAGTTATGTGGTTTTGAGTGAGTATCTTAATCCTGAGTTCTAATTTGATTGCACTGTGGTCTGACAGACAGTCTGTTGTGATTTCTGTTCTTTTACATTTGCTGAGGAGTGTTTTATTTCCAATTATGTGGTAAATTTTAGAGTAAATGTGATGTGGGGCTGAGAAGAATGTGTATTCTGTTGATTTGGGTTGGAGAGTTCCGTAGATGTCTATTAGATCTGCTTGTTGCAGAGCTGAGTTCAGGTCATGGATATCCTTGTTAAACTTCTGTCTCATTGATCTGTCTAATATTGACAGTGGGATGTTAAAGTCTCCCATTATTATTGAGTGGGAATATAAATCTCTTTGTAGGTCTCTATGGACTTGCTTTATGAATCTGTGTGCTCCTGTATTGGGTGCGTATATATTCAGGATAGTTAGCTCTTCTTGTTGAATTGATCCCTTTACCATTATGTAATGGCCTTCTTTGTCTCTTTTGATCTTTGTTGGTTGAAAGTCTGTTTTATCAGAGACTAGGATTGCAACCCCCACTTTTTTTTTTTTTTTTTTTTTGCTTTCAATTTGCTTAGTAGATCTTCCTCCATCTCTTTATTTTGAGCCTATGTGAGTCTTTGCACGTGAAATGGGTCTCCTGAATATGGCACACTGCTGGATCTTGACTCTTTATCCAATTAGCCCATCTGTGTCTTTTAATCGGGATATTTACCCCATTTACATTTAAGGTTAATATTGTTATGTGTGAATTTTATCCTGTCATTATGATGTTTGCTGGTTATTTTGCCTGTTAATTGATGCAGTTTCTTCATAGCATCGATAGCCTTTACAATTTGGCTTGTTTTTGCAGTGGCTGGTACTGATTGTTTCTTTCCATGTTGAGTGCTTCCTTCAGGAGCTCTTGTAAGGCAGGCCTGGGGGTGACAAAATCTCTGAGCATTTGGTTCTCTGTAAAGGATTTTATTTCTCCTTCACTTACGAGGCTTAGTTTGGCTGGATATGAAATTCTGGCTTGAAAATTCTTTTCTTAAGAATGTTGAATATTGGCCCCCATTCTCTTCTGGCTTGTAGGGTTTCTGCTGAGAGATCTGCTTTTAGTCTGATGGGCTTCCCTTTGTGGGTAACTTCACCTTCCTCTTTGGCTGCCCTTAACACTTTTTCCTTCATTTCAAACTTGGTGAATCTGACAATTATGTGTCTTGGGGTTGCTCTTCTTGAGGAGCATCTTTGTGGCGTTCTCTGTATTTCCTGAATTTGAATGTTGGCCTGCCTTGCTAGGTTGGGGAAGTTCTCCTGGATAATATCCTGAAGAGTGTTTTCCAACTTGGTTCCATTCTCCCCATCACTTTCCGGTACACCAATCAAATGTAGATTTGGTCTTTTCACATAGTCCCATATTTGTTGGAGGCTTCTTTCATTTCTTTTTACTCTTTTGTCTCTAAATTTCTCTTCTCACTTTATCTCATTAATTTGATCTTCAGTCACTGATACCCTTTCTTCCACTTGACCGAATTGGCTATTGAAGCCTGTGCATGCGTCACGAAGTTCTTGTTCCATGGCTTTTAGCTCCGTCAGGTCATTTAAGGTCTTCTCTATGTTGTTTATTCTAGTTAGTCATTCATCTAATCTTTTTTCAAGGTTTTTAGCTTCTTTGCAATGGGTTCTAACATCCTGCTTTAGCTCGGAGAAGTTTGTTATTACCGACCTTCTGAAGCCTACTTCTGTCAACTCATCAAAGTCATTTCCCATCTAGCTTTGTTCCATTGCTGGTGAGGAGCTGTGATCCTTTGGAGGAGAAGAGGCGCTCTGATTTTTACAATTTTCAGCTTTTCAGCTCTGGTTTCTCCCCATCTTTGTGGTTTTATCTACTTTTGGTCTTTGATGATGGTGACCTACAGATGGGGTTTTGGTGTGGATGTCCTTTTTGTTGATGTTGATGCTATTCCTTTCTGTTTGTTAGTTTTCCTTCTAACAGTCAGGTCCCTCAGCTGCAGGTCTGTTGGCATTTGCTGGAGTTCCACTCCAGACCTGTTTGCCTGGGTATCACCAGCGGAAGCTGCAGAACAGCAAATATTGCAGAACAGCAAATATTGCTGCCTGATCCTTCCTCTGGATGTTTTGTCCCAGAGGGGCAGCTGCCTATACAAAGTGTCAGTCGACCCCTATTGGGAGGTGTCTTCCAGTTAGGCTACACAGCGGTCAGAGACCCACTTGAGGAGGCAGTCTGTCCATTCTCAGAGCTCAAATGCCATGCTGACAGAATCACTGCTCTCTTCAGAGCTGTCAGACTGGGAGGTTTAAGTCTGCAGAAGTTGTCTGCTGCCTTTTATTCAGCTATGCCCTGCCCGCAGAGGTGGAGTCCAGAGGCAGTAGGGCTTGTTGAGCTGCGGTGGGCTCCACCCAGTTCAAGCTTCCTGGGCCACTTTTTTTACCTACTCAAGCCTCAGCAATGGCGGACACCCCTCCCCCAGCTAGGCTGCCATCTCACAGCTCAATCTCATACTGCTGCTCTAGCAGTGAGCAAGGATTCGTGGGTATGAGAGCTGCTGAGCCAGGCACTGGAGAGAATCACCTTGTCTGCTGGTTGCAAGACCTTGGGAAAAGCACAGTATTTGGGCAGGAGTGTCCCGTTTTTCCAGATAATCTGTCACAGCTTCCTTTGGCTAGGAAAGGGAAATTCCCCGAACCCTTGTGCTTCCCGGGTGAGGCAACACCCTGCCCTCCTGCTTCGGCTTGCCCTTCATGGGCTGCACCCACTGTCCAACCGGTCCCAATGAGATGAACCAGGTACCTTAGTTGGAAATGTAGAAATCACCTGTCTTCTACATTGATCATGCTGGGAGCTGCAGACCAGAGCTGTTCCTATTCGGCCATCTTGGAACACTTTAAATTTCTGTCTTTATTGATATTCTCTATTTGGTAAGACATCCATGTCATACTTTCTTTTGATGTTTTGGACATGGTATGTGAATGTAAATATTTATATTATATAAATATATATTTACAATATAGAAATATTTGCATTTATATTATAAATGTTTATCTTTGTACATGTATAAAATAACTGATTTAAAGTCTTTGTATAGTAAACCCAGAATCTGCCTTCTCAAGGACATTTTCTGTTGCTTGCTTTTGTTCCTATACATGTGTCATACTTTCTTATTTCTTTGTATGCCTCATAATTTTTTTGTTGAAGGTTGGACATGTGAGTTGATATTCTATATTGCAACAACTGTGATATCAGATTCCTTCCCCAAGATTTATTTTTTGTTGCTGGTTTATTGTTATTGTTTTTCCTCATTGCTAATTACTGGTTTAGTGACTTTTCTGGACTAAATTTGTAGATTCTATATTACTTGTGGTGTGTGGCTATGAAGTTTTTGCTACTTTTTTAAGTTCTTTTTTTCTATTTTTAAGCCTGGATTCCTGGGGTCATACCTAGGTCAGCATAATTTATTGGTCAGCCAATGATTGGTGGGGAAATTTCCTGAAATGCCTTGCCTGCATGTCTTCAACCATTTGCCAAGGAGATCTGTGTGAGAAGGTAAGTCTTCAAACTTCAGGCATTTTTCAGTGTAGTATTAGCTTTCATTTCCTCCTTGTGCAGGGCCTTGTGGTCAGCCAAAGGTAAGACACTGGTGACTTCTCTTTTCCAGATCCTTCCTATGCATGTGCACAGCCTTGGGGAAGTGTACAGCTTATTAGATCTCCAGGACTATGCCAGAATTGCTCAGTTTCCTATGGTAGTCTAGTTGTCCAGGATTTCCTTTTCAATTCCCAGCTGGACTCTTGTTTGCCCTAAATAAAATTACAGCCTTAGGCAGCTGAGATGTTGCCAGCAACTTGCTGTTGGTTCAGTACCGTCCTGGGAATAGGTTTCCTCCCTTTCCCACTGCCCACCCCCACCGCCCACCCCCACCGCCCCCGCTGCTTCCCCAGCTGAGCTGAGCTCTGAATTCAATCAAAGAGCCACCACACTCTGAGAACAGAGATTTACCGGGGAGCTGCAAGTTCGTTTGGACAAAATATTGACTGCCCTATGGGGAATGCTTCTCTCAAGGACTGTTCCTCCCCCACCTATCTGTTGGCAGTTCTGTCTTAGGACGTGCTTTGGATCCTGTCTTAGGACAACTTTTCTTCTCACTGAACCTTGTCTCTGGATTCACTTATCTACTCCCATTTGTGGATCATATATGTGCTGATAACTTTGAAATGTAAGTCTCCCTCCCGGTGCTCCCGGAATTCAAACTCTCAACTGGAAAGCTCCACTTAAATATTCCTTTGGCAACAAAACCAATGTGTTCTGAAGCTGAACTCATTCTCTTCCCCGCCCTGCTCCTCCAAACAACCTGCCCTCTTGTCTCTTATAAAAAGGACAGGGGGCCCCTCTACAAGGTGGCCCCAGCAGGGTCTCCCTGCACATTGTCCTCCCACAGCATTGCACCCCACATCCACACAGTCCAGGGTCCAAGCAACTGTGCCCTCTAAACTCTCTCCCATGCTTCTTTCCCTCCGTATCCTCCTGCTGCCTCAGCCTAGGCCAGTCACCTCAACTTCCCTGGTCAAGATTGAGACCCCTGCACACAGTCCTGTGATGCCCTGTGATTAACCCACTCAGAGCCCTTCCCACACTGAATTCTACTTGCCCTTTGCTGACCCATCTCTCACCCCAGAAGATAATCTCCAAGAAAGGGCCAGGTGTTTGTCCTCATACCCATGGCTACACTTTGGTAGGCACTCAAAAAGTATATGCTGAATAAGTACATATTTGTAGCAGCAACTTGAAATTCTAATGATGCTCAGGTGAAACTCTATGTTTGGGTTATCCAGGGGGAAAAAATGGATAAGCACTAATAAAAACAATGAGTGATGCTGAAAATGCTTCGACACTAATCAAACGCGCACTCCCAGAGGAGTCTCACTATGTGTGTGTGGAGGAAGGAGATATGAGAACACCATGAGAAGCTTGGCAATCTTTCTTCATTCTGCAGAGTAACTATGACTCAGCTGTAGTTTAAGGAAGATGTGACTAGACAGCTCAGGACCACCATATTTCTGGACTCTAAATCCTTGTTACTTGGCTGGAAACCCTAGAGTGAGTTGACTACAATTTTCTTGAGATTAGAAATGTGTTTCTTCCAGTTACTGACAGGTAAAAGTATTTCTTTGCAAGATTTAAGCAAACTCTGCCTTAACTGTAGCCAGAAAGACAGATAACCTTTACCACCAGGAATTTATTTTTAAATTTAAAATGAAGTCATTGGAAAATAAAAGATTTAAAATGCAAACATCTTTAGAAGGCATCTACCTGCAAATCTGGAAATTGCAGACAGACTCCCTCACAGCTTGTGTCCTGGGCTGGCTTTCTGTTGAGGCCTGGGAGTGATACATATATGTATCCCACTGTATTGAGTTGAGAAATGCCCCCCACACACACCAAAAAATTCATGTCCAGCTTAAGAGATGGAACTTCATCCTTACTTTTGAAGATTCTGGGTATACCTCTTCTAGGTATATCTCCCTTCTATAATCAGAAGACCAATTTTAAAGGAAGAAATCTGAATAGAAATGCTGGCTGTAGGCAGGTGCCACTGTGAGGTCACTCTCTCCTCAGAATCCAAAAGGACCAGCCAGTTCTCTCTGCACACAGTCGCCATCCACAGTGCAGGCAAATGATGTAAATTTGTCCAATGGGTCGCTCCCATGTAGTACCTTAAATCCAGAGAGAGTGACACAAATGTTTAGGGACACTTGAGAAAATATTCAAGACAGCCAAAGGCCCAGGAATGGCTTCCAAAAACAATGGAAACCGTGGCTTATCTCAGCTGCTTTTCCTGTTGTCTAACCTCCCTTGGTTCCAAGCCTTGCTCACCAGCCTTCCCCTGAGTCGTGGGAGTATCTCTGTACACACTCAGCAAATCCTTTTGCTGCTTAAATTTGCAGTTACAGCTCTGCTCCTGTGCTCTCTCATAGTGGACAGTCCATTGCCACATGGCAGCTCCTGGTTGACTCATCCTGAGCTCCAGCTCCCAGCTGCAGCCCTGGACCAGGCTCAGAGTGAGCACTAGGAAATATCTATTGACTAAATCAAGCCTTGGGACAAAAAGAAGAAAAATCTTGGGACTTAGGCCTAGGGGATTTGGAAGAAAGTTTCCTGGTTCCAGGAACTCTGCCTGTCAGGAGAGACGCCATTGTGTCTATTCTTTGGATTATCCGGCATGAAGCAAGGAACACGAGTCACTCATCTTTCTCCTCAGTAATGCTGAACAGCTGCTCTGAAGTGAGCACCAGATGAAGTGCCCATAACCCCCTTCTCTAAATTAAATGTAATAAAGATGACTTTCTCTTTCATAAAGCATGGTTAGGAAACATGCCAAGGGATCCTTGTCTTCTTCCTGCTCTCTGGCAACTCTCTGGCATTGGAGACAAGGCAAAGCAAGGGCAAATGTTCTCCGGGGACACCAACCCCAGTCCAGGCAGCTGCCACCCGCTCCCCTCTGAGCTGTGAGGTCAGTGGCTGTGGGGCGTGAAGCTCTCTGCTCCTCTGCAGAGGCAAGCTGGTCTCGCCCTGCATGTTACTCCTTCCACAGGCGTTCACAGAGGGCTAAGGCCGGGAATCTGGAGTCTAATGCATGAGGCAGACATAAGAACACATTAATCCAGCAGATGGCCAAGGCTTCTGTCTGACACTTGCACTGAGTGCTGGGGAAAAAGGGGGGCACAGTGGAGGTGTTAGAGGGGGTCAGGGAACGTGCACACCAGAGGTGTCCCTGGGACTGGAGCCGATGTCAGATTGGGGCTGCCATTAGGAAATACTGGGTAGATGGTGCAGACTGAACAACCACATGAGTCAATGCGTGATGGCCTGGAGGTGCAAGAAGGAGTTTGAAGGGAAGACAGAATTGCAAGGTATCTTGCAGTGAGCCTTCTAGGGTGTGCCAGAAGTGGGCCTTCCTTCCCAGTGGGATCTGGAGGACCAATTCTGGGAGAGCCGAGAACACAGAGCCATGACCCTTCCTGGTGATTTCCCACAAGCCTGGAAACGGGCTCTTTCTTCCTTTATGGGTCCTGGCTGGACAATTTAATTCTCAGCGAGGGACTCGCCAGGCATTGTGGACTTCCAGCTGGTCACATGGCTCTGTCCATTCATTCATCCAACATTCATCGAGCACCTATGGCATACTGTGCCAAGCATGGGTTGTCCAAAAGTAACTGATGCACTTCCTTTACATGAATGTGATTAAACACTATGTAACAACTAAAAGAGATGCAGAACGAACATTTAATGATTTGGAGAAGGAATATATTCTATAGGAAAAAGACATGTTACAACTATGTTAGACACAGAATAGTGTTATTTTCTGTAAGAGAAAAACTTTCCGCTATACAGATATAGAGACTGGAAGGATATATGGATAATATAGATACACACACTCATACATACATACATATATGCATATATTCTTTGTGAGTGGTGAAATTACAGACAACACAATTTCTTTTGTATTGCTCTTTTTTTCCAGATTTTCTATGATGTACATGTATCACTTTTCAATCTGGAAAATAATTGAAAATTTAAAAATACAACAAAAATACAGCCCTTATGGCCCCAGAACTCATTCACGGGACAGTGCAGGACTCAGTTACATAGAAGTGGGTTGATGGCAGATGCAGGGAGACTTTCAATTGTATTAAAAATCTATTATTTTGGCACCTGGTCAAAATAATAATAATTTGTTTAGTTTTAGCCCCAGGAACTGGCCGATTTTGTGGGCTGTGCTTCCAAAGGCAGTTGAATTTTCAAGGCTTTTGCCCTGGCATTGTGGCCTGCTGATTCACCCAGTGCCCCTGGGGCTCCCCTTGGGCTTTCTAGTGCCACCTGAGGAGGTAGGAGGAGTTTTTCCGGGTGAAACACCACTGTCTCCTGATGCATAGGGGGTCTTTCAGGCCCAAGAGGGCCAGGGGTTTCTATGGCCAAATGCTTGTTGCTATGGGGTCCCTTTAACAGTGACTCCCAGCTGCCCTGGTGTCTCCGCTGGGGAAAGAGTCTCAGCCCTATGGGGACGAATGGGCTTCCCAGGCCATGCCACTTATTGTGGGGGATCTGTCTTGTCCATGCTACCTGGCCCAGCAGGCCTCTCAGTGGAGAAGAAAGACCTCAGGCCCACTGGTGTCAGGGAGGAGACCTCTTCCCTCACTGTTTGTTGACATTTGGGTCCCAGTTGATCATGGAGCAGGCCACACTGTCATAGGAACTCTCCTCCAATGCAGTGAAAAGAGCCCACACGGGTGCCTTCTGTTGCTGGGTGGGAGATGGCAAACACCTGGTCTGGGTCTCCTTCCTCTGCTGGGTAGAGGACCTAATCTACTCTGCCACTATTTCTTCCTCCAGTCCTGGGGTCTCCAGCAGTTCTTCTTCTGGCCACTTGTTGGAACGGCGCTTGGCTGCCAGTCATGTCATTTCCTGGGCCTGTTGCTGTGCTAGTGCAGACAGCAGGGAGAAACAGGTCTACACCAACTTCTCTGGACCTGAAGCATTCTCCTCGGTCTTCTTCATTTCCTCCATTTTCTCTCTATACTCCTTTTACAAATTTTCCATTCAACTGCAATTTATTTTCTATAAGATTCAGCCATTTGACCAGGCATGGTGGCTCATGCCTGTAATCCCAGCACTTTTGGAGGCCCAGGCATGTGGATCGCCTGAGGTCAGGAGTTTGAGATCATCCTGGTCAACATGGTGAAACCCCATCTCTACTAAAAATACAAAAATTAGCCAGGGATGATGGCTCATGCCTGTAATCCCAGCTACTAAGGAGGCAGAGGCAGGAGAATCGCTTGAACCTGGGAGGCAGAGGTTGCAGTGAGCTGAGATCGCGCCATTATACTCCAGCCTGGGTAACAGGAGCAAAATTCCATCTCAAAAAAAAAGAGATTCAGCCATTTAAGGTGTACGGTCAGTGGTTTTTTAACACAGTCACCAGGCTATGCAACTAACACCACTATTTAATTCTGGAACATTTTCATCACCCCTTTAAAAGATTCCCTGTATCCATTAGCAGTCCCTGGTCCTCATTCCTCTTCCCCCAATCCCTGGCAGTTAATAATCTTTCTGTCTCTATGGATTTGCCTTTTCTGGAGATTACACAGGAGTGGAATCATACAACATGTGGTCGTTTATGACTGACTTCTGTCACTTTGCATATTGTCCTCAAGGTCTCTTCCATGCTGTACCACATATCAGTACTTCATTCTTTTTATGGCCAAGCCATATTCCATGGAATGAATATGCCACTTTTTGTGTATCCCTTCATCACTTGATGAATTATTGATGTCATTTCCACTTTTTGGCTCTTATGAATAACACTGCTCTGAGCACTCATGCAAGTGTTTATGGGATATATATTTTAATTTCTCTTGAATATTTGCCTAGTAGGGAAATTGCTGGCTCATATGGAATGAAGTCCTGATACATGCTACAACGTGGATGAGCTTTATAAACATTATATTAAATGAAAGGAGCCAACCACAAAGGCCCACGTAGTATTGGAAGTGTCCACACCAGGCAAATCCATAGAGAGAGAAAGTGACTGCCTAGGGAGTGGAGCCAAATGGGCACAGATGGTTCCACAAATCTGTGAATATAAAGAGCCCACTGAATTTTATACTTTAAATAGGTTACTTGTATGATATGTGAATTATGTTTCAATAAGGGTGTTATTTAAAAAGAACAGGTAGGAGGGAGACGGCCCTGTGGGGAGAGAAAGCTGGCCCTGGTCACTTCCCTTCCCCCAGGGTGAGTTGTTTCTGTTCAGAGAGCCACAGAGCTCAGGCCTCTCTGCCTGTCTGACCAGTCTGCCGTAAATCACAGGTCCTGGAATGGTTCTGTAAACTCATGCCCTGCTGGCCTCAGGGCTGCTGCCTTTCCAGAGATGAGCTGTGATTCCTGCTGTATTGATCCTCGGATGCCTTCTGGGTGTTGAGTTGCTCGGATTCTACCCACCCTGTAAGTCTCTGTGTGAGTCAGCGGCTCCATTCCCCAGCCCAGGATTCCTAGTGACCCCAATCTTCCTGCTGTAAATGTCAGAGATGATAAACTGGGGGTGAATCTCATGGAGGAAATGGTGGAAACCCTACCTCCAAAAGGGAGGAAAGCTGGACCGGACAGCCTCCGGGGAGCTCACCTGGCCTGCTCTCCGCACAGGTGCGCCAGAGTGGGGAGAAGGACAGTAAGAATGGAGACTTGTTTTGGGGGCTTGTTTTTCTGAAGCCCTCCTCCCGGGGGCTGGCACCCACTGCAGACAGACACAGCAGAGGGAAGTGAGGGATTTTATTATGAGTTAAAGACTCAGAATAGAGGAGATGTCCGCCTCCTTTAATAGATAGATACTTGTCATGTTGAACTGATGCAAGGCCCACACCAGGGGCTGCGGGAGAGTGGGGTTTCAGGAATCACGGATTCTACAGGTTGGGGGGTGGGCCCATGACACCACAGCCCCTTTAGGTGGAGCATATGAGCAATGCACTCTCTCTCTTTATATATCAGCTTAAACGAAGCCATTCATAAAAGAACTTGGCTGCAGTAGATCAAAATACATGGTAATCGTTCTCAATTCAAATAGAAGTGGTTTGAAGCCACATGACCCTTTGAATTCATCTGGCCAGCCCCCCTTGCCAATCTCATGAGGGTGGGATGAGAGACAGAGGAGGAAATGTCCTGGGAGACATTTTGGAAAATTCAAAGTGCTGGAGAAATATGGACATCGTGCCTTCTACTTTTGGGAATTTCTTATTCAGGAGCCCACCTGAGGATACATGGGAGAGGGCCAAGGACAGCTGCTGGCCCTGCATCCTACAGAGAGAAGCAGACCAGCCCTGCAGGCTATGCCCACTTCCCTTGGCCCTGACTCTGTACAAGCCCCACATTCAGAACGCTGCTTTCCCAGGAGTTGCTCTCGTTAGGCAGAATGCAGCAGCTCTCCCAATTCCCTTAGGCCTCTCTCTCATTTGGTGAGGTTGGGAGGGCAAAGGGAAGCATCAAAGGATGCAGAGAGAGGCCGGGCATGGTGGCTCATGCCTGTAATCCCAGCATTTTGGGAGGCCAAGGTGGGCAGATCACAAGGTCAGGAGTTTGAAACCAGCCTGGCCAACATAGTGAAACCTTGTCTCTACTAAAAATACAAAAATTAGCTGGGTGTGGTGGCACACTCCTGTGGTCCCAGCTACTCGGGAGGCTGAGGCCGGAGAATCCCTTGAGCCCAGGAGGCGGAGGTTGCAGTGAGCCCAGACCATGCCATTGCACTCCATCCTGGGCAACAGAGTGAGACTCCGTCTCAAAAAAAAAAAAAAAAAAAAAAGATGCAGACAGAGAAACTGAGCCTCAGAAGAGTTTGGGTCCACACTGCAAACTGTAGATTCCACATGATCTGGCATCACAGGGAAGGTCACTGTTGGTGGCTTGTCGTAGAGGCCCAGCCTCTCCCAGCCCCAGTGCTGAAGTCATTACCCAAGCTGCCTTGAGGCTCTAGATGCTTTCTGCCCTAACTCTCTGCTCAGGCTGCAAATCCCAGCCCCCTCGGCTCTCCACGACATTGCCCAAGGTCTGGGTGCTACTCCGTGAGTCAGGCTCTCAGTGATCCAGAGGGCCCGACCTACCCCCTGAGGGAGCCTTGGCATCTCAAGGCTGATGAAGACTGATCACATCCCCTGAGTGCTACAGTGGCCCAGCTGTGCAGTAAATGAGAAATCACTGGGAGGAAGGAAAAGTTCAAGCAACCATAATGTGCTCCAAGATACGTGGGGATGCTCTTCCTTTCCACAAAGAAGAGACTACCATCACTTTTTTGGAAACATGCATCTCTTTTAACTTCCCACTTTTGATAGAAACATAAAGATAGATAACAATTTCCCTACTAAAGGGGGAAAACATGCAAGTATGATGATAAATGAACAGCAATCCTCTGCCCCTTAGCTGAGGACATGGGGGGTGCAGTGGAGGTGAAGGTACCCATATGAGGCTGCTTCTCACGTCTGCATCATCATCTCCACACTGAAGGGTGTGCCTGGTTTTGTAAGATGTTCTGATTTTTCAAGGAAACCTGGAAATGTGAACTTTTATATACCACCTCCCACTTTTCATATTGTTTTCTCCTGAAACTCCATGGAGACCAACTGCACGAAATGCACTGGTGGCCAAGTTTGGCTTCCAAGTTTGGATGTCTGCCTTAGGTTTTATGTTACATAGACTGTAAATCTCTCCCTGGGAAGGTCACACTGCTTCTCAGACAGTAGGCTGACATATCCCCCTGCAAACAAGGCCCAAGACCTCTCTGTCTCTCTCTTCTCCCTACCCTGAGGAGCAGCCACATAAATATACACTGGTTGTTTTTTTTTTATGATGCAATGATAATGGGTTAACTCATCACACTCCTCTGCATTTTTGGTTTTATGATAAGGAAATCAAAACTCCTATCCCTAAAGACTCAAGAATGGTGTAATAAATTTTGTTCAAATGACCTGCCCCATTATGTTGGCAACATAGTTTTCTTAACAAACATCAGTACAATTTAATGGGAAGTTTAGACTCAGTTCCTGAGAATCCCAAGTTCAGGGGCTTACATCTTAATATAAACAGGCTGTAAGTTTTTGACTAAGACAGGTAAAGTAATGACGAGCACATCATCATGAAATGAAAACTAATCAGAGAAGAATAATTTTCTGAATTTTCTGGAGAAGCTGGCTAATCCTAGAGGAAATGACATCATTCCCCATCCAGGCAGCCTCTGTCCACATGGAGCCCCACAGATGCACCGGGGTCCTGGGTTCTGCGTTCACCACCTGCTCCAAGCACAGCTGGAGCCCCTGATCCATGGGGAAGCCCCGGCCAGCACACTCAGTTTTCTGCCCACATCCTCCTGTCTGATAGCTGCTTTTCTTCTGGCTCACCAATGAGCTCCATTCTTCGGGCTCTCCTTGGTACTCCTGCACAACCATATCTTTTCCTCAAATCATCACAGAATTCATTTTTAAAAAGAGGTATTGAGGAAATTAGGATTGGCAAAAATGAAACTGAACACATTCATTGCCTCTTCCTTCAGTCCGTCCTCCACACAGCAGCCAGAGTGATCCAGTTAAAATCCAAAGACTCAGCCGAGCTGCTGCTCAGATCCTGCAATGGCTACCTATTTTTCTGATGAAAGCCAAGGTCCTTCAAATGACCTTCGCGAGTCTACGATGTGCCCCACCCACCTTTCCCCCACTCTTGTCTGTGGCCTCTTCTGCTCTCTCCCTCTCCCTAGTGCTCTGTCAGCCATGCTGGACCTCATGCATGCCAGGCCTGCCCTTTGCCCCTGCTGACTCTGCACCTGGACCCTCTTCCCCAGACAGCAACATGGCTGGCTTCCTCACTTGGTTCAGGTCTTCACTCAAATGCCCGGCTGAGGTCTTCTCTGGTCACACTGCCTAAAACGTTAGTTCAGCTCCACCACACCTCCTCCTTCCACGCCTCTTCTCCTCCACCCCTGCAATCTGGTGTGCCATGTGTTTTACACATTACCTTGTTTGTTGACTGCTTCCCTGCCAGCCTGTAATGTCCCTGAGAGCAACAATTTTGGTCTTTGTGCCTGACACACAGTAGAATCTTAATAAATGTTATGTTTTTATTTCTTTTTTCAAAACTAACAGATACTGAGTAGAAAAGTTGCCAGGCCTGGCCAGGTGACCCTAAAGGAGCTGGTGGTGGAGAGAGAGCTGCTCCCCTGTCCTTTGCTCCATGGGCCTAAGCAGGTCACTTGCCAGCTCTGAGCCTTGGCCCCCTGTGAAATGGGCACAATGATAACTACCTGTCTTACCTCACAGGGCATTTGGGAAATACCCTTGAAAGAACAGATTCTAAAGGGCCTTGCAAAAGCTAACAGCCTCTATGGCTGTGTTTCTCAAACCCGGCACTGTGAGCATTCAGGACCAGCCCCTACTTGGCTGTGAGGAGCTGTGGGGGCCTGTGCTGTGCATCCTAGAATGTTAGCAGCAGCCGGGCTCCAGTACACTGGGCACCAGTGTCAACCCCCTGAGCTGTGACAACCCACAGTGCCTCCAGACACTCCCAGATGTCCCTGGGGCAGGGCCACAGTTGCCCCCAGTTGAGGACTACTGCTCTCTGACAGTCTGTTGGTAGCAGTAGAAACTATCATATTCACCAATTTAATTCTTTAACTAATTGGTCTGGTTTTCACTGAAACTCAAAATTCACGTTGACAGCATTTTTGATTACTTAGGTCTTATTCTCATGATAACGGATTAGAAATTCTCCTGCTCCAGGCAGCTCCCAGATGGCTCAGGCTCTTGCCTAAGTTTTGCTTACCTCCACCAGAAGGTAATTCCAGAGCCTCTCATGAGATCCCCAGAGAGCCGAGCAATCTGCAGAGTTCCAAAGGCGTACCCGTCAGTAAGTGGTTGGGCAGGAAACACTTCCACTCCCTAGGAGCCACCATAGCCCGTGCCCACCAGGAAGCGCTCCAAGGCATCTGCAGGAGACAGCTGTACACTTAGCTAGTGACCCGGTGACCACAGCCAACCTAATCTAAGCGGGAGCTTTGGAAAGAAAACATACCATAGGCCACCTTGCTTCGGGCGCACCTCCCTGGGGGCTCTCATCAAGTGTATATCAGGCTCAGGGTGATGACTGGGTCCCACATTTAACTCACTGCCCTCATGCACAGAGACCATTTACACGTTTGTTTAAATTTTCCTACAACTGCTTAGTCTTCCACGCAAACCCCGTCAGCTGGGGATTGGAGTTAGGGAGCAAAGGAAGGCAACCGTGGTTCCCAGTGAGCACATAACTATTTGTTTTTGGCTTGAATGGTCCCTTTTAGTGAACAGTCAATTCCAAGTTCAGCTGTCCATTAGGTTGTCACTGCCTCTCTCTTTCTCCAGATAGGGGTCTGGGTGTGAGCCCTGGGCACTGCAGAAGCAGCAGCCAATCCATGGTCAGTATGCAGCCTGCCTGTTGGTCTGTAAGCTCTGCCTGGGCTGTGGTCAGGACACAGAGGCGATGGTGATCCTGGCTGCTCTCATTGCAGGGAGGTACCACCCACCCCTGCTGATGCTGGCCCGACCTCGCTTCTGGCTCCTGCAGCTCTCTCTTCCAGACACGAGATTGCTGCTGATCCACATTGCACTTCAAATGCGCTTATGTGGCAAGTGGGAGCTCCTGGACCCCATGCGTGCTTGGCCTAGGGCCAAGAAGATGGCTCAGACTTGACTGTTAGACACCTCTCAGTACTCCCAGCCTGTATTGAGGCTGACACTGAGCCAAGGCAGAGCTTCTCTCATGAACCTGGAGCCTCGTTCACTCGGGTATTCATTCAACAAATGTGCATCAAGGGATCATCATGCCAGGCACTACTGTAGGCACTGGAGATCCAGTAGCACACAAAACAAAGTTCCCTGCCCCATGGGAGCAAAAAGACAGCAAGCCAACAATACTATCAACCGCACACCAGACAGTGATAGGTGCTGTCAAGGAAAGGATATCCCTGAAGGGCAATGGAGATTGTTGGGATAGGAGGGTGCTATTTTAAATACACTGTCAGGGAAGCCTTCTCAATAAAGTAATATTTGAAAAGATTTGCATGGAGACTTAGAATTGAAAAATAGTGAGCAATGAGAATATCTGGTAGAAGAATCTTTCAGACAAAGGGAACAGCTCGTGCAAAAGTCCTGAGACAAGAATGTCAGATCTGTCTGCAAAACAACATGAAGGCCAGGTGACCAGAGTTACAGAAGGCTTCAGAAGCATCCAGGTAGATGTCAGTGGCTGCCTTCCCTTGGTGCAAATAGCCTCCTTGCCTGCTTCTGACTATGCTCTAACTTAGGGCCAGCCCCTCCGTGTTGTGGGCTGTGGACCCAGGTGTGGCTTCCTTGCCCTCCCTCTACATCCTATTCCCTCCTCACCAGCTCGTGGCCCAGGCCCAGGCCCAGGGTAGGCAGGGCAGGGCCTCTTGTTCCTCGTTCAGTCTGGTTGGAGAACTCCTTCACTTTATGTCCCCAGTCCTCTCTCTTTCTGCAGTATGACTTGCAATAAAATTCTATGATCAGAACCTTGGAAAGCCTAAGTCTTTATGTCTAAACCTGGTAGGTTGAGAATTTAAAAATCCTCTCTTTCTTCTTTTATAAAGACTTTTTCTCTGCTAGCCAACAAGTAACCTTTTTGAGAACCAGAAAATATTTCTCACTCGCAGAGGATGCAGCCATGCACCAGGACGCACCACAGGCGGGACTGCCGCTCCTTCCCCGTGACCTCAACAAAAATCCCATGGCCTGCCCCCAGGTGAAGGCCTAGCTGGCTGTCAAGACTACTTGCACCCCTAAATACTTGAGAAAGTTAACTTTGAGACTAACATTGTTCAATGACCTATGTGTTCTAGAGATACCAGTGCTAAACTTCCCTGGGATAACACAGTTCATGGCATGGCCCTGGAGGGAGAAGACACCTGGAGAATGAAATTTAAGTGGGGAATGAAAATATTATTCCCATTATCAACCAACATTTCCAGAAGAGCCTACAGGATCCATTTGATCCTCAGAATAACTTTCTCCCTTCCCTCATGACCAGGCCTAGTGCAGACATGTGTAGTCTGGTCCCAGCAGTCAGTGCTAGATAGGATAACAGACATTGTGGAGAACAGATGTGTGTGGCGAGCACTTGACCTAGGCAGAGGAAGGCAGCATGAGGAGAGGATCAAGGCATAATTAGTTAACATCTTATAAAGCTGACATCAGCGTGTATTATGAATCATGAAGGGTTGCAGATGTGAGATTTTACCCTATTTACACAGTAACTAGTTAGCCTGTCACAGTTTCCTGGATGATGGCAAAAGATATGAGACTCCTGAGTCAGAGACAAAAGACTTTATTACTTACAGTACAGCAAGAAACATGACATTAGAATCCATTCCCTTTGCCCCCCAAAAATTCCATTGAGAGGATACAGAGGGGACCCGGTGGACACTGCACATCCAGTGAGTTTGCATCACAGCTGAGAAGCAGAGTTTAAGGAGTATGAGTATTTTATAATATGTAGGAAGCAAACCTGCCTAACCTTTTCTCCAGAGGGACACTTTATTTTTATTTCACTGGACAGCAAGCACACTTGCCCTTTGCTCTGTAGGGGGTATACTATCTTCCAGACTGCTCTTTCTATAAACATCCTTGAAAGGGCAGTCTGGGACAAAAGCAGCTAATACCTCGGTCAGAAGAAAGAGGAAAGGCACTTGGGGAATTGTCTCCCAACGTGGTAGGTCAGAACTCAGTCGGAGATACTGGTGGAAGTTCAGGAACTGGCCGCTGTCACCCCAGAGCTCTTGTTCTTGGTGGGAAAGGATGAACATTACAAAGCTGAAGACTGTACTTGTGTCAACAGAAGAACTTATGGCCTTTCTGTCTCTGGTATTGACTCAAAAATAAACAAAAGTGGACCCAAATACAAAACACAGGCAGGAACGAGGAGTCAGGCCCCTCGAGCATGCCTCCCCACTGGGCACTTCTGTAGGAAGTCTTGGGCCCCCAGCTGGCGGGGCTAGCAAGCTGCACAATCCATCACTGCCAGGCAGCTCTTGGCAGCGGCCAGCACTGCGGGGCCTCTGGAGCCTTATCTCCAGGCAGGGACCAGTAATTAGGTGTTTAGATTCAAATCAACATTTAAAACAGCCTTGGGGAAGTTTTCGGTATGCTAGGAGACCAAGTAAGCTACCGTCAATAAAATCACGTGAATTGAAACTCCACATAGGGAAGTTTGTAAATTCTCCTGAAGATAGAATTATTTTGACAAGAAAATTTAGTTTGCTTTTCTGACTACTTCCTCTGCTTATAGAAGAATATTACATATTCACTAATTCATTTACTTTAATTAAATGAAGTTGATTAGAAAAAAAAATTGTTGAACATTTGCTAGGTTGGTCTTGATTGAGTACTAAGGATACACAGATTGGTAAGTGGCCCTCCACTTCCTCCGGAAGCTCACAGACCTCCCAGCAATGAAACCTCACGAAGCAGCAATCATGGAGGCCAGCAGATATCACCAGAGTACTGGGTGGGAGTCGGCACCTGGCTCACAGACACAGGGGCACTGACCACAGCACTCAGTGTGGGAAGGAAGAATCTCTTCATACTTGCTCATCTCATCGTCCTTTACTGTCTCCACCTTCTTGACTTTTAATTGTGCTGTGTTCTGCAAATATACAGTTGAGCTGCAGAAATGTTTAGGATGCAGTGGTCAGAAATGTGAAAATCCAGAATACTTGGCAGAGTGCTGAAGAAAGGTTGGGCAAGATGTTCAGATAAACCTACTGTAATACATGATGGGGGAAGAAAGACATCAAATGCATAAATGAATTAACATGTAAAAGTAAATTCTTGCAACACATGAAAAAGGTGAACTTCACACCCATTGGTATGGCTATTAGCAAAAAAATATATAAATAAATAACAAGTAATCGTGAGGATGTGGAGAAATTGGAACTCTTGTGCCCTGCTGGTGGGAATGTAGAATGTGGCAACTGCTGTGGAAAACAGTATGGCAGTTCCTCAAAAAACTAGAAACAGAATTACCATATAATCCCACAATTCCACTTCTGGGTATATACCCAAAAGAATTAAAAACAAGCAAGGACTTGAACAGATATTTGCACACACATGTTCAGAGCAGCAGTATTTAAAAAGCCAAAGGTAGAAGCAACCCAAGTGTTCATCAACAAATGATAGATAAATAAAATGTGGTATAAACGTACAATAGAATATTATTTACCTTTAAAAAGGAGTGAAATTCTGACACATGCTGCAACATGCATGAACCTTGAAGACATTATGCTAAGTTAAATCAGTCATTTATGAAAGGATGCATACTGCATGATTCCACTTATATGAGGTACCTAATCAAATTCACAGATGCAGGAAGGAGAATAGTGGTTGCCAGGGTCTGAGGGGAGGGAGAGAGTGAAAATTATTATTTAATGGAGACAGAGTTTCTGCTGGGATGATGAAAGTTCTGGAAATGAATGGTGGTGATGGTTACATAACAGTGTGAATGTACTTAACACGACCAAACTGCACACCTAAAAACAGTTAAAGAGTAAACATTATGGGTATTGCACCACAATAAAAAAAGGAAAGGTAGAATATGCAATGAATCATGAGTTGAAAAATGGATGGCATTTTTCACTTTTTAGCCAGATGTCTTGGTGTTCTATAGACACAGCCAAAATGAAATGATGAAGGATTGGGGAATTGAAGCCAGGACTCTGGAGTCTCAAGTGACGACCATAATTACTGCATTTCATTTCCTGTATGTAAGGCAAACTGAGTTCAGGACCAAAAGCAATATTCCAATGGGCTGTGATTAATTGCCCCTCCCGTGTTTAAATGGACCTCCTCGTGGCTTTTGCTATTGTTCTGCACAAGTGATTAGGGAAGTTTTCACTGCAGAGGTCATTCCTGTGCATGTCCAAAACAAAGGCCAATTTCTGCTTAGCATTTATGAGACTTCAGATGTGGAGTACTCTAATCCACAGTTACATAATGAACATGTGGGTTTAACTGGGAAAGGAAGAGTCAGCCCTGTGGCTTGCTCCAGGCATTGCACAGCCTCTCATTCACCCGCACCAGCTTGCTTCATGTTCTCAGTGCTTCTATGGCGAATGTATTATCGCCTCTACAGATCGCCTTTACAGATGAATCTCAGAGGTTAAGCAATTTTTCCCCGAGTCACACAAACAGTAAAGAAAAGAGTGAAAAGCCCCACTTTTCTCTGATTCAAATCCTTTTATGCTTTTCTGAACTCTGCATTGTGACAGCAATAAGAGCCTTGGCTTTCCCTGAATCTGTTATTCGTCCATCTATTCACTTATCCAACAAACGCTTGTTCTTCACTTCCTTATTCCAGACATGGTGATAGAGGGGCACGTAGGAGGGGCATGATCCAGCCACTTGAGATAATGTAGGGATGAGAAGTCAATAGACAGAAAATAAAATGCAGACATTTCTATCACAGAAAAATAAACAAAAAATTTCCCATAGTACACTTGGAACATAAGTTAGAAATGAGAGTGAGGCAGTCACAGAGCTGAGGGGTTTTGGGATTTTATTCTGAGATAAGCAAAGAATGGGGAGCCACTAACATCCTTAAATGAGAAAATGACTGGGGAAAATTTGCAATTTAGACAGATCAACCTCATAGCTCCATGGGGGATGCAGGGGGTGGGAGGCAAATATGGAGGCAAGGAGACCATATTCCTTTCCTGGGGCTTCCCTAACAAATGACCACAAACAGGGTGGCTGCAAAACATAGAAATTCATTTTCTCACAGTAGCAGAGGCCAGAGTTCCAAAATCAAGGCATCGCAGGTCCACATTCCTCAGAAAGCTCTAGGAAAAATCTATCCCAAGCCTTTATCTTAGCTTCTGATGTTGCTGGCAATCCCTGGCATTCCCTGGCATTCCCTGACAGTCCATGGCAATCCCTGGCAGTCCCTGTCAGTCCCTGGCTTACAGACACATTGCTCAGTCCTGCCCTGTCATCATGTGGCGTTCTCCTGGTGTCTGAGCCTGGGTTTGTGTCTCTTTCCTTCTGCATGTAACGACACTAGTCATATTGAATTTCAGTCATATCAAATTTCATATTGAATGTCTGTTCCAACATGACATCATCCTAACTTGATCACATTGCAAAGACCTTATTTCTAATAAGGTCACACTCACAGGTACCAGGGGTTAGGACATGAACAGATCTTTTTGGGAGACACAACTCAGCTAACAACAGAGACCAATTAGAGGACATTTGCAATTGGCCAGCTGAGAAAATGAGGTGCTGACCAGCAGCACAGACGTGGCGAAAAGGAGGTGATGAGGAGGAAGAACCAGCCAAGCCCAGCAAGAGGAGGTGAGGTGTGTGCGGTGGAGCTCCAGTTCCCCGCTTAGGGCTGGGGGCCGTGAAGGAGAGGATTTGTGTGGGAAAGAAAGGATGAGGGGTGGCGGGATGTGATAACTTTGTCAAGTCTGTCTTTCATACTTGGAGAAAAAGTGTTGATAGGGATGATGTTGATTCTCCACTGTTTTAAATGACAGAACTCTATGTCTACAAAAGAAAATAGCAACTTTGGATTTTGATGCTCAAAATCGTTCAAGTCTTATTCACAGCTCTGTTCCAGCCTCATCACTCCCACTTCTCCTTTCCCTGCATTGTGCAGACAAACACACACACACACGTGAACATGGCAAGCATTCACTCTATTCGTTTGTTTCTGCACTGCATGTCTCAGGGACCACGTGATGCCTGAGGATGAGAAATGTTTTATCCCTGTCTGGGCCCACCTGGTGCAGAGTACACAGCGAACGAAGATGGATAGTTAGACAAAGCATGGTGCTGCCCCTGCCCAAGGTGTGCCCTTTCCTGTTGCTCTCCTATGTGCCTCCATTCCTCTGCCTACGTGGCACCCTTGAGGAAAGAGAATGAACTCCTCCTATGCCTCAACTTACACAGTGTGTTGAGGAGATGGCATGCTGCCTTTAACCATCCATGTCCGTTCCACCGTTCTGGAGTAACCACAGAAGGCAAGGTCAATGTTCTATTCATCTTCACACCTCCAAGGCCTCATACAACCTATTGCAGTGTAGGTGCTCAGGAAATCCTTTGCATAAAAAAGCAAACTCGGCCAGGAGCAGTAGCTCATGCTTGTAATACCAGCACTTTGAGAGGCTGAGGCGGGGGGATCACTTGAGGTCAGGGGTTCAAGACCAGCCTGGTCAACATGGTGAAACCCCATCTCTACTAATAATAAAAGATTAGCCAGACGTGGTGGCATGTGCCTGTAATCCCAGCTACTTGGGAGGCTGAGGCAGGAGAATGGCTGGAACTTGGGAGGCAGAGGTAGCAGTGAGCCGAGATAGTGCCACTGCACTCCAGACTGGGTGACAGACTTCGTCTTAAAAAAAAAAAAAAAAGGCAAACTGTACTGGTTCTTTAAGGGAAGTCACTGGAGTCTACTGCAGGGATCACATGCACAGGCTGTGATGTCAGACAGACCTGCATCTGAATCCTGGCTCCGATACTCCGTAGCTCTCTTAACTCAGGGGAGTTTTAGACTCCGTAGGCCTCCTATCCTTGCTTGAAAATGGGGATCACAGCAGTAGGGGTCCTGTGATGCTTCAATGAGCTCATGCTAGGAAAGCATCCAGCACATTGCCTGACACACAGGCTCAGAACAAACCTAATTACCATGGTTGGTCCTCAGTGCCCAACAGCCTTCCTTATAGCCTGCTCCTCTCCTGAGAACAGACCAAGAGGACCTGTGAGTCCCCGTAGCCTCAGCTCCTCCCACCATTCTCTTGACCCCAGGTAATCATAAAATTATGAAGTAATTGAGGGAAACATGCATGGTTCTCCCTTGTTCTTTATGGCTTGGGTATTGAGCAATCATGAGACATTGGAATGTCATCTAGAACTACTATTTCTAGAGAAAACCTCCAGGATGGGCGTGGAACCAAAAATGTTCCTAGAGAGTGGTTAGGAGTTGAACAATGTGCTTTCCAGTTTGCAGATGAGAGGGAGCTTGACTGTGAAGGAACCAAAGCTTTGCTCTCATATTCCAGTCCTGGCAGCAAATCTTGCAGGCTGTGAGACTGGGGCCAGCTACTTAATCTCTCTGAACACCATTGTCTCATGAGGCTGTTGTGAGAATTGGAAATAATAAATAAATGTGTCAAACAACCCAGTGGGTGACACATAGTAACTATTCAGAAACAGTACCTCCATGCTCTTCTGTCATTACTAGGATGGTTGCAGGGATAGAGAGAGACATCAGAAGTGTTCAGTGACCAGTGTTCAGTGCCCAGTCAACCCCCTATAACCTTAGCCTCCCTCTAAGCTGACCCTAAGGGTGAGCCTGATAGCTTCGGAGAGAGCTCTGTGACTTGCCTCTGTTTGGAAAGCAGTGCTCCCTTAGAAATCAGAGGCAACTCTCCTGGATCCCCACAGAGCAGAACCCCACTCCTTGGTCCTACTGGTTCGTCAGGTGTCCCAGGGTCTGTCCAGGGACAGCAAGCTGAGGCTACGAACTCCAGAGTCATCTTGGACTGGGGACTGGGGAGAGAGCATGAGGCTGGGACCAAGCTCAAAAAGGACTTGGGAGGACAACTAATGGGTGGGTGGGGTGAAGAGGTTTGGAGCAAAGGAGAGTTTGGAGAAGGAGAAAGCAAGTCAGCCCAGCCAACACAGTGATGACTGCAGCCTTTGTTTAGGCATCTTTGGGAGTGTTTGCAGATCTACAGGGTACAATAAACTGCCTAGTGGAAACACAGTCTTAAAGCACTGAGAGGTTTTATTTTTAATTCTTGCTTAAATGAGAACTGTTATCTGTCTCGGGAGATCTTTTCACCTTGAGGTCATGAATTGGAGCCTGGAGACTTGGCCTCCACTCCTGCTCTGGCATTTTGTAGTTGAATGACCTCAGTGAGACCCTTCACCTCGCTGGTCCCAGCTCTGTTCCTGTGAAAAGAAAGGATTGGAGAACTTGGTCTCTTAGGTTTCTGCTAACTGACGTTTTGTAACACTTAGTTTCAGATTTTCAACCTCCCTTTCTTCCCCTTTCTAATTTTTTTAAGAAGTGCAGAACTAGAACTTAGAAAAAAAACCATGCTCGAACTTTCTACATCATTTCCTAGGCACTTAGATCTGCATCCCAGGAAGCATATTAAAAATACTTATCCCCAGGACTCTCCTTTGGGATGGGACTCAGGAACATCTGTAAATTTAACAAGATCCATAGGTGATTTTTTTATGATCACACAATAATTAGCCTAAGCTGTCTTAAAGCAGCTGCTGAAAATTGAAACTGATTCAATCCTTAAAAGGCACATCTTTAAACTGTGGTAAAGGCCAAGGTCTCTGCTAGGGAACTGAAGCCAAGATCTGAGAAAAGTGCAATGATGAACGCCAGCCTTTACCAGCTGGGCCTGGGATGTCTGTGAACCATTGAGGCCAAGATGAGAGCAGGGCCACGGGGGCGGCGGGGTTGTGGGCTGTCATGTGACTACGTCATTGGACCACCTCTCCTTTCATGCTGAACTGACATGCTTGTCCACACTGTAGAGCACATGGTCTTTGTTTCAGGATATGGGGCATGGGAGTTGGGTTGCTTTGCAGGAGCAGGAGAGAATGTGCAGCCGCCTCCATCCAGCAGTCCTCTGGGAGGTGGTTGGCTGGGACCTGGGTGTTCACTGTGGCCATAGGCTGGAGCATCAGCAGCAGCCCACAGACCCGCAACCATGGCCACCCAAAACTAGAGCTCTGCAGTGGCTGATTTCCAGGAAGTCACAGTCTGGCTAGATGGCAGAAGCCCAGACCTTGGTGGCCTCCCTTTCAGGACGCTAGTGGCCTCTATGACTCACCAGAGGAAGAAAGCACAGCCTCTGCCATCTGGCCCTGGCTGCAGGAGACAGCAGGGCAGAATGGGTGGTCCCTCTCAGCAGGTTTGGTGGATCTGCTCTGCCTCCTGTCCTCTGACATCTGGGGTCACCCACCTCATCCTCCACCAGGACACGGCCTTTCCCTGACATCTTCCCTCTGCTGGTTCAATGTACTTTTGGGTGTCCTCGACAAGAGGCAATGCACAGACATTGCCTGTTGAAAACACAATTTTGCTTGCTTGTGCTTCATAGTAGGGAAAATGTCCACTAAAAGCAAAGGTAATGGAAAATAATTAGCATTTTAAAGAGCAGTAGCACTAAGTAATGTTGAAATCAGCCTCTAACATTTCCTAAACCCATGTTTTTGAAGAACTTCTACGGGCCAGTCATTCTTTCTCTCCTCCTCTCCCATCTCTCCCAGCTAGGGCTTTGCATGCACAGAACTCCTGCCTTCATTTTATTCCCGCTCCCTTCCCTTCACTTGCATAATCTCGATTGACCTTTTTCAAAAATAAACCTTGAATTTTAGAATAGGTTTGGATTCATAGAAAATTGTGAAGATAGTAGTACAAGAGGTCCACACATACCCGACACTCAGTTTCTCCTAGTGTTCATATGTTACATGGGTAGGGGTCATCTGTCACAACCAAGAAGCCACTATTGATTATTATTAGCTAAAATCCATACTTTATGGATACTTCCTCAGGTCTTACCACATATCCTTTTTCTGTACTGGAATCCCATCCTGGACACCACATAACATTTAGTCGTTGTGTATCCTTCAGCTCCTCTATGGCTGTGACAAGTTCTCAGACTTTGTCAGGATGACCTTGTTTAAATGACTTTGACAGTTTGGGGAGTTTTGGGGAAGACTTTTCAGCTATTTTGTAGAAGGTCCATCAGGTGGACTTTGCCTGGTATTTTCCCCATGATTAGATTGGAGTTGCAGGATTTGAGGGAAAAACCACTGAGGTAAAGGCACATGCCACTGACATAACTTAACTTTGTCTGCCTTGCTCACCTGGCTGAGGGGGTCTGTCTGGTTTCTCTACTGTAAAGTTACTCTTTTTCCCATTTCCCATCCAGTACTCTTTGGAGGTAAGTCACCGTATGCAGCCCACACTTAGGGGAGGGGGAGAAGGGGAGGGGGAGTTATATTCTACCTCCTTGAGACAGGGGTATCTACATAAATTATTTTAAATTCTTCTACATGAGAGGTTTGTTTGCTCTCCCTTATTTTTAGTTATATATTCAATCATATGTTGATACCCATATGATCTCATGCATATTTATTATATACATTAGGTCATAATCTAGTACTACTTTATTAATTTTGTTGCTCAAATTATTCCACCTGTGGCCACTAGGAGCTCTTTCAGTTGGCTCCTGTGTCACTTTGATACACCCCGTTGTTGAGTGTTTGTGCGCTGTGTGTGTGCTATATACTTACATTCTGGCACTATGAGACATGCCAGGCTCTTCTCCTATATGCCCTGCCCAGCCCTAGAATCCACAGTATCTGCCAGGAGATCTTGTTCCTTTCTTTAGAGACTGGTATTAGAAGTCAGGATCTGGGTGATGTGTGTGTTCCATACTTCCGGGATTCCATTGCTTCCAAGCCCTGCTAACCAACAGAGCAAGGAGAGATATTTGAGTGTCCTAACCCATGACTATACTCATATCTATAAATATTCCCCTAGGGACTCATTGCTATCTATATTAAGCTAAATAGGAGTTAATACTAAAATATCCAACTCTAATCCAGGACCACATGATCACTCTACCTCCTCAACCTCCTCCTCCAACAGTGAGAAAATTGGCTTCCATCATCCTGCATCCATCAATTATTTGATTCCATTATCCCTGCGTTGTGGTTTCAAAATCATTAACCAATACCCCTGTAGAAAGCAGCCTTACTCTGGTTCAACACACACAAATCAATAAATGTAATTCATCACATAAAGAGAATTAAAGACAAAAACCACGATTATCTCAATAGATGCAGAAGAGACCTTCAATAAAATTCAAATTACCTTCATGTTAAAAACTCTCAATAAACTAGGTATTGAAGGAACATACCTCAAAATAATAAGAGCCTTTATGACAAACCCACAGCCAATATCATACTGAATGGGCAAAAGCAAGAAGCATTCTCCCTTGAAAACTGGCATGAGACATGGATGCTCTCTGTCACCACTCCAAATCAACATAGTGTTGGCAGTTCCAACCAGGGCAATCAGGCAAGCGAAAGAAACAAAGGGTATTCAAATAGGAAGAGAGGAGGTCAAATTGTCTTTGTTTGCAGATGACATGATCCTGCATCTAGAAAACCTCATTGACTCAGCCCAAAAGCTTCTTAGGCTGATAAGCAACTTCAGCAAAGTCTCAGGATACAAAATCAATGGGCAAAAATATCACGCATTCCTATATACCAATAACAGACAAGCAGAGAGCCAAATTATGTGAATGGGAATTCACAATTGCCACAAAGAAAACAAAATGTCTAAGAATACAGCTAACAAGGGAAGTGAAGAACCTCTTCAAGGAGAACTACAAACCACTGTTCAAGGAAATCAGAGAGGCACAAGCAGATGGAAAAACATTCCATGCTCATGGTTAGGAAGAATCAATATCATGAAAATGGCCATACTGCCCAAAACAATTTATAGATCCAATGCTATTACTATTAAACTACCATTGACATTCTTCATAGAATTAAAAGAAAACTATTTTAAAATTCACACGGAACCAAAAAAGAGCCAAGACAATCCTAAGCAAAAAGAACAAAGATGGAGGCATCACTCTACCAGATTTCAAACTATACTACAAGGCTACCGTAACTAAAAGAGCATGGTACTGGCACAAAAACAGGCACATAGACCAATGGAACAGAATAGGGAACTCAGAAATAAAACTGAACATCTTCAACCATCTGATCTTTGACAAATCTGACAAAAAAGAGCAATAGGGAAAGGATTCCCTATTTAATAAATGGTTCTGTGAAAACTGGCTAGCCATATGAAGAAAATTGAAACTGGATCCCTTCTTTACACCTTAAACAAAAATCAACTCAAGATGGATAAAAGACTTAAATGTAAAACCCAAAACTATAAAAACCCTAGAAGAAAATCTAGGCAATACCAGTCAGGACAGAGGCATGTGCAAATATTTTATAATGAAATCACCAAAGCAATTGGAACAAAAGCAAAAGTTGACAAATGGGATCTAATTAAACTAAAGAGCTTCTGCACAGCAAAAGAAACTATCATCAGAGTGAGTAGACAACCTACAGAATGGGAGAAAATTTTTGCAATCTCTCCATCAGACAGAGGTCTAATATTCAGAATCTACAAGGAACTTAAGCAAATTTACAAGAAAACAAAAACAAACACATTAAAAAGTGGGCAAAGGATGTGAACAGACACGTCTCAAAAAAAGACATACATGTGGCCAAATATGAAAAAAGCTCAAAATTACTGGTCATTAGAGAAATGCAAATTAAAACCACAATGAGATACCATCTCACGCCAGTCAGAATGGTGATTATTAAAAAGTCAAGAAACAACAGATCACTTTGGGAGGCCGAGGCAGGCAGATCACGAGGTCAGGAGATCAAGACCATCCTGGCCAACATGGTGAAACCCCATCTCTACTAAAAATACAAAAAATTAGCTGGGCGTGGTGGCAGGTGCCTATAGTCCCAGTTACTCGGGAGGGGAGGCTGGGGCAGGAGAATGGCATGAACCCAGGAGGCAGAGCTTGCAGTGAGCCGAGATTGAGCCACTGCACTCCAGCCTGGGTGACAGAGTGAGACTCTGTCTCAAAAAAAAAAAAAAAAAAAAAAAAGAAACAACAGGTGCTGGCAAGGTTGCAAAGAAATAGGAATACTTTTACACTGTTGATGGGAATGTAAATTAGTTCAACCATTGTGGAAGACAGTGTGGCAATTCCTCAAAAATTTAGAACCAGAAATATCATTTGACCCAGCAATCTCATTACTGGATATATACCAAAGAAATATAAATCATTCTAATATAAAGACACATGCACATGTATGTTCACTGCAGCACCATTCACAATAGCAAAGACATGGAATCAATCCAAATGCTCACAATGATAGACTGGATAAAGAAAATGTGGGGAGTCACTGGCAAGATGGCTGAATAGGAAGAGTTCTGGTCTGCAGCTCCCAGTGAAATTGACACAGAAAGCAGGTGATTTCTGCATCTCCAACTGAGGTATGCAGTTCATCTAATTGGGACTGGTTGGAGAGTGGGTACAGCCCACGGAGTGTGAGCCAAAGCAGGATGGGGTGTCACCTCACCCAGGAAGCACAAGGGGTTGGGGGATTTCCCTCCCCTAGCCAAGGGAAGCCGTGAGAGAATGTACCAGGAAGAATGGTGCACTATGGCCCAGATACTGCGCTTTTCCCACAGTCCTCACAACCAGCAGACCAGGAAATTCCCTGTGGTGCCTATGCCACCAGGGCCCTGGGTTTTAAGCACAAACTGGGCAGCCATTTGGGCAGACACTGAGCAAGCTGCAAGAGTTTCTTTTTTTTTTTTATTCGTACCCCAGTGGCACCTGGAACACCAGTGAGACAGAACCATTCACTCCCCTGGAAAGGGGGCTGAAACCAAGGAGCCAAGTGGTCTGGCTCACTGGGTCCCAACCCCGTGGAGCCCAGAAAGCTAAGATCCAATGAAATTCTCATTGCCGGCACAGCAGTCTGACATTGATCTGGGATGCTTGAACTTGGTGGGGGAAGGGCCATCCGCTTTGCCAAGACTTGAGTAGGCAGTTTTACCCTCACAGTGTAAACAACACTGCCAGGAAGTTTGAGCTAGGCGGACCCCACCACAATTCAGCAAGGCCACTGAAGCCAGACTTTCTAGATTTCTCCTCTCTGGGCAGAACATCTCTGAAAAAAAAGGCAGCTGCCCCAGTCAGGGACTTATGGATAAAACCTCCATCTCCCTGGGACAGAGCACCTGGGGGAAGGGGTGGCTGTGGGCACAGCTTCAGCAGACTTAAACGTCCCTGCCTGACAGCTCTGAAGAGAGCAGCAGGTCTCCCAGCACAGCATTCAAGCTCTGATAAGGGACAGACTGCCTCCTCAAGTGGGTCCCTTACCCGCATGTATGCTAACTGGGAGACATCTCCCAATAGCGGTCGACAGACACCTCATACAGGAGAGCTCTTGCTGGCAGAGCTTCCAGGGGAAGGAACAGGCAGCAATCTTTGCTGTTCTGCAGCATCTGCTGGTGATACCCAGGCAAACAGGGTCTGGAGTGGACCTCCAGCAAACTCCAGCAGACCTGCAGCAGAGGGGCCTGACAGTTAGAAGGAAAACTAACAAACAGAAAGGAATAGTATCAACATCAACAAAAAGGATGTCCACTCAGAGACCCCATCTGAAGATCACCAACATCAAAGACCAAAGGTATATAAATCCATGAAGATGGGGAGAAACCAGCACAAAAAGACTGAAAATTCCAAAAACCAGAACGCCTCTTCTTCTCCAAAGGATCACAACTCCTCACCAGCAAGAGAACAAAACTGGATGGAGAATGAGTTTGACGAATTGACAGAAGTGGGCTTCAGAAGGTGGGTAATAACAAATTCTTCTGAGCTAAACGAACATGTTCTAACCCAATGCAAGGAAGCTAAGAACCTTGAAAAAAGGTTAGAGCAATTGCTAATTAGAATAACCAATTTAGAGAAGAGCATAAATGACCTGGTGGAGCTGAAAAACACAGCACAAGAACTTCGTGAAGTATACACAAGTATCAAGAGCCAAATCAATCAAGCGGAAGAAAGAATATCAGAGATTGAAGATCAACACAATGAAATGAAGCAAGAAGACAACATTAGAGAAAAAAGAGTGAAAAGAAACTAACAAAACCTTTAAGAAATATGGGACCATGTGAAAAGACCAAATCCACGTTTGATTGTTGTACCTGAAAGTGATGGCAAGAGTGGAACCAAGTTGGAAAAAACTCTTTAGGATATTATCCAGGAGAACGTCCCCAACCTAGCAAGACAGGCCAACATTCAAATTCAGGAAATACAGAGAACACCACAAAGATACTCCTTGAGAAGAGCAACCCCCAAGACACATAATCATTAGATTAACCAAGGTTGAAATGAAGGAAAAAGTGATAAGGGCTGGTAGAGAGAAAGGTCAGGTTACCCACAAAGGGAAACCCATCAGACTAACAGCAGATCTCTCTGCAGAAACCCTACAAGCCAGAAGAAAGTGGGGGCCAATATTTAACATTTGCTGAATAATTTTCAACCTAAAATTTCATATCCAGCCAAACTCAGTTTCATAAATGAAGGATAAATAAAATCCTTTACAGACAAGCAAATGCTGAGAGATTTTGTCACCACCAGGCCTGCCTTATGAGAGCTCCTGAAGGAAGCACTAAACATGGAAAGGAAAAACCAGCACCAGCCCCTGCCAAAACTAACCAAATTGTAAAGACCATTGACACTATGAAGAAACTGCATCAACTAATGGGCAAAATAACCAGCTAGCATCATAATGACAGGATCAAATTCACACATAAAAATATCAAACTTAAATGTAAACAGGCTAAATGCCCCAGTTGAAAGACACAGACTGGCAAATTGGATAAAGAGTCAAGACCCAGCAGTGTGCTGTATTCAGGAGACCCATCTCACATGTAAAGACACACACAGGCTCAAAATAAAGGGATGGAGGAAGATCTACCAAGCAAATGGAAAGCAAAAAAAAGCAGGGGTTGCAATCCTGGTCTCTGATAAAACAGACTTTCAACCAACAAAGATCAAAAGAGACAAAGAAGGGCATTACATAATGGTAAAGGGATCAATGCAACAAGAAGCGCTAACTATCCTAAATATATATGCACCCAATACAGGAAAACCCAGATACATAAAGCGAGTTCTTAGAGAGCTAAAAAGAGAATTAGACTCCCACACAGTAATAGTGGTAGGATTTAACACCCCCCTATCAATATCAGACAGATCAACGAGACAGAAAATTAACAAGGATATCCAGGACTTGAGCTCAGCTCTGGACCAAGTGGACCTAATAGACATCTACAGAACTCTACACCCCAAATCAACAGAATATACATTCTTCTCAGCACCACATTGCACTTATTCTAAAATTGGCCACCTAATTGGAAGTGAAACACTCCTCAGCAAATGCAAAAGAAATCATAACAAATGTTCCCTCAGACCACAGTGCACTAAATTAGAACTCAGGATTAAGAAACTCACTCCAAACTGCACAATTACATGGAAACTGAACAACATGCTCCTGAATGACTACTGGGTAAATAATGAAATTAAAGCAGAAATAAAGATGTTCTTTGAAACCAATGAGAACAAAGACACAATGTACCAGAATCTCTGGGACACATTCAGAGCAGTGTGTAGAGGGAAATTTATAGCAGTAATTCCTACAAGAGAAAGCAGGAAAGATCTAAAATCGACATCCTAAATCACAATTAAAAGAACTGGAGAAGCAAGAGCAAACAAATTCAAAAGCTAGCAAAAGACAAGAAATAACTAAGATCAGAGCAGAATTGAAGGAGATAGAGACAAGAAAAACCCTTCAAAAAATCAGTGAATCCAGGAGATGGTTTTTTTAAAAAGATCAACAAAATACATAGGCCACTAGCCAGACTAACAAAGAAGAAAAAAGAAGAATCAAATTGAGGCAATTAAAAAAAAATAAAGGGGATATCACCACTGATCCCACAGAAATACAAACTACCATCAGAGAATACTATAAACACCTCTACACAAATAAACTAGAAAATTTAGAAGATATAGATAAATTCCTGGACACATACAACCTCCTAAGACTAAATCAGGAAGAAGTCAAATCCCTAAATAGACCAATAACAAGTTCTGAAATTGAGGCAGTAATTAATAGCCTACCAACCAAAAAAGTCCAGGACCAGATGGATTCACAGCCAAATTCTACCAGAGGTACAAAGAGGAGATGGTACCATTCCTTCTGAAACTATTCCAAACAATAGAAAAAGAGGAAATCCTCCCTAACTCATTTTATGAGGCTAGCATCATCCTGATACCAAAACCTGGCAAAGACACAACAACAACAAAATTTCAGGCCAATATCCCTGACGAACATGTATGTGAAAATCCTAAATGAAATACTGGCAAACTGAATCCAGCAACACATCAAAAACTTATCCATCGCAATCAAATCGGCTTCATCCCTGGGATGCAAGGCTGGGTCAACATACACAAATCAATCAATGTAATTTATCACGTAAACAGAACCAATGACAAAAGCCACAAGATTATCTCAGTAGATGAAGTAAAGGCCTTTGAAAAAATTCAACAGCCCTTCATGCTAAAAACGCTCAAGAAACTAGGTATTGATGGAATGTATCTCAAAATAATAAGAGCTATTTGTGACAAACCCACAGCCAATATCATACTGAATGGGCAAAAACTGGAAGCATTCCCTTTGAAAACTGGCACAAGACAAGGATGCCCTCTCTCACCACTCCTATTCAACGCAGTATTGGAAGTTCTGGCCAGGGCAATGAGGTAAGAGAAAGAAATAAAGGGTATTCAATTAGGAAACGAGGAAGTCAAATTGTCTCTCTTTGCAGATGACATGATTGTATATTTAGAAAACCCCATCATCTCAGCCCAAAATCTCCTTAGGTTGATAAGCAACTTCAGCAAAGTTTCAGGATAGAAAATCAATGTACAAAAATCACAAGCTTTCCTATACACCAATAACAGACAAACAGAGTGCCAAATCATGAGTGAACTCCCATTCACAATTGCTACAAAGGGAATAGAATACCTAGGAATACAACTTATGAGAGATGTGAAGGACTCTTCAAGGAGAACTACAAACCGCTGCCCAAGGAAATAAGAGAGGACACAAACAAATGGAAAAACATTCCATGCTCATGGATAGAAAGAATCAATATTGTGAAAATGGCCATACTGCCGAAAGTAATTTATAGATTCAATGCTATCCCCATCAAGTTACCATTGACTTTCCTCATCGAATTGGAAAAAACTACTTTAAATTTCATATGGAACCAAAAGACAGCCCGCATAGCCAAGACAATCCTAAGCAAAAAGAACAAAGCTGGAGGCATCACGCTACCTGACTTCAATCTATGCTACAAGGCTACAGTAACCAAAACAGCATGGTACTGGTACCAAAACAGATATATAGACCAATAGAAGAGAACAGAGGCCTCAGAAATAACACCACCCATCTACAACCATCTGATCTTTGACAAACCTGACAAAAACAAGCAATGGGGAAAGGATTCCCTATTTAATAAATGGTGTTGGGAAAATTGGCTAGCCATAGGCAGAAAGCTGTAACCGGACCCCTTCCTTACACCTTATACAAAAATTAACTCAAGATGGATTAAAGACTTAAGCATAAGACCTAAAACCATAAAAACTCCAGAAGAAAACCTAGACAATATCATTCAGGACATAGACATGCACAAAAACTTCATGACTAAAACACCCAAACCAATGGCAACAAAAGCCAAAATTGACAAATGGGATCTAATTAAACTAAAGAGCTTCTGCACAGCAAAAGAAACTATCATCAGAGTGAACAGGCAACCTACAGAATGGGAGAAAAGTTTTGCAATCTATTCATCTGACAAAGGGCTAATACCCAGAAGCTACAAAGAACTTAAAAAATTTACAAGAAAAAAACAATCCCATCAAAAATTGGGCAAAGAATATGAAAAGACACTTCTCAAAAGAAGATATTTATGTGGCCAACAAACATACTAAAAAAAGCTCACCATTACTGGTTATTAGAGAAATGCATATCAAAACCATAATGAGATACCATCTCACGCCAGTTAGAATGGTGATCATTAAAAAATCAGGAAACAACAGATGCCGGAGAGGATGTGGAGAAATAGGAAAGTTTTACTCTGTTGGTGGGAGTGTAAATTAGTTCAACCATTGTGGAAGACAGTGCAGTGATTCCTCAAGGATCTAGAACTAGAAATTCCATTTGACTCAGCAATCCCATTACTGGGTATATACCCAAAGGATTATAAATCTTTCTACTATAAAGATACATGCACTTGTATGTTTATTGCAGCACTATTTAGAATAGCAAAGACTTGAAGCCAACACAAATGCCGATCAATGATTGATTAGATAAAGAAAATGTGGCACATATACACCATGGAATACTATGCAGCCATAAAAAAGGATGAGTTCTTGTCCTTACAAGGGCATAGATGAAGCTGGAAACCATCATTCTCACCAAACTAACACAAGAACAGAAAACCTAACACTGCATGTTCTCACTCATAAGTGGGAGTTGAACAATGAGAACACACAGACACATGGAGGGAAACATCACACACCAGGGCCTGTTGGGGGGTGGGGGGCTAGGGGAGGGATAGCATTAGGAGAAATACCTAATGTAGATGATGGGTTGATGAGTGCAGCAAACCACCATGGCATGTGTATACCTATCTAACAAAACTGCACGTTCTGCACATGTACCCCAGAACTTAAACTATAATAAAATAAAAATTAAAAAATAAAGAAAATGTGGTACATATGCACTATGGAATACTATGCAGCCATAAACAGGAATGAGATCATGTCCTTTTCAGAGACATGGATGAAGCGGGAAGCCATTATCCTCAGCGAAGTAATGCAGGAACAGAATACCAAGCACCGCGTGTTCTCACTTATAAGTGGGAGCTGAACAATGAGAACACATGGACACAGAGAGGGAACAACACTCACTGGGGCCTGTTGGGGAAGGTGGGGGACATGGAGAAGATTAGGGAAAAAAGCTAATGCATGCTGGCCTTAATAACTCGATGATGGGTTGATAGGTACAGCAAAGCACCTTGGCACACTTTTTCCTGTGTAACAAACCTGCACATCCTGAACATGCACCCTGGAACTTTAAAAAAAAACAAAAATAAAAAAAGAAAGCAGCCTTACCAACTAGCACACAGTGCTTTTGTATAGTTCCTTTTGCCTTTAGTTTTACAGTCTCTGCTCATTTCCAATGATCCTTAGGTTAGTACCTTTTTTCCCCTTCTCCTGCAGTGAAGTTATTGAAATACAATTTTATTAGCTATTTTTTTGTCATAGTGTGCAGTCCATTCTGGCACCCACTGTCCATGCAGCTGATTTTTTAAACGTTTTTGTTACATTAAAGTTTACTTTTTATTATTTATAGTTCTATGGGTTTTGACAAATGCATGGCGCCATATATCTACCATTATAATATTATAAGAAATAGTTTCACCACCCTAATAATTCACCTGTGTTTCATCTATTCATCCTTCCTGCCTACTCAAACTTTCTGTCAACCACTGATCCATTTATGCCTCTATCACTTTGCCTTTTCCAAAATGTCATGTAAATGGAATCCAAAACTTCAAACAATGATAGAAAGCAATTGTGCCCTAGCAGGGATTATAACTGGAGCCTTACCCATACCTGACTTAGATGATTTTGATGATGAGATTTGGGAGTTTTGAGTTGATGAGATTTAAAATGAAATTCTGGACTTGGGTTAAAACTGTGATGGATTGAGCCTATGGGAATGTTGGCATGGGGCAAATGTATTTGCCTGTGGGATAGATGTGCTTTGAGGCCAGAAGGTGGAATGTTATAGGCAGAATATGTCTCCCATAGATCCCAAAATCTGTAAGTATCTTATCTTACATGGAATAAGGGATTTTGTAGATGCCTTATCCATAAACTGACCTGACTCATGAAAGTAATGTGATATGATTTAAGAAAAACTCAATTGGCCATTTCTGACTTTGAAGATACAAGAATTTGGGCAGTCATATAGCTGGAAAAGAAAAGACAAAAAGGAAGGAAAAGAAAAAAGAAAGAAAGAGAGAGAAAACCTTGTCATCACCTTGATTTTACCCCAGTGAGACTCATTTTGGATTTCTGACCTTCAGAACTATATATAAAATAATAATTTGATTTGTGTTAAGTCACTAAATTTGTGGTAATGCAGAAATAGGAAATTAATACAAGGACCACGGTCCATTTGAGTTAATTCTTGTGTAAAGTGTGTCTCTAGTTTCATTCTTTGCATACAGCTATCCAATTATTCTAGCATCATTTGTGGAAAAGACTACTCTTTCTCCATTGAATTGCCATTGTGCTGTTGTCAAAGATCAGTTGATTATATTTCTTTGGGTTTATTTCTGGGCTCTCTACTATGTTATATTGTTTTATGCATCTATTAGTTTGCTGATACTCCATTATCTTGATTGCTGTAGCTTTATAGTAAGGCTTGAAATCAGATAGTGTGGTCTTCCAACTTTATTATTCTACTGCAATACTGCTGTGGCTAGTCTAAGTCCTTTGTCTTTATGTATAACTTTTAGGACTAGTTTGTTAATATATAAAAACAGATTGCTGGAATTTTGAATAGGATTACATTCAAAACTAACCATGAATTTAGATTACATTCTTGAAACTAAAAATCAAGTTGGGAAGAATTAACATTTTAACAATATTGAGTCTTTTAACATAGGAGTCCCCAACCCCCAGCCACAGACCAGTACCAATTCAGTCCATGGCCTGTTAGGAATCAGGCTGCACGGCAGGAGGTGGGTGGTGGGTGAGCTAGCATTTCTCCCTGAGCTCTGCCTCCTGTCAGATCCCAACAGCATAGTTCTGAAGGTCAGAAATCCAAAATGAGTCTCACTGGGGTAAAATCAAGGTGATGACAAGGTTTTCTTTCTCTTTCTTTCTTTTTTCTTTTCCTGCCTTTTTGTCTTTTCTTTTCCAGCTATATGGCTGCCCAAATTCTTGTGTCTTCAAAGTCAGAAAGAATGGCCAATTGAGTTTTTCTTAAATCATATCACATTACTTTCATGAATCAGGTCAGTTTATGGATAAGGCATCTACAAAATCCCTTATTCCATGTAAGATAAGATACAGATTTCATAGGAGCACAAACCCTATTGTGAATGATGCATGCAAGAGATCTGGCTTGCATGTTCCTTATGAGAATCTAACTCATGCCTGATGATCTGAGGTGGAATAGTTTCACCTTGAAACCATCCCCTAGCACCCCACCATCTGTGAAAAATTTGTCCTCCACAAAACCGGTTCCTGGTGCCAAAAGTACTGCTGTTTTACTACATGAACATAAGATATTTCTCCATGTATTTAGAGCTCCTTTAATTCAGAGTTTTGTAGTTTTTCACATATAAATCCTGTACTTTTTTTTAGATTTATAAATAAATACTTTATTTTCTTCAGTTTTGGTGTTATTGTCAATAGTATTTTTGTTTTATTTAAAATTCCAATTATTCATTGCTTGTATATAAAAAACAAATTAATTTCTGTATATTGACCTTATATCCTGCCATCTTCCTATACTTGCTTATTAATTCCAGGATTTTTTTGTACATTCTTTAGTGTTTTTACCTAGATTCCCATACCATATATGAATAAATACAGTGTTATTTCTATCCTTCAAATTGGCACATCATTTACTTATTTTTCTTGTCTTATTGCACTTGCTATGACTTCTAGTATGATGTTAAATGGGAATTTTAAGAGAATACATCTTTGCCTTGTTTCCAGTCTCAGAAAAAAGCATCAGTCTCTCACTATTAAGTATGGGATTAACTGTAGGCATTTCATATATACCCTTTATTAGGACAAGGACGTTTTCCGGTATTGCTAGTTTGCTGGGAGTTTTTATCATAAATGAGTGTTGAATTTTGTTGTTGCATGCATTTCTGCATTAATTGATATGATTACATGTTTTTCTTCTTTAATCTGTTAATATGGTGAATTCCAATGATTAGTTTATTAATTTGAACCAGCCTTCCATTGCTGGATTTAATGCCACTTAGTTGCAATGAGTTATCCTTTTCAGATATTGCTTAACAAACTTTCTAATATTTTGTTAAAGATTTTTGCAGCCATGTTCTTTAGACATATTGGTCTGTAGTTTTGTAACATTTTTCTATGGTTTTAGTATTAGGGTAATGCTGGCCTCAAAAGAGTTGATTAGGAAATGCTCCCTCTGCTTCTAAAAAAATTGTGAAGAATTGATATTATTTCTTCTTTAGTTATTTGGTAGAATTTATGAGTGCAACCACTGGTGTTTGTTATCTGGGCCTGGTTCTTTCTTTCCTTCTTTTTTTTTTCTCTTAGAAGATTTTTAATCATTAATTTATTTATTAAATTAGAGCCATTTGGGTTATCTATTTCTCTTTGAATGAGTTCTGGAAGTTTGTGTCTTTCAGGAAATTGTCCATTTCATTGTAGTTGTTAAATTTGTGGATAAAGTGTCATTTATGGTATTCTGTTATTATCTATTTAAGATCAATAGTGATAACCTCCCTTTAATTTCTTATACTGGGCAATTTGATATTCTCTATTTCTTCGTGAGCTTGGCTAGAGGTTTATCAATTTTCTTGATCTTTTGATATTGCTGATTCTGTTTATTGTTTTCCTCCTTTCAATTTCACTGATATTTGCTCCAATTTTCATTATTTTCTTTTCTTTGCTTTTTTAAGGTATAATTTGCTCTTCTTCCTCTAGCTTCCCAAGATAGAAGATTAGGTCATTGATTTTATATATTTCTTCTTTTCAAATATATGCATTTAATGCTATAAATTTTCTTCTCAAAGCCACTTTTCTTTTCTTCATCCCCAAAACTTTGAAAAGTTGCATTTTAATTTTTACTTACTCCAAAATATCAATTGTTCTTTATTTTTGAGACTTCTTAGTTCTCCCTTGGATTATTTAATTTCCAAATGTTTGGGAATTTTCTGCCTATCCTTCTGTGAATGATTGATTTCTAGCTTAATTCTTTTGTGGTATAAGAACATACTTTGTATGATTTTTATTCTTTAAAATTTTTAAAGTGTGTTTTCTGATCTGGACTGTCTATATTGAATATTGTATATGAATGAGCTTGAGATGAATGTATAATTGCTGTTGTTGGCTGGATTATTCCAAAAATGTCGATTAGATCAAGTTGATTCTTAATGCTGCTCAGGTCATCTCTATCCTTACAGATCTTCTGCTTCCTTGATTTATCAATTACTGACAAGCATTTGAGGTCTCCAACTATAATGTTGGGTTTGCCTATTTCTCCTTCCAATTCAATTTAAGGCAAAATTATCGTTTTTGCCTCATTTATTTTGATGCACTGTTGTTAGGTACATGCTGTTTTAGGACTGTTATATCTCCTTGGAGAATTGACCTCTTTATCCTTATAAAATTCCCTCATTATACCCAATAATCTTCCTTTTTCTGCTGTTTTCTCTGGAATTAAAGCCAGAACTAATACAGCTACTTAAGCTTTCTTTTGATAAATATTTACATATCTTTTCTTTATCCCTTCACTTTCAACTGGTCTGAGTCTTTATATTTGAAGTGGGTTTCCTATATACAGCAGTAATTGGTAGACAAAGTCTCACTCTGTTGCCCAGGCTACAGTGTAGTGGCACGATGATAGCTCATCATAACCTCAGTAATCTGTCCTTTAACTGGTGTGTTTAGACCATTTGTGTTTAAGCTGATAATTTATATAGTTGATTTAATACCTGCCTTATTTGTAACCTTTTATTCTTTGCACCTGCCTTCTCTTTTTTTCCTTTTCTCTGCCTTCCCTGTTTTCACATTTGCATTTTACGTGATTCTATTTTAAGTCCTCTCTTAGCATATCATTAATACTTTTTTCAATTTTTTGTGATTGCCTCAGAGTTTATAATACACATTTTTATTTTTATTTTTTATTTATTTATTTATTTATTTTTTATTATTATTATACTTTAAGTTTTAGGGTACATGTGAATAATGTGCAGGTTAGTTACATATGTATACATGTGCCATGCTGGTGTGCTGCACCCATTAACTCATCATTTAGCATTAGGTATATCTCCTAAAGCTATCCCTCCCCACTCCCCCCACCCCACAACAGTCCCCAGAGTGTGATGTTCCCCTTCCTATGTCCATGTGTTCTTACTGTTCAATTCCCACCTATGAGTGAGAATATGCGGTGTTTGGTTTTCTGTCCTTGTGATAGTTTACTGAGAATGATGATTTCCAATTTCATCCATGTCCCTACAAAGGACATGAACTCATCATTTTTTATGGTTGCATAGTATTCCATGATGTATACGTGCCACATTTTCTTAATCCAGTCTATCATTGTTGGACATTTGGGTTGGTTCCAAGTCTTTGCTATTGTGAATAGTGCCACAGTAAACATACGTGTGCATGTGTCTTTATAGCAGCATGATTTATAGTCCTTTGGGTATATACCCAGTAATGGGATGGCTGGATCAAATGGTATTTCTAGTTCTAGATCCCTGAGGAATCACCACACTGACTTCCACAAGGGTTGAACTAGTTTACAGTCCCACCAACAGTGTAATAGTGTTCCTATTTCTCCACATCCTCTCCAGCACCTGTTGTTTCCTGACTTTTTAATGATTGCCATTCTAACTGGTGTGAGATGGTATCTCATTGTGGTTTTGATTTGCATTTCTCTGATGGCCAGTGATGGTTAGCATTTTTTCATGTGTTTTTTGGCTGCATAAATGTCTTCTTTTGAGAAGTGTCTGTTCATGTCCTTCGCCCACTTTTTGATGGGGTTGTTTGTTTTTTTCTTGTAAATTTGTTTGAGTTCATTGTAGATTCTGGATATTAGCCCTTTGTCAGAAACCACATGATTATCTCAATAGATGCAGAAAAGGCCTTTGACAAAATTCAACAATGCTTTATGCTAAAAACTCTCAATAAATTAGGTATTGATGGGACGTATCTCAAAATAATAAGAGCTATCTATGACAAACCCACAGCCAATATCATACTGAATGGGCAAAAACTGGAAGCATTCCCTTTGAAAACGGGCACAAGACAGGGATGCCCTCTCTCACCACTCCTATTCAACATAGTGTTGGAAGTTCTGGCCAGGGTAATTAAGCAGGAGAAGGAAATAAAGGGTATTCAATTAGGAAAAGAGGAAGTCAAATTGTCCCTGTTTGCAGATGACATGATTGTATATCTAGAACACCCCATTGTCTCAGCCCAAAATCTCCTTAAGCTGATAAGCAACTTCAGCAAAGTCTCAGGATACAAAATCAATGTACAAAAATCACAGGCATTCTTATACACCAATAACAGACAGAGAGCCAAATCGTGAGTGAACTCCCATTCACAATTGCTTCAAAGAGAATAAAATACCTAGGAATCCAACTTACAAGGGACATGAAGGACCTCTTCAAGGAGAACTACAAACCACTGTTCAATGAAATAAAAGAGGATACAAAAAAATGGAAGAACATTCCATGCTTATGGGTAGGAAGAATCAATATTGTGAAAATGGCCATACTCCCCAAGGTAATTCATAGATTCAATGCCATCCCCATCAAGCTACCAATGACTTTCTTCACAGAATTGGAAAAAACTACTTTAAAGTTCATATGGAGCCAAAAAAGAGCCCGCATTGCCAAGTCAATCCTAAGCCAAAAGAACAAAGCTGGAGGCATCACGCTACCTGACTTCAAACTATACTACAAGGCTACAGTAACCAAAACAGCATGGTACTGGTACCAAAACAGAGATATAGATCAATGGAACAGAACAGAGCCCTCAGAAATAATGCCGCATATCTACAACTATCTGATCTTTGACAAACCTGAGAAAAACAAGCAATGGGGAAAGGATTCCCTATTTAATAAATGATGCTGGGAAAACTGGCTAGCCATATGTAGAAAGCTGAAACTGGATCCCTTCCTTACACCTTATACAAAAATTAATTCAAGATGGATTAAAGACTTAAGCGTTAGACCTAAAACCATAAAAACCCTAGAAGAAAACCTAGGCATTACCATTCAGGACATAGGCATGGGCAAGGACTACAATACACATTTTTAATAATCTAAGTCCACATTCACATACTACTTTATGTGTAGTGCAGGTAGTTCAGAACAGGATATTCCTGATTCCTTCCTCCCATCTCTAAAGGGCAGCCACATGCCGGGCACTGCCCACAGTGCAATGTTCATACAATAGTATGTGAATGCCTGGGGCAAGTTTGACCAGGACATTCATTACACCCCCTTTACAGAAGATGAAATTGAGACTTAGAGGAGTTCAATTCCCTTCATGGGTCACATCACTAATAAGGCCCAAGGCTGACACACTCCAGGGCACAGAAAGGCTAGTGGGAGCCCATCCACTGCCCAGCACAGTGCTGAAACAGCAAAGGCTCACAAAGAAGGCGATCCACACCTGCAGGATGGCAAATGTCTCAGTGAGGAACTGGGATGGGATGGTTTGCAAAAGGAAGAGTGTGGCCTGGCTGGGATTTGACAAGCCAAAAAGGGGCTAATCTTTATTCATTTTTATTTTTTAAACTTAAATTAACAAAAGTGTGTGTCCTGTTTTCTGTGCCTCTGATATCCACAGGCACCATCATGTGAGCTCTCCTTTGCTGAGAACCAGTTCTTGTCTGACACTGTGGTGAGTGAGTCCTTGTGCCCTCCCTGGGACTTCCATCCATGGCCACACAGCAGGGGAGAAAATCAAGGCTCAGAGAAGTAGAGGTCTTGCCCAAGGCCACAGCTACTTGGAAAGTCAACACCTGCACCTGGCCTGCCTACCTCCCAAATCAAGTTCCCCTGGCTCCCCTCATGCCTCAGGCCTGAAACAATTGCTATCATAGCCCTTCCTCTAACGGGATGAGCAGGGAGCCCCAGCTGGGGCTTCCTGCAGGGCCTGGGGCTTCCCGGGCCCCCTGCATCTGGGCCATCTGGTCAGCGGTCCCAAGGTCACAGCAACAAGCTCACAGATCCGAGTAATGACCCACACTTGAGCCTAGTGAGTCCCATTCTGAGGGCTAACGAGGTGCAGAGGCCTCAAGAATTCCTCTGCCAGAAACATCAGATGGAAGCTGGTACAGTTGGCCCAAACACCAGCCAGGGGACAGTTTATCAGACCACCCAAGAGGCAGGAATCCAAGCCTGCTGGAAAGGTCTTTCTGAGGGCTGGACCCAGCACCAAGGACCAGCCTGGGGTGCTCCGGCAACTCCTGGAGATGGCAGGCTGGCCATACCCCTCGCAGCAGGGCTCAGGCGTTGGGGGTGTCTGGGGAGCAGCGGTCAAAGGGTGGGTGGCTGGTGTGATTATGACCTGCATTTACACCCTAATAGCTCCTAGGAGGGCCTGCTTGGACACATCACTTGGATTGACTGTCCCGAGTGGTCCCTTCTGAAACGGGGGCCAGAGGGCAGGGCTGGGAGGAACACTCATGTGCCTTGGCCAGGGAGTCTGTGCAGACACCCTCCACTTGTCCCTACATCCTGGGCACTGTGTTGCAGTGAGTCACTGGGTTGCTTGCTAATGAGGAGAGAGAGGGAGCATGGCACTCTGGGCCTGGCTGCAGAATTGAGCTTGCACATCAAATGTGGGGTCCTTAGGAGGCTTTAAAAGAAGGAGCCAAGAGATTTCAAATCCACATCATTTTCCTGTGAGTGGCTTCCCCAGGAGGATGCTTCAGGGGTTCTTGACACCTCTCCTCCACTGCCACACACTCTCCCTGAGTGGGAGGAGTCCCACCTGACATTCACCCAGCACCTATTCTGTGCCTGGAGCTGTGCACAGTGACTTCCCTACCCCTGTGGGCTTGGCACTGTGGCTCACCTCTGTTTCATGGATGGAAAAGACAAGATCAGAGAGGACATCAAGGGGCAGCCAGTGGGGCCCAGGTCTCTCATAGGCCAACCCCAGCTCTTCACCTGCACACCCCACCCTAGACAGACACCTTCCCTAAAGCCCACCCTCCCCCAGAGCCTACAGTCTCAGAGAGCCAGTGCTGGGCCCTGGGAACTTCTGGGCACCCCTGATTATGTGTGTGTGTGTGTGTGCGTGTGTGTGTGTGTGTGTGTGTCACATGCATTGAGGGTTGAAGGAAGTTGACTAAGGAAAGAAAACAACTAGTCACAAATAAAAGAGGAATTTCCCAACTGAAGAAACATGTCCCTGAAGTGAGTGTGCTTTCAGTTCATCATGTCAATGCAGCACTTTTCTTCTGCTTCATTTGCAGAAAAGAAACTGCAACTTGGAAGGAGAAAAGGCAAAATGTATTTTTGTGCATTCAGCAGAAATAGCCAGGCCAAGCAGCCGGACACTTTTAGGTGACACAGATGAACCCTGCAGGGCGCTGACGTCAGGCCCCCTCAACCGAAGACTCATTCCAGGGAAGGTTGGGCCAGACCCACAAGCACCCTAAGGGCTGCACCAAAGTGAACTTGAAAATGCAAAGTACTAATTCCTGAATGTTGTAAGACATTGTTCTCTCAAAATATAAAAACAAGAAGTAAAACTTCTTGTCTGAAAATAATGCTGACAAAGCAACAACTTCTCCCAATCTGAATGCCTCATCCTCTCACCAAAGTGACACGTGAGTGATTCTGTGGGGAAAAAAAAAAGGCATTGGAATATTGCAGAGCATCAAAGGCCACACAGCAGGGGAGCAGCTCCTAGAACATATTATATTTCAGGGGCATCTGCTTCCTGTGTTTTTGATTACATTAAAGTATTTCATTTTCTTCCCCAAGACATCCCAAATGCCTTGTGTGCCAAAACTTCTCAAGGGGCTATACGTGTTTGGTAATGAGTTAAGTCCATGACAATCCCAGAAAGAATCATGGACTGGGGCAGAGCCCTGGGGCGCAGGGGTACCAGGCCAGGTTCTGGCCCCAGAGCTCACAGGACTTCACGGGGCATCAGAGCAAGTTCTCCAGGGAAGGCTGCCCTGTGGCCACTCCCATTCTTGGTGCCGGGACATGCTGGCCTGGTTTCCTGCTCATCACTTTACTTCAGCACTTACCAAAAGGTCTCATAAATGGTGGCTTACATCTAAAACTAGTGTGTAAGCCAGCGGTTAAAATTTTCTTTTCGTATGAAGACAATGTAAGGATGCAGGAAAAACAGTTTATGGGTTCTCTCTATCTCTCGGCAGAATGTCATTTTTATCTTATATATATATTACCTGCAACCATGTATAAGCATTCTTTTATTAATTCCATGTTAACAGAGAGATTTTCCTTCTGGCTACAGTATTCCCAGCCTTGATGCAGAAGGCCAGCGGTGGGCCATGTCATGAAGCTGGGAGGAACCCCCAGGGCCCATCAGCTCCTCCAGTACCAGCCAGGCCCTGGGTTTAGGTGATAAATAAGTCACATGAGGTCCCTGCCCAGAAGTTTATATTTCCAGAAGGAGAAACAGACAATAAATAAGTGAATAAACTGACCATTTTAGGTCCTGATAAATAATATGAATGGAAGGAAGCTTGCTGTGTTCAGGGAGCAGGAGAGGACATGGCCAGGGACACCAGGTCCGGAGGTGCGGGAAGGCCTCTCTGAGGGGACGTGCTTGAGCAATGTGAGGGAGCACCCTGAGAAGAGCCTGGAAGGCCGTCCAGGAAGGAGTGGAGTCAATGCAAAGGTCCTGGAGTGAGAAAAAACAGCTTCATGTTATAGGAATCTCACAGTCAGTGTAGCTGGAAAAGGGCAAGCGAAGGCATGGCAGGAGGTGGTCAGGGCCTTACAGGCCACGGTGTTGGGATTGGATTTTCTTCTGGAAGGGACAGGAAACTACAGCTGGTTTGGAGTAGAAGCACATGGAGGTCATAACCCCAAGCACTATGGGAAGTAGGGTAGGCAGCAGTAGGAGCTCCTGGGTGGGAAGGCCAAACAGGAAGATGGCAGTGCCCTCCGTGAGATGCGGACCCTGTCTAGGTAGAACAGGGCTGTGGGGATGGGGCAGTTCTGGGGTAGGAACCAACATTTTGGTATTAGACATGCCACTTCTGCAGATGTTCCTTTAGAGAGGAGCAGAGAAGTGGGATGGTGGTTGCAGGAGGGATGCGGAGTCAAGATGACCCTGAGAAGACCTGCAAGGGGGCCATCCAGGGAGGAGTAGGGTCAGGAACAAGGTCCTGAGGCAGGAAACAAGCTTCATATTCCTATTTTTAAAGACCAAGCTTTCACTGCAAGCTGATGTGCTGTTGGAAAGATGCAGTGGCAAGGGAAAACCTGCTGATGCTGGTGATAGAAGTGATTGTTGCAGGAGCAGTCAGAGGTCTACACTCGAACCTTAAGGAGCAGGACTCTACTTTATGCCTCTTTATTTCTCCAGCATGAACAGAGTGCTGAGGAAGCAAGAGCCAGCACATGAGACCCAACCTAAGGGACCCTGGAGAGCTTCCTGGGAGAGGCAAAATCATGCTGAGAAGGGCAGGCCCAGCAGCAGCTTGCCAGTGTCAGGAGGGAAAAGATGCTCCAGGCAAAGACAGCTCATGTTCAAAGGCCAATGCACATGAGAAAGAGCTGGGCATGGTTGGCCACAGGTGCACAAGGATGCTGGGAGCTGAGGTGAAGGGGAGGGGAGGACCAAGTGAGGCTTGCAGGCTGTACCAGCAGGTCGGATTTTATCACTAGACAGATCACCCTAGCAGCAGCAGGGATTACCTCTGACTTGGGAGGCAGGGGACAGGGGTAAGGCAAACACTGGTGGGAGGGATGGCCTTGGAGAGGCAGCGCCAGGTATCCACGGGTGAAGGTGGGCCAGAAGACAAGAGGGCACCAACAGCAGATTAACTGCACTCAGAGGCAGCTTCAACCAGCTGGATAAGTAGGGAAGATACAGCAAAGGATGGGCCTGGGGGTTGGGTGACGGTGGTGGATGAGGCTACTCATTGAGAAAGGGCACTTCATGGGAAGGATGATGGGGCTGAGGGTGCCAAGGCAGCAGTCAGATCCCTGAGCACACTAGCCTGGAGGCCACAGATGCAGGGGAAGAACAAGTGGCTAGGACAGGGATGGAGCCTTCCATCCCAGGGCCTCTGCAGGGAATCGGCAGTCTGCTGCCTCTTCTCTTGTATATAAAGGCAGGTGAGATATGTGGATTCCCGTTTCTCCCTCAAGAACCATGAAAATCCTATGAATGTTATTTGAGAGACATTGCATTTTCTTCCTAGAAAGTGGGGACCCCAGCTATGCCTTGGAAAGATCTCTCTCACTGCTAAGGGAAGGTGCCCTGGAGGAGGGAGCCTGGGGACGAGGGGTACACAGGCAGGTGGTCATTAAAATAATGCAGGAAGGAAGCCATGAGGCTAAACCAGGCAGAGGGCAGGAGGGCAGCAAGGAGGGAAAGAGCTCTCGCTGTGGCAGAGGATGCATGATCAGGATTTGGTGAAAAGTGAGGCAAGGGGGAGAGGGAAGAGCCAGATTCTAACGTTTAGGTTCTGGCGGCCAAGGCATGATAGTGCCATTGAAATGTGAGTTCAATATCCCTGCAGCTACCGGAACCAGGGAGCAGAGCAAAGCAGAAGCCAAGTGAAGTTGATGAGCAAGCAGATCTGGACAGAAGCTGGTGTGTCCAGTCTAGTCCCAGCTTGTCAAGGACATGCATCACCACTGCCTCTCTCAGTCCACAGAGGTTCTCACCTCGGATCCATCTATGCTTTGGGGACACTGGACAGTGACCCGAGTGGAAAAAGAAACATCTCTTTTGACTCCTCGAGCTGATTCCCCACTTGGGGGTAGGAAGGTGAAATACCTGAGACGTTGCAACAAGCGAGGCTGAGGCCACAGGAGGCTGAGGCTGAAAGCCCCGGCCTTCAGGGCTACTTTAGAGGAGTGAAGAGCAAATGTGTCTGTTGGTCCCAAAGAGCAGAGGTCCCTGGGGGCCCTGCCAGTGATGTGGGCAGAGAACAGGTGGCGTGGAGCTCCTGTCTCTGCCTCTGTCTTAGTTGGCTCAAAGTCCCAAAGAACTGGAGACCCTGGTCAGGAAAACTGCATTATCAGGGTACCCACTTCCCCTTCTCCTGCACCTCCCCAGCCTAAGACTCTACAGAAGAAAGGATAGATGATCAGAACCCTGGAAAAATGGCAGATAGGAGGCAGGACTAACTTGCAGCTCCCACTCAGTTGGACAGAGCAGTGTATGGAGACTCACATCGTGAACTTTTGCTCCAGGAACTACCATAGCAACATACCCGGAAAGTAGAGAGAATCCACAGACCCTCTGAAGGAAGTGGATTGCTGCTGCAGGTGCCCAGAGACAGCCAAAAAACCCTGAAGACAAAGGACATAATCTCTTCAGAGCTCTAGGGCCCTGCCCACCACCTGATCCTCCCTATACTATGGCAGCTAATGCACTCTTGAAATTGTCACCTCCTGGCTGGAAGCCAACCAACACAAAAATGGTGCAATAAACAAAACTACAACCAAGGACCCTTGCAGAGTCCTCTTCACTCCCTTGCTACCTCCACTGAAGCAAGTGCTGGTATCCACAACTGAGAGACCTGGAGACAGTTCATTTCACATTATAGGACTCAGTGCAGACCCTCCCCAATACCAGACCAGAGACTGGTAGCTCCACTAGGTGGCTAGATCCTAAGGAGAAACCAAAATCACTCCAGTTAAGCTCTCAGGAAGCCCTATCCCTAGGGTAAAGGGGAGAGCACCACATCCAAGGAGCACCCCATGGGACAAAAAAAAAAAAATGAACAGCAGCCCTTGAGCCCCAGATCTTCCTTCTGAAATAGCCTACCCAAATAAGAAAGAGTCAGAAGAACAATTCTGGTAATATGACAAAACAAGGTTCTTTAACATGCCCAAAAGATCACACTAGCTCACCAGCAACAGAGCCAAACCAAGGAGAAATCTCTGAATTGCCAGAAAAAGAATTCAGAAAGTCAATTATTAAGCTAATCAAGGAGGCATCAGAGAAATGTGAAGTCCAACTTTAATGAAATTTAAACAAAAACAAAAACAAACAAAACTGATACAAGCTACAAAGGGAAAAATCTTAAGTGAAATAGAAAGCATAAATAAAAAACAATCACAACTTCTACAAATGAAGGACACACTTAGAGAAATGCAAAATACATTGGAAAGTCTCAGCAATAAAATTAAGCAAGCACAAGACAGAACTTCAGAGTTCAAAGGCAAGGCTTTTGAAATAACTCAATCCAACAAAGACAAAGGAAAAGAATTTTAAAAGATGAACAAAGCCTCCAAGAAGTTTGGGATTATGTTAAACCTAAGAATAATTAGTGTTCCCTAGGAAGAAGAGAAATATAAAAGTTTGGAAAACATATTTGAGGGAATAATAGAGGAAAACTTACCCTTGCTTAGCTAGATATCTAGACATCCAAATACAAGAAGCTCAAAGAACACCTGGGAAATTTATCACAAAAAGATAACCATCCAGGCAAATAGTCATCAGGTTATCTAAAGTCAAGATGAAAGAAAGAATCTTAAGAGCTGTGAGGCAAAAGCACCAGGTAACCTATAAAGGAAAACCTATGAGATTAACAGTAGATTTCTCAGCAGAAATCCTCCAAGTGAGAAGGGATTGGGGCCTTATCTTTGCCTCCTTAAACAAAATAATCATCAGCCAAGAATTTTGTATCCAGCAAAACTAAGCTTCAGAAATAAGGGAAAGATGCAGTCTTTTTCGGACAAACAAATACTGAGACAATTCACCAGTACCAAACCAGCACTACAAGAACTGCTAAAAGAAGCTCTAAATCTTCAAACAAATCCTGGAAATAAGCCAAAATAGAACCTACTTAGGCATAAATCTCACAGGATCTATAAAACAAAACACAATGAAAAAGACAACAAACAAGGTGTTCAGGCAACAAATAGCATGATGAATAGAATAGTACGTCACATCTCAATACTAACAGTTGAATGTAAATGGCTTAAATGCTCCACTTAAAAGACACAGAATGGTAGAATGTGTTATAATTCACCAACCAAGTATCTGCTGTCTTCAAGAGACTCACCTAACACATGAAGACTCACATAAACTTAAGGTAAAGGGGTGGAAAAACATATTCTATGCAAATGAACACCAAAAGTGAGCAGGAGTAGCTATTCTTATGTCACACAAAGCAGATTTTAAAGCAACAACAGTTTAAAAAGACAAAGATGACATTATATGATGATAACAGGATTTGTTCAACAGGAAAATATCACAAGCCTAAATATATATGCACCTAACAATGGAACTCCCAAATTTATAAAACAATTACTACCAGACCTAAGAAATGAGATAGACAGCAACACAATAATAGTGGGGGACTTTAGTATTCCACTGACAGCACTAGACAGGCCACCAAGACAGAAAGTCAACAAAGAAACAATGGATTTAAACTATACCTTAGAACAAATGAACTTAACAGATATTTACAGAACATTCTAACACTGCAGAATATACATTCTATTTATCAGCACATGGAATATTCTCCAAGATAGACCATATGATAGTCCACAAAACAAGCCTCAATAAATTCTTAAAAATTGAAATTGTATCAAGTACTCTCTCAGACCACAGTGGAATAAAACTGGAAATCAACTCCAAAATGAACCTTCAAAACCATGCAAATACATGGAATCAAGATGGAAATTAAATAATTCTTTGAACTGAATGATAGTAGTGACACAACCTACCAAAACCTCTCGGATATGGCAAAGGTGCTGCTAAGAGGAAAGTTCATAGACTTAAATGCTTACATCAAAAAGTCTGAAAGAGCACAAATAAACAATCTAAGGTCACACTACAAGGAACTAGAGAAAAAAGACCAAACCAAACTAAGCAGAAGAAAACAAATAACAAAAATCAGAGCAGAACTAAATGAAATTGAAACAAAATAAATACAAAAGATAAATGAAACAAAAAGCTGGTTCTTTGAAAAGATAAATAAAGTTGATAGATGATTAGTGAGGTTAACCAAGAAAAGAAGAGAGAAGATCCAAATAACCTCAATTAGAAATGGGGCTAATCACAGGGTCAGGAGTTCCAGACCAGCCTGGCCAACACAGTGAAAACTCGTCTCTACTAAAAATACAAAAAATAGCTAGGCGTAGTCATGGGCACCTGTAATCCCAGCTACTCAGGAGGCTGAGGCAGGAGAATCACTTGAACCCGAGAGGTGGAGATTGCAGTGAGCCAAGATCATGCCACTGCACTCCAGCCTGGGAGACAGGGTGAGGCTCCATCTCAAAAAAAATAAAAAAGAAAAAAGAAATAAAACAGGAGATATTACAACTGATACCACAGAAATACAAAAGATCACTCAAGATTACAAACACCTTTGTGCGCATAAACTAGAAAACCTAGAGGAGGTTGAAAAATCTTTGAAAATATACAACCCTCCTAGATTAAACCAGAAAGAAATATAAGCTCTGAACAGGCCAATAACAAGCAGCTAGATTGAAATGGTAATTTTAAAAATTGCCAACAAAAAAAGTCCAGGACTAGATGGATTCACAGCTCATCTCTATCAGACATTCAAAGGAGAATTGCTATCAATTCCATTGACGCTATTCCACAAGATAGAGAAAGAAGGAATCCTCCCTAAATCACTCTATGAAGCCAATATAACCCTAATACCAAAACCAAGAAAGGACACAACAACAACAACAAAAACAACAACGAACTACAGACCAATATCCCTGATGAACACAGACGCAAAAATCTTTAACAAAATACTAGCCAACTGAATCCAGCAGCATATCAAAAAGATAATCTACCATGATCAAATGTGCTGCATACCAAGGATACAGTAATGGTTTAACATACACAAGTCAATAAATGTGATACACCACATAAACAGAATTAAAAGCAAAAATTACATGATCATTCCAATAGATGCAGAAAAAGCATTTGATAAAATCCAGCATGACTTCATGATTAAAACTCTCAGCAAAATCAGCATAGAAGTGACATACCTGCCGAGACCAGCTCGGTCAGGGAGACCCTAACCCAGCGGCACTAGAGGAATTAAAGACACACACACAGAAATATAGAGGTGTGAAGTGGGAAATCAGGGGTCTCACATCCTTCAGAGCTGAGAGCCCCGACAGAGATTTACCCACATATTTATTAACAGCAAACCAGTCATTAGCATTGTTTCCATAGATATTAAATTAACTAAAAGTATCCCTTGTGGGAAATGAAGGGATGGGCCGAATTAAAGGAATAGGTTGGGCTAGTTAACTGCAGCAGGAGCATGTCCTTAAGGCACAGATTGCTCATGCTATTGTTTGTGGCTTAAGAATGCCTTTAAGCTGTTTTCCACCCTGGGCAGGCCAGGTGTTCCTTGCCCTCATTCTGGTAAACCCACAACCTTCCAGCATGGACATTAGGGCCATTATGAACATGTTACAGTGCTGCAGAGATTTTGTTTATGGCCAGTTTTGGGGCCAGTTTATGGTCAGATTTTGGGGGGCTTGCTCCCAGCATATATCTTAAGGTAATAAAAGCCAACTATGAGAAGCCCACAGCAAACATTATACGGAATGGGGAAAAGTTGAAAGCATTCCCCCTGAGAACTGGAAAAAGACAAGGATGCCCACTTTCACCACTTCTATTCAACATAGTACTGTAAGTCCTAGCCAGAGCAATCAAACAAGAGAAAGAAAACAAGGGCATCCAAATCCATAAAGAGGAAATCAAACTGTCGCTGTTTGCTGATGATATGATTGAATACCTAGAAAACCCTAAAGACTCATCCAAAAAGCTCCAAGAACTGATAAATGAATTCAGCAAAGTTCCAGGATACAAAATTAATGTTGATAAATTAGTAGCTCCGCTATATGCCAACAGCAACCAAGCTGAGAATCAAATCAAGAAGTCAACCCCTTTTACAATACCTGTGATAAAAATAAAATAATTAGGAATATACCTAATCAAGGAGGTAAAAAACCTCTACAAGGAGAAAACTACAAAACACTGCTGAAATGCACAAATGAATGGAAACACATCCCATACTCATGGATAGATAGACTTAACATTGTGAAAGGACCATACTGCCAAAAGCAATCTACAAATTCAATGTGACTCTCATCAAAATACCACCATCATTCTTCACAGAACTAGAAAGAAAATTCTAAATTTCATATGGAGCCAAAAAAGAGCCCACATAGCCAAAACAAGACAAAGCCAAAAGAACAAATCTGGAGGCATCACATTACCTGACTTCAAACTAAGCTATACTATAAGGCCATAGTCACCAAAACAGCATGGTACTGGTATAAAAATAGGCACATAGACCAATGGAACAGAATAGAGAACCCAGAAATAAAGCCAATACTTGTAGCCAACTGATCTTTGACAAAGTAAACAAAAACATAAAGTGTGGAAACCACACCCTATTCAACAAATGGTGCTGGGATAATTGGCAAGCCACATGTAGAAGAATGAAACTGGATCCTCATCTCTCGCTTTATATAAAAATCAACTCACAATGGATCAAAGACTTAAATCTAAGTCCTGAAAACATAAAAATTCTAGAAAATAACATCAGAAAAACACTTCTAGACATTGGCTTAGGCAGAGACTTTATGACCAAGAACCCAAAAGCAAATGCAACAAAACAAAGATAAATTGATGGGACTTAATTAAACTAAAAATCTTCTGCACAGCAAAAGAAACAATCAGCAGAGTAAACAGACAACCCATATTGGGAAAAATATCTTCACAATCTATACATCTGACAAAGGACTAATACCCAGAATCTTCAAGGATCTCAAACAAATCAGCAAGAAAAAAACAAACAACCCCATCAAAAAGTGGGCTAAGTACATGAATAGACAATTCTCAAAAGAAGATACACAAATGGCCAACAAACATATGAAACAATGCTCAACATCATTAATGATCAGGGAAATGCAAATCAAAACCACAATGCGATACCACCTTACTCCTGCAAGAATGACCATAATCAAAACATCAAAAAATAATAGATGTTGGTGTATATGTGGTGAAAAGGGAGCACTTTTACACCGCTGATATGAATGTAAACTAGTACAACCACTATGTAAAAAAGTGTGGAGATTCCTTAAAGTACTACCATTTGATACAGCAGTCCCACTACTGGGTGTCTACCCAGAGGAAAAGAAGTCATTATATGAAAAAGATACTTGCACATGCATGTTCATAACAGTACAATTTGCAATTGCAAAAATATGGAACCAACCCATCAATCAAAGAGTGGATAAAGAAATTGTCTTATTTATATAATGGAATACTACTCAGCCATAAAAAGGAATGAAATAATGATATTCATAGCAACCCAGATGGAATTGGAGACCATTATTCTAAGTAAAGTAACTCAGGAATGGAAAACCAAACATCGTTATGTTCTCACTTACAAGTGGGAGCTAAGCTATGAGGGTGCAAAGGCATAAGAATTACACAATGGACTTTGGGGACTAGGGGAACGGGTGGAGGGGTGGTTAGGGATAAAAGACTACACATTGGGGACAGTGTACACTGCTTGGGTGATGGGTGCACAAAAGTCTCAGAAATCACCACTAAAGAACTTTTCCATGTAACCAAACACCACCCGTGCCCCAAAACCCTATTGAAATTAATTGCCCTCCCACCCTTCCCTTCCTCCTAGAGGGTGAAGATGCAGACAAGAGCTGGGGGACCTCTCCTGGCAGAGGTTCAGCCTCAAATCGGAGGCCCTTTCCAACCCAGGAGGGGCACAGAACAGTAACTGGAACTGTGGTCAAGTGGATGTGGTCACACCTCTTTCTGCTTGCTTCCTGGTGGATGACCTCACCCTGGCAATTTCCTTGCCTGGAACCTCAGTTTCCCCATATTTTAAGAAAGGGTTGACAATATGCAGCTGGTCTCCAGGCTGTAAAGATTCAGCTAGACACATTCAGGGCCCCAGTGAGATGTGATTGTCCTCTCTTTCAAGAGGCTGAGAGACTCACTGGGAGCCCTGTGGGCTGGGGCCACTCCTGCCCTCCAGTACCTGCTCCATCTTTCACCAGCAATCTCAGAGCAAATGCTTAAGGAAAAGTCAGGAGGCTGTTGGCATTGAGGGAGACCAGGAGGAGCCTCTGACTGCCCTCACAGAGGGATGAGGGTGCAGCTGCAAAGCCAGCTGTGAACCCAAGTCCTGCAACCCCAGAAAAGGGGAGGGAAGGAGGTCAAGGAGCTCAACAGAGAGGGTGACTGAGGAGGCACCCAGGCCCTACATGTGGTCCCCTGAGAGTGGTAACTGGTCCTTCAGCCCTGTGTGTCTTTCCTCCCACTCTTGTCTCATCCCAAGATTCCCTGGGACTTCCCTGGAACAGGCCTGTGAGGGGACCCAGGCTTGACCACCAACCGCTTCAGGGACCCCTGGGCCTCCTCACCTCGCACAGTCTTGCAGGGAGCAGCAGGAGGTCCAGGACCTGGAGTCTGAGGATGGGCAACACCAGGCCAGGTGAGAAACCATTTCCATCAGTCATCTCTCCTGGGACCCTTACCCCTTCAGCAGCTTCCAGGACTGGGATTTCTCAGAGCATGTGCAGCTCCAAAACTGCCCTGCAGGAAATGGCCCCAGCCACATCCCAGACTGAAGCTACCTTCAAAGAGCCCCAAGCTCCAAGTGGCACACCTTGAACGTGAGGCCTGCATGGAGAAAGGCTTCCTGCATCTTGGCTTAAACAGCAGCTCCCAGCAAGTGTTGGCTTCCTCAGAGCAGGACCAGCCTCTCTGCCAGCACGTAGAGCCCAAGACAGGTCCCGAGGGCCAGACATAGCTCTGAGGGTCAGGACAGCCAGGAAGGACAGGGCCAGGAAAACTGATATCTCTCTGAGGTACCCCCCCCAGACGTCCCCAGGACACTGCGAGATGCCAGGTCAGCCTCCATCTGCAGTCGTCATGATGTCCATACTGCATCCAGTAGAGTGCACAGTATGTATAAGACAAGGGGTGTTCAACCACTGGGTGCTCAGGGCTGATCTAAGAACACAGTGGCCTTTTCCCACTAGCAGAACTGATGTTAGCTCAGCCCCTCCCACACCCCACATGAGGAGCTGGGTGGCCCGAGGTCCCCAGCCCTCCACACACCCAACTCAGCATGGCAGGCTTCCTATCTGCTCACAGTCCTGTGACCTATTTCCAAATTTTGGTCACAACCTAAGATGTGAGTGACCAAGTTGAAGACAGGAATGGGGCCTCTGGGCTCTTTGGAGCTCCTTGGCCCACATCCCACACAGCCTTCCCTGAGTGCCAAAGCCCACTGTGGCCCATGTTCCAGTGGGTTGTGAAAAGAGGGAGGGAGGGAGATAGGAGCCTAGAATCTGCCAAGATCAGAAACTTACAGCTGACAGACCAGAGACCAGAAGGCACTCGTGGGAAAGGGCCAAATACACAAAGCCAGCAAAAAGGCATTCCCTCATTTTGGTCCCTGAAGTCCAGGTAGCCCCAGTGTTCCCAAAACCTGCTGCAAAGGCCGGCCAGGCACCGCACTCCTGCTTCCAACAGCCTGTGCCCTTAACTGTCCGCTCAGGTATTCCCGTGTCCACAGTCCTGCCCGAGACACCTGACTAGGTGGCATGGTGGAGCTAATGTGTCCTGCTTTGGGCATTGCAGAAGGGCCTGGAGAGAGGCAGATGGCACCCCAGAGGTACCCAGGTCTCCTGGGCCTTCTTCACTGCAAGAACCGACATAAGCAGACACTTGGCAGCCACAGGCTCTCCCTGGGATCCTCTCATCTTTACTGAAGAAAAATGGAGATGAAATGAGATGTGAGCCCAGTTCTGCTTCTCCTCCCCAGGAGCCAGGGCAGGATGGCTTTCCCATAGGCTCCCGGTGCAGTCCTGCCTGTGCACTCCCCACAGACACCACACCACCAGACCAGCCACAGCAGGAGCCACTCCACTGTCAGCACTCCCAACCCCAGAGCTGACACTGAACTCCTGTCCCATCCCCACAGCTGGGTCTCTCTGTGAGGTGGACAAGGCCAACCTGGGGGCAGGGGGCTCTAAGAGAAGTTGACAGGGGGATTCTGCACCTTCTAGTAGGACATCCAAATGAGACATGGAGGAGAATGGTTGTTATGAGGAGCCAACAGGGGCAGGATGGAATTGATATCCAAGAAGGGAAGCCCACGTCCATCTACACTGCCCAGGTGCTAGAGACTGTGCCGGGCTGTGCCACAGGTGCCATGTCCTGCAGCGACTGTGAACAGCTGTAAGGTGGGCATTGCCCTGACCACATTCACAGAGGAGAAAACTGACAAAGGGAGCTCGAACGCCCACCCAGGGTCATGCATCTGGTGAGGGCTGAGCCATGGCTGTCCCCCAGGGACCCTCAACCACAAAGCCATGCTCTTCCCTCCCCAACTTGCTCTCCTGGGGGGGATCCAGTGGAGGGGTCGGGTGATGACCTAAACCCAGCCTATCTCTGCTTCTCATTCATTCTGCTCTGTAAGGGCCCACCCAGTGGACACCGTTTCAGGAGCCCCCAAAAGCCGTGGGGAGCTCAGCTTCTCCCCTGGGTGTCACTTGCAAGCCGTGAAAGGAGAGTGTGGATCCAAAATCAGGTTCTGATTTGGTGGTGTCCACAGCATCCTTTGTGTCAAGTCCCAGCATCTGGGGTAGGGGAGAAATAACAGACTTCTGCCTGTGGGTTGTTGTTGGACAAAAGCCACATTTGTCACTGGGCTTACGGCCAAAGTAATAATCATTTTTTTAAGATTGACCCTGATGGAGGGAAGCCACCGTGGGCCACCAAGGCAGTGGTGGATGCGCTGAGGAGTTCCTCCTTGGGCCCATCGATCAGCACCAGAGCCAGACGGACGCTCGTCCCGATGGGGACATGCCATGCGGGGCTGACGCCTAGTCTTGTTTTCTTAATAAGCAGTGAGGTCGCAATAATAAGTCTCGGGTAAACATTGGGGTCAGATGTCCTAGGGGTCATTACTGTTAAAATATGAAAGGAAAACTGGGGAGTGCAACCAACATATGGACCTCTTCTTTAGCACTACAGAAGCTGGGCTCTACTTCATGGTGACTTTGATGGCATAGAGGACTTTGAGGTCTAAATGAGTTCCCAAAGCATAATCTTTCTCACTGCCCTATATGCAATATGCATGTTGAGGGTTGTTGTGTCCTGGTCATTATGGGGCACATGTGGGAGAGAGCAGGGCAGGGTCAGGGGTGGGAGAAAAATTTAGAGATATAGGGAGGTTCACTTGTCACCCCAGCTCCTCATCAGAAGGCAGAAGCCAAAGCCAAGGTACAAAAAGTGGAGGTAAAGAGCACCAAGGAATGAGAGGAAAGTCCAGCAGCAAAGTGCTGGGATGTAAGAAGGCTCAGGGAGCTAAGGCAGCCAGATGGATGGGGACATGGGGAGCAGACCCACTGCCCATTCCTGGGCACCTCCTAGGTGGTGGGTGGGAGCTTTGTGGAGTGGGCCAGCTGCTCAGTCCCACCAGGAAGCCTGCGTGGTGGACCCTCCTGTGGCCTCCCTCCACCCTTCAGTGCCAGGCTTCGCTGCTTTTCCAGGCCTTTGTTCACTGTCCTTTAGCCCCAAACGCCCTTCCCCCATCCTTTGTTAAACAAATCTCAGACATCTCACCCTCCCTCCCGAAGCCTCAGAAGCAAGCTCGGCCCCCTGCCCAGGTGCCCTGACCTTTGCACTTCTCTGCTGTATGAGTTGTCTGTCTCTTGGGCTTCTGCCCCTTCCGCTGGTGGCTCCTCATGGGTAGGCATCAGCTCATGTTAATTTACACGTTGGACCTGCAGTGAGGTCTCCATCTCCTCACTAAGATGTGACTCTTCTCCTCACTGTCCCAACCCTTAACCAGTGAAGGGCCCAGCAAGGTCTGGTGTTAGACTGAGCTCCGCACATTCATGCTGATGGAATGAATGAATGAATGAGTGAATGAGGAAGGAGCAGTGGCTAGAGAGCTGGCCCCAGCCCTGAGGGGGAAGGAGGCTGGGCTTTGACTTACATAACTTGCTCCCCTGAATGCCTGTGCCACATCTCCGAAGTGTGATTATAAACTTACAAGTAAAAATGAAAATGGACTTCCAGGCCAGGTGTAAACTCCTTCTTTTATTTTTATTTATTTATTTATTTATTTATTTATTTTTTGAGACAGGGTCTCACTGTGTCACTTAGGCTGGAGTGCAGTGGTATGATCTCGGCTCACTGCAACCTCTGCCTCCTGGGTTCAAGTGATTCTCATGCCTCAGCCTCCCAAGTAACTGAGATTACAGGTGTGTGCTACCATGCCCAGCTAATTTTTTTTGTAGTTTTAGTAGAGACAGGGTTTCACCATGTTGGCCAGGCTGGTCTAGAACTCCTGACCTCAAATGATCTGCCCACCTCAGCCTCCCAAAGTGCTGGGATTACAGGCGTGAGCCACCACGTCCAGCCTAAACTCCTTCTTTAACTGGTTGAATAAACACCTCGGACTTGAGAGCAGGCTAAGTGTGTCCCACAAAAAGTGTAGAGAAGTCAGTGGGGTGCACAGAGTAGGCATCCAGTGTGCCCTTGGATCTGACTCACAGGCTGGCTTTGTCGTAACTAAAGGGATCTCCTCGTTCCCCTTGTTACCACAGTTAGGGTACCCTAACTCTAACCCTAGTTTTATGATCGTTTTCTAACACAAATCCTTCTGTAGTAACTCTCACTGCGACTCACAGATATGAAGATACAAGACAGGCTGGAAGGTTGTTCATTAGGAAGGGAAAACATCCCTTTACTTAAACTTGATAATGACTGGTTTTGAAACTGGGGCAAGAACTACTTAACTCGAGAACATGAAATTTCAACAACTGTTTGGAGACACATGGTTGGGATTGGCTGTGGGGGTGAACGGCACAGATGCTCTTGACTGAAGTCTTGGCCAGGGCCCAGATCTCCCCCCACTGCTCCCATCCCATACACACGAGTCTTTGCAGAATCAGAGAGGGTGGGAAGGCCCTAAAAACTGGGACTCTGAAAGCCAAGTGCGTTTATGCCTCATTCTCCAGGGAAACATCCAATAGCTGCCTCTAAACTGTATCCATCTCTCACTGCCTTTGGCCATCTCCCATGTTTGCTGGTTGATTTTGTTCACTGGGTTCCACCTTTCTTGGCTGGGCTGAGTCCGTGGTGACTTGCACAGATGCAGATACTTGTGTGCCTGTGAGCAAGGAGCGATGAGTGGAGCAGGATCCTCATCCCGCTGCTCTGTCCAGGGAATTCTCAACAGAAAGAGGAGGGGCCAGGAGCCTCGGGGCTTGGGTGATTTGGTCTGGAAGGGAAGGGCCCATTTAACCATGAGTGCAGAGAGCTGGCGGGGAAACCCTGAAGCAGAAGATCACAGGGAGCTGTCAAGATCTCTGTCAAAGCTGGAAGATGAAGGCATTCCATGTGTTCAGGGAGAAAAAGCTGCATAATTCAGCCCCAAAGGAGAAGGTTCAGAGAGATGCATGAACAAATGACATGCAAAGAGAGGAGATAGGCCTGAGGCACAGAAGTCACCTGGGTCGGGATAGAAGACTGGCTCTGGGAAGACACCCTGGCCCTAGATGTGAGGCCAGCCTAGCTGGACCTGTAGGGTCCTGAGCTTGCCCATGGGTGGGTAGCAGCTGGTGGACACAGCAGCTCTGACACAGCCCTGTTCACCGCATCTGAAAACATTTGAGTCTCTTCTTCTAACTAAAGCCAGCTTGGCTGAGGCAGAACCCTTCCTTTCCTGACTATCCTGCTGGGTCAGCCATTCCAGACACTGGTCCTTTCCTCTGTCCAAAATCAATGAACAACTTCTCACCAATAATCACACCTCTATGTTGCTTTATCTCTCATACCAAACCAATTTAATCATATAGACAAGATGTGTACACATAAAACACATTAATGATTTTTTAAAAAACAGTTTTACTGTAGACAACAATGGTCCTACCAAGGCAAACACTCAGGTAAACCAATCCATGGAAAGTCAATGTAGAGTTCACATGCCTTTCACTCTGGAAAGTCTAATGACTGAGGCCCCCAAAATGTGGGCACTGTTTACATGCGGCAGGTGGGTGGAGGAGAGGCCCTCAGCCCCTCCCTGTTCTGGTCCCCTTCTCCCATGACTGGGGCTGATGGGATGCTCATGAACTGAGCAAGAGAAGCTCAACAGTCCTGACACCCAGGCCATGACAGTCCAAGTCAGCTGCCTCTGACAGAGGCCTTGAGCCCTGTGTTTTCCAATTGCCTGACCTGTACAATTACACTGTCAAATTCAGTTTTATGTGCAAAAACAACAATCATGTTTTGCTTTTGCTTTTACAGTTTTCCACCTGTAACCTAGACACGGTAAACATTCAGAGGGGAGTGGAGCCTGGCCGGGGTGGGGAGCCAGCCGGAAGAACATGCTGATGGTTTTGCCCCTGAAAGGAGGTGACAGGCAGGTGTGCATGGCTAGAAAGCCCCCGAGGACCAGAACAGAGGGAAGAGAAATGCAGCATCAAAAACACAGAGCTTGGAAATACTCCTGTCTCCTCCCAACACATCTCTCCCCACTGCCTGGAGGGGCATCGTTTGAACACTGATTTGTGCATTTAGGTCACTGGATCCCTGAACCCCTACCTACCTGCCATGCAGAATGCCCGGCCACTGCTATTATCTGGTTTTGTCATATGGTAGCACTTTGTACTCTCAGTCACCTCCCTTGGAGTCTGTGATTAATAATCCCTTCCTTTAAAGTTGAGGTGCCCAGGCTGTTTGCCAGTGTGTGTTCACCCCAGCCCAGTCAGCAGCCCTCTGCAGTGCTGAGCTATAGTTCCATGGTTTTCTGGGGGCTGGGGCAGACCAGACCATGCCGAGTGCAAGCCCTGGTCCTGTCTTTAATTAGTAGCTGCGTGGTCTCAGGAAACTTGGCCTCTCTGGGCCTCAGATTCCTCATCTGTAATACAGGCATAATAGCACTGCCTAAATTCAAAGTTGCCCTGAGGAGCAGGTAAGGTATGAGAGGTAGGAGTCACGAGAATTAAATAAGAAGGCATGCCAAAGGTGAACCCCACAGCTAAGTGTTCACCATGCAGCAGTTCTCAGGAGCTGGTAGTCGTATGAATTGTCACAAAGTGCCTCATGGTGCACATGCTGATGGGAAACGATTGCTTTAATAGTCTGAGAAGACCTGCTAGAGAAACTGGGTTTCCAGAAGAGTTTTGATGAATAAAAGCAATGGGAACAATTATACTGAAAGGAAGTGTTGTGTATCATGGGCCTGCCTTCCAAATGCAGGGCACTGTGTGCAACACAGCAGCCAATGCAAGTTTTATTAACTTCCTCCGTGATAACTACTTCAGACAATATTCCAAAATGGAATACAATCGCCACCTCTCCAGTAGTTCTCAGAATATCTGCTGGGATAAAGACATCTCCTGCAAAGCTACATGAAGAAGTTTCCTCAGGAGAAACTGCTGTATAATACAACAGCAAGTGTTAAGTGTGTAGACTTGACCTCAACTTTAATCTGCAAAGTTTATTCACTTCCCTGAAATCATCCGTACTTTTCCTAAGCTGAGTGTTAAAGCCTGTCATGCATGAGCTTCTGTGTAAAACCCTGGGTGTTCCTGCAACCCCCAATGCACCCCACTCTGCTCCATTGCACAGGCAAGTTAGACACAGGCAGGACTTCCTGCTCTGCTGTCTTAGTGAAGCCTAATTCTTCTGGCTCTTCAGGCATATGAGCTTGTGTTGCTTCTTTGCCTTTTGGCTAAGATTAACTGTAGACATATAGGCTTGTGAGCTCCTCCCTGCCAGCCTTCAGGAAGCCTCCAGCCAAGCCCTCTATTTCCTCCCTTCACCACATATGAAGGCTGGGAGTGGCAGGGGCATCTCCAGTGCATGTCTTCCGCAGGTGCCCCCCTCTAAGCCTTCCTCTCCTCCGCAGAGAACATGCTTCCCTGGCTTACTGCCTTGGTGCACCTGCCCATGCCTGGAGCTCCAGAACAAATTTGCCCAGATGCATTTTTCCCAGCTATGGAAAAAATGGCCTTCTCCACACCCATGGAGAATTCCTACCACAGCAACCCAACAGTCTGCAGCTCAGGCTTAGAGATATAAACAGATGATCCTTCTCATATCTCCATGAGGACATAACTTCCATGAGACCAGCAGCCCAAATACAGGTCATGGAGGCTGGAACAGTTCCCAGAGGCACATCCCTGGGGGAGCCAGCCAGAGGTCCAGGCTGGAAGTCCAGTATCACAATCAGTGATCCTGGGCTCACCAATGGAGGGCAGAATTGCACCAGTGTCAAAAAACAGGAGGCGTGCAGGAGACCATCTACTGGTCTGGCCTGAGAACTCCCCCGGGAGGAACACAGTATTTAGGCAAGAAGAGAACAAACCTCTCTCCCTTCTGTGCTATGTGCCACGCTCTTCAGTGGGGCAAGGAACTGATACCTGCCCAAGGTGCTACCAAGAATGACTCTGCATGCCAGCAATACCTTAGTGAGTCCCAACTTGTTCCTCCTCCCAGAATCCCCGAGGGCTCTGACACCTCCACCATCACGTGGCTCACTGTGGGGATAATTTGCAAGTGGGATGGGAGGAGGAGAAAACGCTGAAGTGCTCCCCTTTGAACCCCCATCATTATCTCACTTAATACTCACAGAAGCCCATGAAGGAGGCATCGTGGAGAGGAGACCAGGGCTCCGAGAGGTTCAATAGCTTTCCAGAAAGCAACAGAGCCAGGACTCCCCCTCGGAACAGGCTGGTTTCAGAGTACCGGCTCTGTGCAACACCATTATTAAGCTACAGCACAAAGATGCAACTCTGAGCTCCTGCCTTCCAGGCTGTGGGAAAAAAAGGACAATAGAGAGGACTAGCTTGTTGCATTCCTCCAACCAAGAGGAAGCAGTCCACACAAGGTTTGCTGGGAAAGAAGAAAGATCTTCAAGGGCTTGTGTTCATACTCAGCATTTAGGCCTCTGGGACGTCATGGGAAAGCATGGTAACGTCTGCTCTTTAAAGTAGAATCAAGAAAAGAGGCTCAAGATGAGACTCACCCTAGCATGCAAGCTGTTTGATGGGACGCAGCCAATAGGAGCTGATACTTCCTGAGCACCTGTATCTATTGCCACAGCAACCCAAGAAGGCAGGCAAGGGTATCGTCCCCATGGTGGACGTGAGCACCCTGTCACCTGCCCAGGGCCGTGTAGTTGGTTCTTGGTGGAGCTGGGATCCAGGCTGGTTCTTCACCTCTGTCCTGCCCTGTCTCTGTATCTCACCTGAGGGTCACTGAAACACCAGGTGTACTGCCTGGGAAGGCAGGACACCACCCCACCCTTTGTGTTTGTGTGTGCACGCACACGCACACACACACACCCATTCACAGATGCTTGCCATGACAACTTAAGCCTGCAATATGACCAAAGTATTTGATTAATAAGTACTCTCCTTCCTTCTTTCCTTCCTTCCCTCCTTTCTTCTTTTTGCCTCCATCCCTCCTTTCTCCTTTCCTCTTCTCCTCAAACACTGTCCCCGCCCTTAACCAGTAAAGGGCCCAGCAAGGTCTGGTGGTAGACTGAGCTCCACCTTAAGGTGTCTGCTTCTGGGGAAGAGGAGCCTGCACAGAACCCCTCCCGCTCGCAGGGTATAAAAGTCCAGGAGGGGAAACCAGCTGAGTGCTCAGAGCCAGTGGAGAAAGGACCCAATATCCAACTGGGAAACCAAACCGAGTCAGCTCAGCAGCACAGTGGCATTTATCCTGGGCCTAAAGGAGACCTAAGGAGAGGTAGTATGTTGAGAAATGGAAGCAGAAGAGGCTAAATGCCCATTACCCTGCACTGGATATAGAGATGGGATAAAGCCATGGGGTTTGGGGTCTAGAAGGGACCTTATGGAACACTCTGTCCACCCATCCTTCCCCCCAACCTTCAGAGTGGACTTCTTTAAAAGTAAATAAAGGTAAGTACCAAATTCCAGTCCCTTCACTGTCCCCTTCCCTCAGCCCCTACAGGCCTGTGTGACCTGGTTCCGGGCCCTTTCTCCAACCTCACCTCAATCCATGTTCCCTTGTCCACATCACCGCAGCCACAGTGGCCTTCTTCCTTTTCTCATACGCACCAAGCATGTTCCTACCTCAGGGCCTTTGCACAAGATGCCCCCGTCTCTGGAGCACTTTCCTGGCAGGTGGCTCTGTGACTGTCTCCTTCCCATGATCCAGGATTTACTGAGTCCCAGCAACCCTGGTTCAAGGACCTCTTCCCCAACACATGTGCAGGTGACCTCAAGCTTGAGGTAGTTGGCGTCTTTGATGATTTTCAAAATATCTGTCCCTCTCTGGAGTTGCCTTCACTTTCTGTGAAAGGTCTTCATCTCCTCACTAAGATGTGACTCTGGGAGAGCAGGAGGCAGCTTAGACTTGACGATGGCCCTAGCACCAGACAGTGCCACATGGTTACCCGCCCCCCCATAAATATCTGCTGTTAAATGCTCCATTCCACTTCTCTTTCCTCCTCAGTCTCAACGTGCCTTCTTTAAAATGAGGAATCGTGTGGGATGAACTATGTCCTTCCCAAATCCATGTACTGAAGTCCTAACCCCCAGCCCTCAGCATTTGGCCTTATTTGGAAGGAGGATCTTTGTAAATTAATCAGTTAACATGAGGCCATACTGGAGCAGGGTGGGCCACTAAGCCAGTATGCCAATACGGCTAGAGTCCTTATGAAAAGGGGAAATTGGGGTACAGAGGCAAACACTCACAGAGAGAAGACCCTGTGAAAAGACACAGGGAGGAAACAGCCGTCTACAAGCCAAGGGAGGAGACCTGGAGCAGATCCCTGCTCACAGCTCTCAGAAGGAACCAACCCTGCCAACACTTCATTTTCAAACTTCCCACCTCCAGAACTGGGCAATGATAATTTTCTGTTGTTTAAGCTATCCAGATTGTGATGGTTTGTTAACAAAGCTTTAGCAAACTCACAGGAGGAGTGTGTGAGATGATCCCCAAGCTACCCTCCTGTGCTCCCCACTTTCTGCTCTCCCTGGTCCTAGAAGGAGGGCACTTTCCATCTCTCTCTTGGGGACAGCATTAGGCAAACAGCCTGGGGGCTCTTCCTGAGCTGGCCTATTTAACATTCTTCAGCAGCTGGACATATTCACTTCCCTCAGGTGAGATTAGAGTCCTAATCTCCCCACACTGTACCTTAAATAATATTTATTTTACCACTTCCTATAAACAACTTTGCTGAGGGAGTTTACAACATAGCTTAAAAAGGGAAGCTTTCACTTCCTTTCTCAAGCCACTATTACCAGAACCTTGCCAGGGAGCCAGGAGCCCAGCTGCAGCCCTAGGGCTCACACAGCCCTCCAGGGCCAGCCCTGACATCCCAATGGTTGGCTCAGTTTCTGCCTCAGCCCCATCCTTTCCATAATGATTCTTCCAGCTGGCACTCCTCTGGTTGGAGTACAGAAACCCTGGTTAAAACACAACTCAATCTTCACTCCTATTTTCCAAAGGCTTTTCCAAAATGGGAAAGCTACAGTGCTCAGGAGACTGGCTGAACAATTTGAGGTTTCTGGCAAGCACGGACATGTGCAGATGTGTTTTTCAAAACAAGAGCAGAGCCTTGCAAACCCATTTACATAAGTCTTCTCTCCCGGAAAAAGAGGAAAGTAGTAGTTCTGGCACAAATATCTGAGAAAGTCTTGCTTTCTATGTGTTTAGACCTGAGGAAAGGGCTTCCTGTGTCAGCTCAGAAAATGTAGAGGGTTAGAACAATGTATCCCTCTTACAACCAGAAAAAAAAGCTAGACAAATTGCACAATCATGACTTTTCTTGAACCCCTCAGAGTACTGAGGTCACAGGTCAACCAACTAACCCAAAATCCAGGGAGACACAGCTTCATGCCAAAAGAAGCAGGATTTGAGTATTTGTTTACCTAGGCAGACACCATTAGGTGCCATATAAACTGGTAAGAAGATTCAGCTAAAATTTTTAAATGAATTAATTGTCAACATAAAAAATATAAAGAGGTAAATCTCTAAATAGGAAGGTTTCATTTGGGAATAATAAACAAGAAGTGGGATTGCAATTCAGGACATACACACAGACCAGGGTGGCCTCTGGAATGTCTGGAGAACAAAGGAAAAGGTTAGGGTGTTACTAGGGAAAGAGGAGATTACACAAGTTGTTTTGAAAAAAAAGTTGAAGATGGCTTAAAGAAATAAATGTGAAATCTAAGACTATAAAAACCCTGGAAGAAAACCTAGGAAATACCATTCTGGACATAGACCCTGGCAAAGATTTCATGAAGACTCCAAAAGCAATTGCAACAAAAACAAAAATTGACAAGTGGGACCTAATTAAACTAAAGAGCTTCTGCACAGCAAAATAAACTATCAACAGAGTAAACAGACAACCTACAGAATGGGAGAAAATATTTGCAAACTATGCATCTGACAAAGGTCTAATAGCCAGAATCTAAAAGGAACTTAAACAAATCAACAAGCAAAAAACAACCTCATTAAACAGTGGGCAAAAGACATGAACAGGCACTTTTCAAAAGAAGATTAGATATACATGTGGCCAACAAGCATATGGAAAAAATGCTCAACATCACTAATCATTAGAGAAATGCAAGTCAAAACCACAAGAAAATGCCATCTCACACAAGTCAGAATGGCTGTTATTAAAGAGCCAAAAAATAACAAATGCTGGCAAGGTTACAGAGAAAAGGGAATGCTTGCACACTGCTGGTGGGAATGTAAATTAGTTCAGTCACTGTGGAAATCAGTTTGGAGATATCTCTAAGAACTTAAAACAGAACTACCACTTTATTTGCCATGTCTACTGCAAGAATGAAGACCATTCGCAGCAATCAGACTGTTGACATTCCGGAAAACGTCATTACTCTGAAGGGATGCAAAGTTATTGTGAAGGGCCCCAGAGGAACTCTGTGGAGGGACTTCAATCACATCAGTATAGAACTCAGTCTTCTTGTAAAGAAAAAAAAGAGGCTCCGGCTTAACAACACTTGTGGTGAGGTAACAGAAAGGAACCGGCTATGGTTCGGACTATTTGTAGTCATGTACAGAACATGATCAAGGGTGTTACACTGGGCTTCCATTACAAGATGAGATCTGTGTATGCTCACTTCCCCATCAACATCGTTACCCGGGAGAATGGGTCTTTTGTTGAAATCCGAAATTTCTTGGGTGAAAAATACATTCGCAGGGTTAGGATGAGACCAGGTGTTGCTTGTTCAGTATGTCAAACCCAGAAACACGAATTAATCCTTGAAGGAAATGACATTGAGCTTGTTTCAAATTCAGCGGCTTTGATTCAGCAAGCAACAACAGTTAAAAACAAGCATATCAGGAAATTTTTGGATGGTATCTATGTCTCTGAAAAAGGAACTGCTCAGCATGCTAATGAATAAGATCTAAGAGTTGCCCAGCTCAGCTACAGAAACAAGATGCCGGATGACTCCTAAGACCTACTTGTGATATTTAAACGATGCAATAAAAGACTTACTGATTTGGAAAAAAAACAACAGAACTACCATTTGACCCATTTTGACATAAGCATGTGTGTCTTTATGGTAGAACAACTTATACTCCTTTGGAATATAAGGAATCCTCTGGGTGTGTTACTGAGTATATACCCAAAAGAATATAAGTCATTGTACCATAAAGACACACATGCATATGTTCGTCACAGCACTACTCACAATAGCAAAGACATGGAATCAACTTAGGTGTCCATCAATGGTGAACTGGATAAAGAAAATGTGGTACATATACACCATGAAATACTACATAGCCTTAAAAGAAGAATGAGGATCATGTTTTTTGCAGCAACATAGATGCAACTAAAGACCAATATCCTGAGAGAATTAATGCAGGAATAGAAAATCAAACACCACATGTTCTCATGTAGGAGTTAAACATTGAGTACACATGGACATAAAGAAGGGAACAGTACACACTGGGGCCTACCTGACGGTGGAAGTTGGAAAGAGAATGAGGATCTAAAACTACCAGTCAGGTACTATTCTCACTACCTGGGTAATGAAATAATTTGTACACCAAACCCCAGCATCACACAATTTACCCACGTAATAAGCCTGCACATGAATCCCCTGAACCTAAAAGTTGGAAGGAAAAACCAAATGGTTTCTTGCAGACACCAAAAAGAAGACAGCTCATGGCTTTTTACAAGAGCCAGAGAGTTCTGATTGGTGTCAGTGGTTGTTAGATAGGACTTGTGGTCTTGGAGTTCGGGTTAGGCCCTTGCAGTTTGGGGTTGGGCTTATGAGACAGTGTGTCAGGCAGGAGTTTTTGTATCTGCAGCTCTCTGTCCTTGTGTGACTCACGTAGTAAGCTGTGGTTTGGAATAACTTTGTGATAGCTCCTGTTATCAGTTAAATTATGGGTGAGAGTCCTCCCTTCATGGCCTTCCCCAGCTCTGTTGTAAAGGATAAGTAGTATTTGTAAAGGATAAGTTGTATTTTTTTTTCAGACGGATAAGTAATATTTTGAGAGAGATGGAAGCAGAAGCTCATTATCCTGCAGTAGATATAGACATGGGACAGGGTCATGGGATTTGGGGTTGAGTACGGTCCTTATAAACCATGCTGCCCACTCGCCCTCTCCCAAACTTTCAGACTAGCCTCCTTTAAAAGTAAATAAGATCAAGGAAGTGCCAAATTCCAGTTCCTCCACTGGCTCCCTTAGCATGACACCAGTTCCTTCCTTTGGCCCCCATGGCCCTGCACAACCTGGTTTCTGGCCCTTTCTCCAAACTCACCTCAGCCCATCTCCCCTCATCCGCTTCACTGCACCCACAATTTAGGCCAGGATTTGACACAAGTTATTCTATTTTGAATCTTACAACTTTTGGATGGCTAGCATGAGAAGGAGGATACCTGAAGGGGATGGAGATTTGGGGGCATTAGCACCACTTGCAGGATTTTCCTCCATGAAGCCCAAAATCCACTCCCAGGGAAGATCACTGAGAATGCTGAGACAGCTCCCTCCCCATCCTGCTTAGAGAAGGGAACAGCAGCCTTAATCTTCAGAGAAAGAGCAATGCACCCTGCAGTGGGGAAACCCACTGCAGCTGGGGGAAGGAGATATTAAAGGAAATCTGCATACCTGGGGAAGGCAGAAAAACACACGCAAGATCCCTCATCAGAGCTAGAGCAGGTACAGGGCACTTAGGAAAGCATCAGTTGCACTGAGCCTGCCTGAGTCCAGGCCTACTCAGAACATTTGAGGCACCCTTCTCCCTTCCCCCAACACCATGCTAACAGACATCAGGCACACATGGCAGTGGTGCCTAGCCAGGAGAACTGCAACAACAGATTCTTCACAGGGAGCAACACAAAGAGAAGACCCAAAACCACCCCGCCAGACTCCTAAGCCAGGCAGAATACAGGCAGTGGGGAAAACCCTCTGGAAAAGTAGTTCACACTCTAAACACAAGGTATAACCAGAGGAATCGGAACTCTCTGGCTCTGAGGGTAACTAGAGCACAACAAACTTCAAATTCAGCCAAACTGATGACAGCATTAACACAACCCTCCATGCTGAAGGTCTAGCAGAAGGAAAGGCATGCTCATGTTCAGTGTAAAAAAATTACTTCCGTACACACCACCCTCCATAAGATGTTCAACTTCCAACAAAGCAACAATAACAAAAACAGGAGGCATGTGAAACACAAGAAGAGCTCAGAGCTCAGTCTAGGAGACAAGGCAGGCATCCGAACCAGAATCCGACATGGCACCAAGGTTGGAACTGTCAGACAGGAGATGGGAAATGACTGTGATTAATACCTGAGAGGTTCTAATGTGAAAGGTTCAACATGCGGTAGCAGATGGGTAATTTCTGAAGAGAAGCAGAAATCCTACAATCAAATAGAAACAGAAAAGACAAAAAATACAGTAACATAGATGAAAAATGTCTCAACATGCTCTTCAGTGGATATGACACAGCTGAAGAAAGAATCAGTGAATCTGAAGATACAGCAATAGAAATTAGCTAAATGGAAATGTGATGAGAAACATAAAACGAATTTTAAAAACAGTACATCAAGTTGCTTCCAAGACAGCCGAATAAAAACAGCTCTAGTCTACAGCTACTAGTGAGATTGACGCAGAAGATGGGTGATTTCTGTATTTCCACCTGAGGCACCTGGTTCATCTCATTGGGACTGCTTGGACAGTGGGTGCAGCCCATGGAGGGCGAGCTGAAGCAGGGTGGGGTGTTGCCTCACCTGGGAAGCACAAGGGGTTGGGGGATTTCCCTTTCCTAGCCAAAAGAAGCCATGAGTGGCTGTACCTGGAGAAGCGGTACACTCCTGCCCAAACACTGCACTTTCCCCACAGTCTTCACAACCAGCAGACCAGGAGATTCCCTCCTGTGCCTGGCTTGGTGGGTCCCATGCCCACGGAGCCTTCCTCGCTGCTAGTGTAGCAGTCTGATATCTACCTGGGATGCTGGAGCATGGAGGGAGGGGCGTCGGCAATTACTGAGGCTTGAGGAGGCAGTTCTATGCTCACAGTGTAAACAAAGCAGCCGGGAAGCTCTTAACTAGGTAGAGCCCACTGCAGCTCAGCAAGGCCTACTGCCTCTCTAGATTACACCTCTGAGGGCAGGGCATATCTGAACAAAAGGCAGCAGACAGCTTCTCCAGACTTACACATCCCCGCCTGACAGCTCTGAAGAGAGTAGTGGTTCCCCCAGCATGGCATTCAAGCTCCAATAATGGACAGACTGCCTCCTCAACTGGGTCCCTGACTCCTGTGTAGCCTGACTGGGAGACTTCTCCCAGTAGGGGCCAACAGACACTTCATACAGGCGGGTGCCCCTCTGGGACAAAGCTTCCAGAGGAAGGAACAGGCAGCAATCTTTGCTGTTCTGCAGCCTCCACTGGTGATAATAAGCCAAATAGGGTCTGGAGTGAAACCCCAGCAAGTGCCAGCAGACCTGGAGCAGAGGGGCCTGACTGTTAGAAGGAAAACTAACTAGTATCAACAACAACAAAAAGGATGTCCACTCAGAGACCTCATCCAAAGGTCACCACCATCAAAGACCAAAGGTAGATAAATCCGTGAAGATGGGGAGAAACCAGTGCAAAACGGCTGAAAATTCCAAAAACCATAACGCCTCTTCTCCTCCAAAGGATCACAGCTCCTTGCCAGCAAGGGACAAAACTTGATGGAGAATGAGTTTGACAAGTTGACAGAAGTAGGCTTCAGAAGGTCGGTAAAAACAAACTTCTCTGAGCTAAAGGGGCATGTTCTAACCCATCACAAGGAAGCTAAAAACATTGAAAAAAAGGTTAGATGAATGGCTAACTAGAATAAGCAGTGTAGAGAAGAGCTTAAATGACCTGATGGAGCTGAAAACCACAGCACGAGAACTTCGTGAAGGATACACAAGCTTCAATAGCCAATTCAATCAAGCAGAAGAAAGGATATCAGTAATTGAAGATCAAATTAATGAAATAAAGCTAGAAGACAAGATTAGAGAAAAAAGAGTGAAAAGAAACTAACAAAGCCTCCAAGAAATAAGGAACTATGTGAAAAGACCAAATCACATTTGATTGGTGTGCCTGAAAGTGACAAGGAGAATGAAAACAACTTGGAAAACTATCTTTAGGATATTATCCAGGAGAACTTACCCAACCTAGAAGGCAGGCCAACATTCAAATTAAGGAAATACAGAGAACATCACAAAGATACTCCTCAAGAAGAGCAACCCCAAGACACATAATCATCAGATTAACCAAGGTTGAAATGAAGGAAAAAATGTGAAGGGCAGCCAGAGAGAAAGGTTGGGTTACCCATAAAGAGAAACCCATCAGACTCACAGCTGATCTCTCGGCAGAAACTCTACAAGCCAGAAGAGAGTGGGGGCCAAAATTCCACATTCTTAAAGGAAAGAATTTTCAACACAGAATTTCATATCCAGCCAAACTAAGCTTCATAAGTGAAGGAGAAATAAAATCCTTTACAGACGAGCAAATGCTGAGAGATTTTGTCACTACCAGGCCTGCCTTACAAGAGCTCCTGAAGGAAGCACTAAACATGGAAAGAACAACTGATACCAGCCACTGCAAAAACATGCCAAATTGTAGAGACCATCCAAGCTATGAAGAAACTGAATCAATTAACAAGCAAAATAGCCAGCTAGCATGATAATGACAGGATCAGATTCACACAGAACAATATTAACCTTAAATGTAAATGGACTAAATGCCCCAATTAAAAGACACAGACTGGCAAATTGAATAAACAGTCAAGATCCAGCAGTGTGCTGTATTCAGGAGACCCTTCTCACATGTAAAGACACACATAGGCTCAAAATAAAGGGATGGAGGAAGATCTACCAAGCAAATAGAAAGCAAAAAAAAAAAAAAAAAGCAGGGTTGCAATTCTGGTCTCTGATAAAACAGACTTTAAACCAACAAAGACCAAAAGAGACAAAGAAGGCCATTACATAATGGTAAAGGGACCAATGCAACAAGAAGAGCTAAGTATCCTAAATATATATGCACCCAATACAGGCACACCCAGACTCATAAAGCAAGTTCTTAGAGACCTAAAAAGAGACTTAGACTCCCACACAAGAATAATGGGAGACTTTAACACCCCACTGTCAATATTAGACAGATCAATGAGACAGAAACTTAGCAAGGATATCCAAGACTTGAACTCAGCTCTGGACCAAGCAGACCTAATAGACATCTACAGAACTCTATACCCCAAATCAACAGAATATACATTCTTCTCAGCACCATATCACACTTATTCTAAAATTGACCACATAATTGGAAGTAAAGCACTCCTCAGCAAATGTAAAAGAACAGAAATCACAACAAACTGTCTCTCATACCACAGGGCAATCAAATTACAACTCAGGATTAAGAAACTCAATCAAAACCGCACAACTACATGGAAACTGAACAACCTGCTACTGAATGACTACTGGGTAAATAACAAAATGAAGGAAGAAATAAAGTTGTTCTTTGAAACCAATGAGAACAAAGACACAACATACCAGAATCTCTGGGACACATTTAAAGCAGTGTGCAGAGGGAAATTTATAGCACTAAATGCCTACAAGAGAAAGCAGGAAAGATCTAAAATTGGCACCCTAACATCACAATTAAAGAACGAGAGAAATGAGCAAACAAATTCAAAAGCTAGCAGAAGACAAGAAATAACTAAGATCAGAGCAGAAGTAAAGGAGATAGAGACACAAAACAACCCTTCAAAAAATCAATGAATCCAGGAGCTGGTTTTTGGAAAGGATCAACAAAATACATAGACCGCTAGAAAGACTAATAAAGAAGAAAAGAGAGAAGAATCAAATTCATGCAATAAAAAATGATAAAGGGGATATCACCACTGATCCCACAGAAATACAAACTACCATCAGAGAATACTATAAACACCTCTGTGCAAATAAACTAGAAAATCTAGAAGAAATGGATGAATTCCTGGACACATACACCCTCCCAAGACTAAACCAGGAAGAAGTTGAATCTCTGAATAGACCAATAACAGGCTCTGAAATTGAGGCAATAATTAATAGCCTACCAACCAATAAAAGTCCAGGACCAGACGGATTCACAGCCAAATTCAACCAGACATACAAAGAGGAGCTGGTACCATTCTTTCTGAAACTATTCCAATCAATAGAAAAAGAAAGAATCCTCCCTAACTCATTTTATGAGGCCAGCATCATCCTGATACAAAAACCTGGCAGAGACACAACAGAAAAAGACAATTTTAGGCCAATGTCCCTGATGAACATTGATGCGAAAATCCTCAATTAAATACTGGCAAACTGAATCCAGCAGCACATCAAAAACTTATCCATCACGATCAAGTCGGCTTCATCCCTGGGATGCAAGGGTGGTTCAAACACACGAATCAATAAATGTAATCCATCACATAAACAGATCCAATGACAAAAACCACATGATTATCTCAATAGATGCAGAAAAGGCCTTCAACAAAATTCAACAGGCTTTCATGATAAAACCTCACAATAAACTAGGTATTGATGGAATGTATCTCAAAATAATAAGAGCCATTTATGACAAACCCACAGCCAATATCATACTGAATGGGCAAAAACTGGAAGCATTCCCTTTGAAAAACTGGCACAAGACAGGGATGCCCTCTCTCACCACTCCTATTCAACATAGTGTTGGAACTGGCCAGGGCAATCAGGTAAGAGAAAGCAATAAAGCATATTCAAATAGGAAGAGAGGAAGTCAAATTGTCTCTGTTTGCAGATGACATGATTGTATATTTAGAAAATGCCATTGTCTCAGCCCCAAATCTCCTTAAGCTGATAAGCAACTTCAGCAAAGTCTCAGGATACAAAATTAACGTGCAAAAATCACAAGCATTCCTATACACAAATAACAGACAAACAGAGTGCCAAATCATGAGTGAACTCCCATTCACAATTGCTACAAGGAGAATAAAATACCTAGGAATACAACTTTAAAAAGATGTGAAGGACCTCTTCAAGGAGAACTACAAACCACTGCTCAAAGAAATAAGAGAGGACACAAACAAACGGAAAAACATTTCATGCTCGTGGACAGGCAGATGCAATATTGTGAAAATGGCCTTACTGCCCAAAGTAATTTATAGATTCAATGCTATCCCCATCAAGCTACCAATGACTTTCTTCACAGAATTGGAAAAACTACTTTAAACTTCATTTGGAATCAAAAAAGAGCCCTCATAGCCAAGACAATCCTGGGCAAGAAGAACAAAGCTGGAGGCATCATGCTACCTGACTTCAATCTATACTACAAGGCTACAGTAACAAAAACAGCATGGTACTGGTACCAAAACAGATACATAGACCAATGGAACAGAACGGAGGCCTCAGAAATAACACCACACATCTACCACCATCTGACCTTTGACAAACCTGATGCACACAAGCAATGGGGAAAAGATTCCCTATTTAATAAATGGTGTTGGGAAAACTGGCTAGCCATATGCAGAAAACTGAAACTGGACCCCTTCCTTACACCTTATACAAAAATTAACTCAAGATGGATCAAAGACTTAAACATAAGACCTAAAATCATAAAAATCCTAGAAGAAAACCTGGGCAATACCATTCTGGATGTAGGCATGGGCAAAGGCTTCATGTCTAAAACACAAAAAGCAATGGCAACAAAAGCCAAAATTGACAAATGGGATCTAATTCAAGTAAAGAACATCTGCACAGCAAAGGAAACTATCATCGGAGTGAATAGGCAACCTATAGAATGGCAGAAAATTTTTGCAATCTATCCATCTGACAAAGGGCTAATATCCAGAATCTGCAAAGAACTTAAACAAATTTACGAGAAAAAAGCAAACAACCCCAACAAAAAAATGAGCAAAGGATATGAACAGACACTTCTCAAAAGAAGACATTTATGTAACCAACATACATATGAAAAAATGCTCAACATCACTGATCATTAGAGAAATGCAAATCAAAACCACAATGAGATACCATCTCATGCCAGTTAGAATGGCAATCATTAAAAAGTGAGGAAACAACAGATGCTGGAGAGGTTGTGGAAAAACAGGAACGCTTTTACACTGTTGGTGGGAGTATAAATTAGTTCAACCATTGTGGAAGACAGTGTGGGGATTCCTCAAGGATCTAGAACCAGGAATACCATTTGACCCAGTGTTCCCATTACTGGGCATATACTCAAAAGATTATAAATCATTCTCTGATAAAGACACATGCACATGTATGTTTATTGTGGCACTATTCACAGTAGCAAAGACTTGGAACCTACCCAAATGTCCATCAATGATAGACTGGATTAAGAAAATGTGGCACATATACACCATGGAATACTATGCATCCATAAAAAAGGATGATTTTACCTGCTTTGCAGGGACATGGATGAAGTTGGAAACCATCATTCTCAGCAAACTATCACAAGATCAGAAAACCAAACACTGCATGTTCTCACTCATAAGTGGGAGTTGAACAATGAGAACACATGGACACAGGGAGGGGAACATCACACACTGGAGCCTGTTAGGGGGTGGGAGGATATAGGAGGGATAATATTAGGAGAAATACCTAATGTAGGTGACGGGTTGATGGGTGCAGCAAACCACCATGGCACATGTATACCTATGTAACAAAACTGCACATTCTGCACCTGTCACCCAGAACTTATAGTATAATAACAATAAAAAAAAAGTACATCCAAGAGGTGTGGATAATATCAAATATTCTAAGACACATGTAGTTAAAATCCTAGGAAAAGAGAAAAACAGTGGAGTAGAAGAAATAGTTGAAGAAATAGCATCTAAGAATTTTCCGAAATTAATGACAGACACCAGACCACAAATCCGAGAAACTCACAAGACACAAGTAGGATAAACATGGAAACAACATAAAAGAAACAAACAAAATACACTTCAACATATATTCAAATCTCTGAAGACTAAAAGCAAAGAGAAAAATCTTGAAGGCAGAGAAAAATGACACATTGCCTAAGGAGAAACAAGGGTAAGAATTACAACAGACTTCTTGTCCGAAACAATAACAATGGAGTGATATATTTAAAGTGTTGAAAGAAAAAAACCATTGGCCCAGAATTCTATAGCCAGTGAAAATATCCTCCAAAAATTAAAAAAAAAAAAAGACATTCACAGGCAAATGAAAACAGACATAATTCATCCCAGCTGACTCCCTCCACAAAAAATCTTTAAAGGGACTTATTCAGGAAGAAGGAATATGGCATTGGTTTTTCTAAACCAATATGGCATTTTCAATGCCATAGAAAATATGGCATTTTCTAACAGAAAACTGTATCTACACAAAGAAATGAAGAGTGTTGGAAATGGAAAAAGTGAAGGTAAAATTCTCTTTTTTTCTTATTTTAAATTGCTCTAAAAGATAGCCAAAAATTTAAAACAGTAATGGTAACAATAGATTGTATATTCATAACTTATGTAAAAGTAAAATAAGTGACAACAGTGGCACAAAAGCTAGGAGCAACAATTGGGAAGAAAGCTGTTCGCACTAGATGTGAAGTGATTTAACAGTACCTGAAGGTAAACTCGGATTATTTCAAAATGTATATTTCAAACCCTAGGGCAATCTCTAAATATATATATATATATATATATATATATATAACACACACACATATATACACACACACACACGTGTGTCTGTTTGTGTGTGTGTGTAACAAGTCAATAGAACAGATGAAATAGACTAGGCAAAGATTTATTTCAATTTAATCTAAGCAGGCAAGGTAGGGATGAGCACTGCAAGGAATGGGAAGAACCACTGGGTTAAATTCCAGTGTATTGTGTGGAATCACTGTCCACAACTACCTAA